>NC_091445.1:28453995-28783043 GCF_964237555.1 Oryctolagus cuniculus
TGCGATGGCCGGAGCTGCACCGATCCGAAGCTAGGAGCCAGGAGCTTCTTCTGGGTCTCCCATGAGAGTGCAGGGGCCCAAGGACTTGGGCTGTCTCCTACTGCTTTTCCAGGCCATAGCAGAGAGCTGGATCAGAAGAGGAGCAGCTGGAACTAGAACTGTCACTCATATGGGATGCTGGCGCTTCAGGCCAGGGCATTTACCCGCTGTGCCACAGTGCTGGCCCCCAAATTGCTTATATTCTTTAGGCAGAGGAAGAACATTCTCATATAAAATCATTTTATTTCTGGCATTTCTGTCTTTTAAGTGAACCCATAATATAATGAATTAATTTATTCAAAGTCTACTTTGTTTAAACCAGATTTTGATTACATTGAATGTCATGAAATTTTATATTTATCAATCTTAAATACCTTTGGGGAATTCTTCTAATTTAGGCATTTCAGAACTATGTATTCATACTTAGGAAATAATGGTTGAGATAAAAATTTCTTTATCATATGCATGAGAGATCAGCAAAAAGTTCATGTAAAATATGTTTTATATGTGAATTTCAACCATTTTTGCACCAAAATAAATTCATCTTGTAATTCCATATTCAATTTTTTTTCAAATTTCTTCAGACATTTATGTATTACCTATGCTCAATGTATGTCAAAATCCTCAAATCTTAATCTTAGTTACTAGACAAAGCTTAAAAAATAGAATAGGCTTCTGTATATAAAGATAATTGAAAATGAATCTTGATGAAGAATGGGATGGGAGAGGGAGTGGGAGATGGGAGATGGGATGGTTGTGGATGGGAGGTTATGGGAGAAAATCTGCTATAATTCAAAAGTTGTACTTTGGAAATTTATATTTATTAAATAAAAATTGAAAAAAAAAAAGAATACGATTTTCCTGAAGGCTTTCATCTTTACAAGTTTAATGATAATATCAAACCAGTCTTCTCAGTATATTATAACATTACTTTTCATTTTTTACATATTAAAATGATTACATATTCTAAATATGTTCCAGTAAAAAAAGATTAAACTAGCATTAGAACACATTAGAACATTGCATGATTATCGGAAGGAAACCTGTGAGAATAATTATTGACATAAGTTCAACTACCAATATTATTTTCTTGAATGCTATCCTGTTCCTAAGACCTTATATGGAAATCTCTTGCAGAGAGGTTAGGTTGAAATAACTGTGGCTAGTTTACATTCAGAAAGAAAGAAGAGTATTTTACAACAATTAGTAGAATAGCAACACATGGAACTTTAAAAAAGTAAAGTCATTAGGTTATTTGACAAGCTGGAAATTTGATATCAGTCTCTTCATCATTAATAATAAGAACAGAGAAGTGATATTATATGGGCATTTCTGTTGCCAGCAGCATAACTAGCTAATTTGTTTTATTGAAGTATGAAAAGCTAGAATAAGAGAGAATGCATCAAACACTTGAATGCTTTAAAATTACATTTGTGAAGTGATATCTTAAGTATTTTGGACCAATAAATATTACACATTTTTGAAACAGAAAAAAATGTAAATATTTAGGGAGATATATATATATTTTGAGGAATAGCCATTATAATTTTTAAAAAATAAATATGATTATGCCAGTTTTCATAAGAATATTTGTGTCAAAAAAGGCATTGAAAACATCAAATGTAAAGGCAGACACAGAAAAAATACTTATTCATTTTGTAAAGTTTCAGTTATATATACACACTTTCTCAAGTATTAAATAGTGATAGCCATCTTGGTTCTGGATACTATAACAAATCAGTGCAAACTGGGTGGTTCCTTAACAACAAAAGTTTGCTTCTTATGCTTCTGGAGACTGCACATGTGAGATTAGGGTTTCACAAGGTTGGGTTCTGGTGAGGAATTTCCAAGTTGCAGATTGAATATGGGGAAGTCCAGAAGGAAGCAAGCTTTGTTGAGACTCATATCAGAGCTCTGATCTTACTCACAGCCCTCTCCTAATCCTAAGGCTCTTCCATAAATCCCCACCAAATCTCCAGCTCCTAATTATCATCATAATGCAGAGTAGAAGGTCATAGATTTTGGAAGGACACAAACATTTGATCCAAAACAACTGTATAATGGCTTCCAAAGGACTCCGCAATTGCCAACTAGACACTATGGAGTAATGTGGCTAAATGTTACAGTGATTGACATACGTGCAGAATAGCGAGAATAGATTGAATATTTCAAATAGAGTGGAATATTCAGAGTTCATTTATAGAAGATTGTGTTCATTAACAGAATAAATAAATGTACACTTTGATCTTAGTTCTACAGATTCTAGGTAAAAATTTGGAATACCATTTAATTCTAGATTTCTAAACATCATTATTCTCAAAAAGTTCTTTTATAAGTTTTAAAATGATTCATTTGATCATAACATAGACATTTTAAAAAATGTTTCTATTAGGTTTGTTATTTTAAAAAATAACCAATCCTCATGCCTCTCTTCCATTGTTCTAGTATATTTTTATATTTTAGGCCATTCTTTATACCTGTGTGTTTCTAAATAATATGCTTCCATATTTTTGTTTTGTTCTCAATTCAACTATTAATTATCAGTATAAAAATGACTTTGTGACTATTAATTCTCCCTCTTTACTAACATTTCTATACTCTCCTTCAATCCATGCATCCTTCTAAAAATTGTGTCATAACTGTGCTTAGACCAATATTCCATGTTTTTCATCAATAGCCCGATAGTAAGTGCGAGTGACTACCTTCTGTAAGTTTTGCTTTTCTCTGGAGCAATATGTTTTGTTTGTACTTTCATATGTTAGTTTTCTGCTTATTACTAATTCAATGATAAATTCTCTACTTGTCATCTAGAATCTTTCCATGAAATATTGAAAGCATCAGAGATTGAAATCATTTTCAAAAATAAAATTTCACTCAAAGACTTCTGACTCACTTCCATCTATACAGTTTGTCTATGGGCCTAATTTGGTCTCCTGTCATTCCCATGTTATTGATTCAAAATATTTAAGAAAATTTAAGTACCATCAAATTATGTAATAGCCAAAGGAGCTAGAATGGGGCACTGAGCAATTGGAACAGATGTAATTATCAGTGATTGAAATTTGTACCTTTCGGCCGGCGCCGCAGCTCACTAAGTTAATCCTCCGCCTTGCGGCACTGGCACACTGGGTTCTAGTCCCAGTCGGGGCGCCAGATTCTGTCCCGGTTGCCCCTCTTCCAGGCCAGCTCTCTGCTGTGACCAGGGAGTGCAGTGGAGGATGGCCCAAGTACTTGGGCCCTGCACCCCATGGGAGACCAGGATAAGTACCTGGCTCCTGCCATTGGATCAGCACGGTGCGCCAGCTGCAGCGCGCCGGCCACGGCGGCCATTGGAGGGTGAACCAACGGCAAAGGAAGACCTTTCTCTTTGTCTCTCTCTCTCACTGTCCACTCTGCCTATCAAAAAAAAAAAGAAATTGTGCCTTTATAGCTTTATTGGTACATGCACAATAAATAAATCACAAAGTGATTTAATATCTTCCACTTTTCTGATTTACATTGCATTTGGGGGCAGTGGCTGTTCTCCAGTGTCATACAAAGATGAAAGAATGAATATGAATATCAACGAAGGAAGAACATGCATCAATCTTTAAACTGCTATTGTTTTTACAATATGCTCATAATTTTGGCATGTAACTCCAGATCGAAAATAATTTCCCTTCATATGTTTGGAGACTTCCATACTGATCTTTCAGCTGCCAAATGCTTTTGTAAAAATTTGAAGCCATTAAGTATTATTTTTTTCCTTTGGAATCTTTTAGCATGGTCTCTTTTTCATCACTTTCTTTTTTTTAAGATTTATTGATTAATTTGAAAGTCAGTGCTACACAGAGAGAGGAGAGGCAGAGAGAAAGAGAGAGGTCTTCCATCCGATGGCCCACTCCCCAACTGGCCGAAAGGGCCAGAGCTGCGCCCATCTGAAACCAGGAGCCCGGCACCATGGCTCAATAGGCTAATCCTCCACCTGCGGCGCCAGTACACCGGGTTCTAGTCCCGGTTGGGGCCCCGGATTCTGTCCCGGTTTCTCCTCTTCCAGTCCAGCTCTCTGCTGTGGCCTAGGAGTGCAGTGGAGGATAGCCCAGGGTTCTTGGGCCCTTCACTCTCATGGGAGACCAAGAGAGGCACCTGGCTCCTGGCTTTGGATCAGCGTGGTGCACCAACTGCAGTGCGCTGGCTGCAGTGGCCATTGGGGGTGAACCAAAGGAAAAGGAGAACCTTTCTCTCTGTCTCTCTCTCACTGTCCATTCTGCCTGTCCAATAAATAAATAAATAAATAAAGTTTATTTTGGCCCATGGTTCTGGTGGTGCCAGTCCATTATTTGGTGAGATCGTTGTTTCTGGCATTCTGTTAATGGCATACCTTCTGATAGAGTCCCAAGGTGGACAGAGCAAAACCTGAAGAGATAGGGAGCATGTGTGTCTATCTGTGTCTGCCAAGTTGCCTCTATTCTTCCTTGATTTCTCTCTCTCTCTCTCTCTCTCTCTCTCTCTATCTATCTCCTTATAAACTCAGCAGGAGTCAGTCATAAAGTCTCCATCTTAAGGAGCTAATCTAATCTAATCTAATCTAATCTCAGTAACTTCCAAAGACCTGTCCTACCTCGAAAACCCATAACTGGATCAAGTTTGCACTCTCTTTTAAATTTAATTTATGATTTTGGAATTTAAACTACTGCATGAGTTCAAGGGCCAAATCAAATATAAACTATGGCATCGGAATTGTACACTACATTGCATAAATAATAATGAACATAATTACTAAACCATATGGTGAAAACCTATTTAGTTTTGCAAAAACTGCCAAACTGTATTACAAAATGACTGTATAATTTGCATTACAATCAGCAATGAATGACAGTTTCTATTGTTACAATCCTGGCCAACATTTAGTGTTTAGGATCTTGGTCATTCTGTCTATATTAATAAATCATTTTTTAGTTTTTAATTTCCTGATGGCATATAATATTATATATATTTTTCAGATGCTTACTTGAATTTATGTCTTCTTTGATGATGTGTTACTTTGGGACTTTTGCCCATTTTTTAATTGGATTACTCATTTTTATTGTCAGATTTTAATATTTGTATGCTTTGGATAACAGTCTTTTGCAATTTTTTTTCAAGTTTGTGGCCTATCTTCTCATTCTTTTGAAATTATATTTCCTGGAGCAGAAACTTTTAATTTTAGAACTCCACATTATCAATTTTTTCCATAATGGATTAAGTCTTTGATGTTTTATCCAAAATGTCAACACCATATCCAATGTCATCTAGATTTTCCCCAGTGTTAGCTCCTAGGCATTAAACAGTTTTGCATTTTATATTTAGGTCTATTATCCATTTTGAGTTAATTTTTATTATGGATATACAGTCTATAACAATATTATTTTGTTGTTGCTTTTGCTTGTGGATGTCTAGTTCTAGCATCATTTGTTAAAATAGTGGTTTTTTTTCATCCTACTGCCTTCATTCATTTTGCAGAGATCAATTGATTATTCATGTCGATCTATTTGTTTGCTTCCTACTCTGTTCCACTGATCTATTTTTCTTTCACTGATTTGCATTGTCCTAGTGATTATAATTTCATGGTAAGTCTTGAAGTTACAAAGTATTTGTCCTTTCACTTTGAAAACTCAATATTCAGTTAGCTATTCTGAATCTTTTGCTTTCTATAAAATCTTCTGAGCCAGTTTGTTCTATCTACATAACTTTATCGATGTTTTTATTAGAATTGTGTTGAATTTACAGATCAAGTTGAACAGAATTGATATCATTGCCTAAAATTTATTCCATCTATTATTTGAGAGAGAGAGAGAAAGAGAGAGAGAGAGAGAGAAATCTTCCAACTGCTGATTCACTTCCTAAATGAACACAACAGTTAGGGCTGGATCAGGCTGCAGCCAGGAGCTAGGAAATCCATCTGGGTCTCCCATGTGAATGACAAGAAAATAAGTACTTGGGCCATCATCCATCACTTCCCAGGTGCATTAGGCGGAAGCTGTATCTGAAGTGGAGTTTGAAGAAGTCAAATGGGTGCTCTGGTCTAGAATACAGGCATCCCAAGGGCACAATACCTAGCCTGAGAACTGACATCGTAACAATATTTAGTCTTCCTGTGCATAAAAATGGAATATCTTCCCACCGATTAGTTGTTCCATGATATTTTACATCTGAGTTTTGTTCTTTTGTTCATATAGACCTTGCACATATTTTGTTAGATTTGTAAACATTTTTCTTGGTTAGTGCTAATGTAAATGGTATTTTGTGTAAATTTTAAATTTCACTTCTATGTTGCTGGCATATAATAAACTTTTGAATTAGGTGTAACCCCATGTTTATTACAGCTCAATTTATAATAGCTGAGATATGGAATCAACACAAACGTCCATGAACTGATGACTGGATAAAGAAAATTTAGTATACATACACTATATATTTCGACATATCATGCAAATATGCTATAGTCACTCATTAATTCAAGGACTTTGATTTGTTTTATTATATATTCTTTGGATTTTCTACATGTGTGGTCACATATTTATGAATAAAGTGTTTAATTTCTTGCTGACTGACCTGTATGTCTTTATATTTATAAAAGGCAGAATTACAGATTAAGAGAGAGAGAGAGAGAGAGAGAGAGGGAGAGGGAGAGGGAGAGAGAGATCTTCTATCCTCTGGTTCATTCCCCAAATGACCACAATAGTCATAGCTGGGCCAGGCCAAAGCCATGTGCTTCACCCAGACCTCCCACACAGGTCCAATGGCCCAGGCACTTAGACCATCTTACCTGCTTAGCTGGGTGGATCATCTGAGAACTGTTAGTTCTCATGCATGTATTTCAAAAGTGTTCTTTTGAAAATGAGAAAGAAGAACTCTGAAGTGTCTGAACCTTGAGATATAAAGATTATATCACTAGCTATAGTTCCATATTTACACAGATATAAGATGTGGATCAATAAACACAACATGAAATAGAGCTTCACTATTACATTTTCACAGCTAAGTCTCTTACTACATGTACTAAGTTTAGTAAATTTATCAAAATAGTAGAGAATTTTGGCAGAATTTTAATATTCTATGACTTTATATTAATTTAGTTATCTTTTATAAACCTCTTTAGCCTATAAAGGATTTCTTATCAAGTCGTCATATTTGCATCTTTTGGAGATGGTTATTAGTAATATTATATTAACAATCAGCATGCATAGTACTATATAACTTACAAAGGATGCCAAAATGTATTATTTATTGGTATACCTAATGTATAATGAAGAAGAAGAACATTATAAACCTCCCTAATTTATGACTAGGAAGATAAATTTTTGAGGAAGTTTAAATCCTTGCTAAATATTTCATTAACAGTGGTATCTTGGCTCCTTTTCCTTCCCCTACTCTGCTTCACATGTACAGTATACTTCAAAGACTCATGGAAAATGAAATTTAAAAATGAGTTCATTTTCATGAAAAACTTTTCTAAATCCATGCAAAGTTTTTTCATTATATATTTCCCATGAGCTCTTTAAGGGATCCTCATATGTTAATGACTGTTTCAGATTTATTGGAGCTTTTCCTACTGTATTATTGTAGAAAATCTTCTCAAAAAACAAAATGATATATTACAGCTGTGATTGCAATTTGACAAGGAAGGAAATCAAGATACAGAGAAATTAAGTAACATTCCCAATGTCAGAGAGTAAGCATAAGGTTCCATCTAACTCAATCAGGCTGCAGTCTCCTCATGATTAAATGCTCCAACAAATTATTTCTCAATTAAAATAAATCTCTTTCAAAGGGATGAAAGTAGAGGAAGAGTAAGGGGAGGGAGAAAGGGAATACCATTGTATTCTTAAAATTATGTCTAAGAACTATATTGAATATGTTAAAAACTAACAGAGTTTTTGAAATCCATTCATTGTATTTTTATAATATGCTGTTTCCATGAATTTTTTGAAGACCCATTGAATGCATATATTTCAAAAATTTTTGTTTGAAAATAAACTTATCTTTAAATTTTATACCCATTAAGTTTTTTGAGTTCCCTTGTACAATTTGATTACCAAAAACAAGACTGATATGAGTCTAAGTAAGAAAATTTATGCAAGGTATAATTTTAGGTATCTGTTGAATAATTTTTAAAAATGAATATGATTTTTAAAATCTTTTTCTAAGTAAAAAGTTTAGCATTAATAAGATTACTTTTTGGTCGCTTATATTCATATTTGTTTTCAAATATAATTGGTACTATAGATAATTTTCCTACTACTTTAAAATGACATATACATTTGATAGAAACTTGAAGAGGACAAAAAGGTACATTAAACTCAAAGAGTAGGCACATTTGCCAATCATGCAATTGATCATGTGTCCAGTTTCTTTTTTTTAAGATTTTATTTATTTATTTGAGAAGTAGAGTTACAGACAGTGAGAGAGAGAGAGAGAGAGAAAGGTCTTCCTTCTGTTGGTTCACTCCACAAATGGCCGCAACGGCTGGAACTGCGCTGATCTGAAACCAGGAGCCAGGTGCTTCTTCCTGGTCTCTTATGTGGGTTCAGGGGCCCAAGCACTTGGGCCATCTTCTATAGCTTCCCCAGGCCATAGCAGAGAGCTGGATTGGAAGAGGGGCAGCCAGGACTAGAACCGGTGCCCATATGGGATGCCAGTGCCAAAGGCGGAGGATTAACCTACTGTGTCAGCCCATGGTGTCCAGTTGCTAACACAATCTTCATGTGTATATGCTTTTCTTTTCTAGTTTGTTGACTTTCAATTCAGTTCAAAAAAGAGTAGCAGCAATCATAAATTAAGCAGTTGTAAGACACCAACTGCAAGTTAGTTTCTTCATGTGACTTTTAATTGTATGTATTTAAGATTTATTTAGTTAAATTTGCACTAGTGTCACATATATTGAGAGCTTAATGGAAAAATAAAATTATCTTCACTAGCAGTAGAGAAAGGTGACAATAATCCCATTTTCAGAAGTCCCATGAAGAATTAACATTAGCGGCCTCATTTGAAAACTAGGTGCTTGAAAATCCAAAGCCTACAAAATTTAAAGATGACTTTGAATCATTCGGAACATGTTTCTTAACGATGTTTCAATGGTTCTGAGATTCAAAATATAAATACTTATGAGAGTTGCATTTTCTCCTTTGTCTGATAAACCCACGGTGTTTTTTTTTTGTTTTGTTTTGTTTTTGTTTGTTTGTTTGTTTGTTTGTTTTTTTTGAATATCAAGACAGGACCTACAAAGCTTTCCTCTGAGTAAGCCTTGTTGTGCCCCCTGATAAGTAAAACAAGTGAAATAAGCAATAGAGCTTGTAGAGCAATGGCATGAGCTGCAATGATGTCTAAGGAACAATGAGCTCCTAAAAACTGATTTGTGTGGATTCCCTTTCTTCCCTACATACCAGATCACCACCCACATACAGTCTGGTAGTTTGACATTCATTTGGTGTTTGGAACTAACAGGCGTTTTTTATTCTATATGGAAAATCCTTGCATACATAACAACCCCATGAATTTTCCCTCACTAACTCTTTCACACCAGATACACACACACATACACACACACACAAACTCTAGGCCCTATGTAAACAGAAGGGTAGTTTGATAAAACCAAACCTCTTTCAGACATATCAGAACCAGCGTTCATCTGAGCATTATCATGACATTAATACTGCACATTCAGAGTTTTGTTACATAAAATCAACAACAAAAGCATAATACTCAATGACATACCCAGAGTGAAATTTGGGGTAGGGTACAACAAAGGATTGTTTGTTGTTTGTTTTTCAAATTGATTTACAAATAAAAGTCTGGACACAGGAACAGATTCAGAATTCATGAGACTCAGAATGTTTATGAATCAATCTTTAGATTTTAGAAATTAAAATGACTGGAATCAGGGCAAGCATTGATTTAACAGTTACTTCAGACACCCATTTTTCCTATTAGAGTGCCCGGATTGAGTCCCACTTCTACTTTTAATCCAACTTCTTGAAAATGCACAATTTATGAGGCAGCACATCATAACTAAAGTATTTTCTTCCTATTACTATGAGGGAGACCAAAAAGGAGTCCCTGGCTCCTGGCTTCCGCATGGCCCAATCCCAGATATTGAAGGCATTTGGAGATTGAACCAGGGGATGGAAGACCTACTTATTTTTCTCAATCATGTTATCACTCTGCTTTCAAAAATTTTTTAAAAATCTAAAACCTGAATTATATTAACTTCTACATAAAATAACATGAAGAAATCATTTGTCTTCATTAGAAATTATTATATTCTCAAGACAAATTTGAGGAGATTGAAAGTCTCCAATTTAACAAAGGATATTATAATTTCAATTTTGTTAGAGGTCTCCTTTCAACACACAAAATATTTTAATGTTCTAATTTAAAAAAAAAGATCCCCTATTCTCTCACTACCATTTTAGTTTTATAATTCAAGTTAAAGTTCAATTAAATAAAACAATTACAGTCCATTAATTTACTAATTTTGCATTAATTTTCTGCTTAATTTGTTCCAATTTTTATTGTCTTACATATAATTCAAAACTCGTAACTGAGAACCTTTAGTCTGAAAACACATTTTTTTTTTTTTTTTTTGGACAGGCAGAGTGGACAGTGAGAGAGAGAGACAGAGAGAAAGGTTTTCCTTTGCCGTTGGTTCACCCCCCAGTGGCCGCTGCGGGCACTTGGGCCATCCTCCACTGCACTCCGTGGCCACAGCAGAGAGCTGGCCTGGAAGAGGGGCAACCGGGACAGAATCCGGGCACCCCGACTGGGACTAGAACCCGGTGTGCCAGTGCCGCAAGGCGGAGGATTAGCCTAGTGAGCCGCGGCACCGGCCTAACACATTGTTATTTAATAAAACAGTTTGCACATATCCAGTTATTGGATATAATGTTTATGATAAGGGTCAATTCTTTCATTTTTAAGTCTACAAACTGTTTCAAGTACACTTAATACCCCTTTGGAATCAGGGTAGAAGTGACCTGTACCATAGCTGAGTTTATCTTCCTTTGAATCTTTAGAAGACCATTCAGAACAGTTTTACAGAATGATATGTTGTTAAGTTAATATAGAATGATATTTTAAAATTGAGTTTTATAAATATGGTGAACACAAGGGTTTATCTAAAATTAACACTTTGAATCAATAACAAGGCTGCTTCATTATTGCTGTGTACATCCTATCAAGCAGCACATGTCAAAAATATAATGAATGGACTTATCCATCATTCTAGTAAGACAAACTCTCTATTCTCATGTTGTCAACATTAAGACCTATTATATTTTCATAAATATGATTCAAATAAAGTTACGGTATCCTGATGTAAAGTAAATACATGACCTACAGTGTAAAGTCCATGCTACCATGATAAAATCATTCCCTCTCCAATTTTTTGAAATTAGATTTTAACCATAAAATGAACAGTTGTCAAATAAAATGAAATCACTCAAGGTACTTGGAAGATCAAAGTATTAAACATAATACTCAAGTAACACTACTACCAAGTACTTACTTGATAGTATTTATCAAGTAACACCACTAAGTATGAGCTAAGAAAAAGAGTGTCATAGATATATACATTTCTCTTATTGGAACCATAAATTTTATCCAGCAAGATTAACTGATTCACAGAAATAAAAGTAACCTGGGTAAGTCCATGCAAAATAATTAATACTGCTGATTTATAAAAATACAGTAAGAAGGATAATTTTTCAGGGTCTAATCTTACTAGCTAATCCAATAAAGTATGATCTGGGTAACAGCCAATTGCTTTAAACACAGAAATTTATTGAATACTCATATTCATAAATGGTGATACGGAATTTGAAACTGTATCAAAGGATTCACTCAATCTTTCTGAGAGGTCCATTGCTAGACATTTCAGTATACTGCATTGTTACAGACAGATGTGTGCCATCTGATGTGCAAAGAGAACTGACTCCTTGAACTTCTCTTCCAGGGAAGGGAAAGTAAAAACACAGCTTGTTAAGAATGATGCCAATGAATGAAATGAAATAAAATAGAAACTATAAAAACATTTAAAGACAAAAATTAGATGTAATGTAAGAAACCAACTCATAGATCATTTATACTTCCAGCTACTGAACAAATCCCGTGCTCCCATTATGTACTGGGTACCTTACCAGCACTGGAAACAGCTCAGAGAACCAGATACTCTTCTCATCTCATGGGTCTTATGTGTTTCTGCTGATGTGTTAATTATTAGTGATGATTCCACACCAGGTTGTTACAAAATGGTAGAAGAATACGCAATACAGAAGATGAGGATATTTTCCCTTAGTCAGGATCCTTCCAATCATCCATACAATATGTTTTCCCTCTATTTAACAAATACTAATGCCATGACTCTCAGAAATCTAACAGAAAATCTAAAGAATTCATAATGTCAATTCTTAATTTATCTCCTACTCCAATAATAGTGAAAGAAATGAGCATTTTTCTTTCATCTCCTTTAGGACCTTGGTACATAAAAAATGTTTCTGATTTAGTTGTGAATGGATTAATAAATGTTTTTCTAGTGTTTGCTTTGCTATTAGTATCAACACAATGAGGGTATCTTGAGACAGTTCGGCTAAGTGGTTTCAAGGTGCTGTGGTATCACGCTGGTATAGAGGGGTATTCTGTTTGAGAGTACTACTTAAGGAGTTGATCATAACTTCACAACTTGACTTTCGCAAGCCAGAGTGTATGAAAATGCTGTTTCTTTAAACTATGGCCTTTTTATGACACATGGAACTTCCACTACAGCTTGCCCATCACCTTTGATGTTGGAAGGAAAACACAAACATTGCCATTTTGGATGGTCCTTGAATATTATTTCCTCAAAAAGTTTTGAACCAGTACCACTTAACAAGAAAAGTTATTAGTAACTATGACAAATCAAAAGGCGACCAAAATTGCTTGTTGTAATGTGTAGGGTGGAAAAGTCTCAGGTTCAGCAACTAAAACTTTACTTTTTGGTGATGACACCACATTTATTTTTCAAGTGTATGTTTCTCACCTTGACAGTCTGCTGATAAGAGCGAGTTGTGAATTATGACTTTGGAAGGTTCCCATTAAGACTTCTGCTCTCTCTAAGCAATTAAGTCCAGCAAAGCAACTGAGTCAACATAACACGCAGACACTGCAACATTTGAAAAGACCAGAACTGCGTTTAAAGGCCAGAAGAGCAAGAAACAGATCTCAGATCTCTCTCCCTCTGTCTAATATTGGGACATGGAATCTGATTTTTTTTCAAAATTTTATTTACCTTACTCAACTCTTCATCCTTACAACTGGAAAATTAATGTAAATATTGATATCATAGATTTAAATGATCTATTAAATAAAATGAATTCCTCCCTCAACTGGTTCTATGTACATCTAATGTAATTTTATTATATCATGCTTGTGTTTTTTTCCTATATACTTTTTCTTTGCTATATACTTTTAAAAATTAGTTTGGTTATATATTAACATACTACATAGCATGTATTTGAAAAATATAATGAAGTTGGTACAATTAATAAAAGGTAAAATTATATATTTAGCTTTTTCAAAAAAAACCTTTAATTACACAAGGATGAACTATTTTTTGAAGATATTCTCTCATTTCAACGCACATGCACTTTAATTTTATACTCTCCCCATCTACCAATGTAGCCATCTTAGAAATTTTTGAAATTCATTAGTATTTGGGCCATTCTGCTTTGCTTTCTCACCCCATTTTATTGTTTCCACACCTACAAAATGCAATTTAAAAGTATCCACTCCAAATAAAGCAAGCAAATAGCCAGTCTCTTTCACACAATAATCACCCTGCTATATTTAGGTTTAAAGAGAGAGAGAGATACAGGGAGAGGGAGAGAGAGAGAGACAGGGAGAAAGAGAGAGAGGGGAAAAGAGGGAGAGAGAAAGACCTGGTAAAGTAGAACTTTGCACTCTTTGCTATTATAATTATTATGTGACTTGTAAAGAATCATTGCACTTTGAAAATGAGCATTCGTTTCTGTTTTCAGTTTAAAGCCCTTGAGAGCAGGGCCCTCATTATTCTGAAGCAGATCAAAATGGGCCACCCCAAAACACATTTGTTTAGCAGATTTCCAGATGGCTGTTTAGAGGTGCTGTAGTCACAAGAATGGCTCTGAAAAGCTGTCCTTTTGCAAGATAAATGACATTTGGGAAACAGTGGATAGAAGCAACGGTTTTCCTATCTGATAGCCTCCCCCATCTGACTAGGAAATGTAGTGCCACAGGAAGAAGCCACTGGAGATCAGACACCTGGCCCAGAAAGACATTACCGCAAGGGCTTCCTGATGGCTGTTAATCTGGGAGACTTTATAAGCATGAAGCAACCTTCTTTCAGTGCATTTTCCTCTAGTCTTCCATAACAGGAGCTTCTACCTCCTACTCCCCAGGGCAGCCTCTTGTCCCTGTTTCTTTTGTATCTGCTTGCTGGACACCACTTAGCCAGTCACTGACACTGAGATGGTTAAAGCAGGTAGGTATTTGTTTGCAAAGCATGGAGCAAGGCCTCACATTGTTATCACCCTATTCCTGGGATCCTGGAGGAGTCAAAGTAAGGAATTTAGGATTGAGAGGTACATGTGTAGCTCGTGTACAGATCTTCAGGTAGGTCCACAGTGCTCATGGCCCTCCCGTGATTTGCCAGTGATGGGATGGCCATCAGTGTTGTTTTGGGAATTTTGATGGCAAAGTGGGCTCCACAGTCTTAGGACTGCATACAGGTGGTTGTTACTTTGGCTCAGGACCTAGATTTCCTGAAAAACTGTTAAAGACATAACAACAAGACTTAATCTATGTAGGAGATCCATGAGCTCGTGGATCTTGTGTTCAGGGACGCTCAAGGCCAGCTGGACCCAATGTACCACTCAATTTAGTGAACTAGTTTTAGCAAGAGGTTGATTTGCAATCATCAAAGCAAGGCAAAAAAACAACTTTGAACTAATGGAGGAAGACTAAGATTGTGGGAGTTTAAACCTGATAGTATCTGTTTTCTACATCAAAGGTATTGGATAGAGGCTTGGTTTTCCTTTCTATAGCTCTAAATGCTTCAGTTTGTCTTGCTCTTCCTTTAAGTTGTGTTCTTTGTGATGTCTGTCATGTTTCCACACATTAATAATTTTGTATTTTTCCCTTTTCATCTATTACCAGTTTATTTAATAGACTAAAATTATTGAACCTTCAGAAAGAAAGGAAACAAAACTTATCTCCGATACCTATGGTATATCTAAAATGCTCCTCGTTATTTATCAGTAGTTCAAGACATGGCACCCCAAAGTATGGCACATTGATATTTAAGAAAACGGAGAAGAAGCAGGCCCATCTCATTTTCCTATCAATTCTTTTTCCCTTAGGCAGATCCTAAAACCTAGGGAAGCCACTCAGCCAACTTTCTCCCTCCTTTTTCCCCTTGCAGAAAATGATAAGACTGATCCAAATGGTCTCTTTCCTACATCCGGAGGACACAAGGACATAGAGAAGAATCTAAGCATCCTCATGTGTCCCCTGGTTTATTATCATTAGATCACTCCTCTTTTGTCCAATTGTACTTTCCCAAACTGCCCACTCTTCATCAAACCTAAACATAAAAGACACAGATTTTTCTTTTCCTTTGGGGTTTCATTTCCTCATGAGGCACTCATATAAAACTTATATTAAACAAATGTATATGTTTTCTCTTGTTTATCTTCTGCTATAGATCATTGGCCTGAACCTAGTGATGAGTGTAAAAAGATTCCTACACCCAGAATGCATGTGTGTGGACTGTGACAGTTCACCGTCTTTCTAGGATGAGTGTGAAGGAAGCCTAATGTGTTCAAGAAGTGAACTGGCCTTTCTACATATGAAGAGACTTGGATTTGATACAGTGTACTTAATTAAAAGCTTAGATGAGCTGAAACTCTTGAATCCCTACAAAGCAATGCTATCTCTTTAACTGTCAGTTTGACAATACCACCTTCCCAAGATGCACCTCATACTCACACCTCACCCTAGTTGTATATGGGATTGTGGTACTACCTCATTCCTTATAAAAAGAGGTAGAAGGGACGGCGCTGCAGCTCAATAGGCTAATCCTTCACCTAGCGGCGCCGGCACACCGGGTTCTAGTCCCAGTCAGGGCACCGGATTCTGTCCCGGTTGCCCCTCTTCCAGGCCAGCTCTCTGCTGTGGCCAGGGAGTGCAGTGGAGGATGGCCCAAGTGCTTGGGCCCTGCACCCCACGGCAGACCAGGAGAAGCACCTGGCTCCTGCCTTCGGATCAGCGCGGTGCGCTGGTTGTAGCGCGCCGGCTGCAGCGGCCATTGGAGGGTGAACCAACGGCAAAGGAAGACCTTTCTCTTTGTTTGTCTCTCTCACTATCCACTCTGCCCGGGAAAAAAAAAAAAAAAAAAAAAAGAGGAAAAGAGGTAGAAGGCAAGAAAGAGATTTTCTTTCACCACAGACTGGTCTTTGACAGATCACTACAACTCTTGGAAAGACCTTTTCCACTCTTGCTTAGAAGAACCAATTTTAGGTTTTATGTTTCTCTTGTTCACAGGAAACTCTTTGGCCCAATCATGGTGAGTAGTTCTCTGTGTGGGGCAGCGCACACTTGCATATGAATGTATGCATATTCCCTCACTGTTAAATAAATTCAGTTTCTATTTGCACGCAATACTAATCTCCACTTAGTATATTTGCCTCTATGGAAGGTAAGAACCAGGATTGGAATTTACTATATTCATTGTCCAAATCAAAGGCAACTATTTCTATACATCTACTAGAATATTTTATTCGTAAGATGGAATAATATGGCTGCAGGCCAGGGCTATTCTGAAAAGTGTTGGGAACTCAATTTTCTAACTTCAAGTGCTTAAAATTTCTGTCATCTGCATGGCTGTTAGTAAGAGCACTTCAGAAAAGGGAATCCCAACAATGAACTGGAGAAAGAAATAATGACGAGTAGGGCTTCCAAGGGGGGTATCAACTCAAGAGTTAGGCAGATATCAATACTACAGTCCACGCTCCTTACTCAGTACCCAACATAAGATTTGGGTGAAACCAATGTGCACAATTTCACAAGCTTTGTGAAAAAGAGCTCAAATGTTGGATAACTTCAACATGGAGCACCTACAGTGAGGAACACTGCAAGAAAGATAAGGTTTTTCTCTAAACCCATTAGCTTAAAGTGGTCAACCAGAATTGTCATCCTGAATAAGAATCTAAGATAAGGGCTTCTGTTGCTGGATAAGACCTCAGTGAGTAGAACTTTTCCAGAAATACATGTGTTCCACAAAGTTGCTGACTGCGTTTAGGAGCCCCTTGCTAAGAGAACTGAATCCTAGCAGAAGGACCTGCTACGGTGACACCAGTAGCAGAATAAGAGTCATCAGATGAACCAGAGCTTTTAGACCTCTCTCTGTGGGTCAGTTATTGTGAAAATTTCACAATAACTGTAATCATTTTAGAGAAACCATACAGAGCAAATATTATAGTTAGGAATCGAAATTAGTATTATTGGGGAATGAATAAGTAACCTTATTTGGAATCACTTAAGCTCACTTAAAGGGGAACATATGAGTATTGTATAGGTTTCTGTATTTAATAAAAGGTGGTACATTTTTCCAATAATAAATTGAGTACTTTTAACCAAAATGGCTTTTTGTATTTATTAATGAGATGTATTTTTTTTCGGATTTCATTTTTTCATTCATGACTTCAAGTATAAATTTGAAAATTTTAAACAACTATTTAGAAAAATCATGCTCATTTGTCATATTTTCTCCTACTTCATGCATTCTCATTTGGTTAACTTCCTATTTTTGGGAAAATGAGTAAAATATTCTATGATTTCATGCAATTATTTGATTAAATTATGTATTTTGTATAATATGTTCTAAAATTTGATTTTTTTTTGTATGATCAAAAAACTTGTACACATTTTTAAATCATCCCAGGGTGAGTACTTGGCACAGTAGACCAAAACGTTGCTTGCAATGCCTACATCCAATATTCGAGTGCCTGGTTAAAGTTCCAGATATTCTGCTTCTGATCCAGCTTCCTGTTGATGTACACCTTAGGAGGCAGCATATGATGACTCAAATACTTGGTTCACTGCCACCCATAGGGGGGAATGACATTGATTTCCAAATTTGTGGCTAGAACTTTGCTTGGCTCTTGTGTTGTGGGCATTTGGGGGAGTGAACAAAAGAACAGATGATCTGTTACCATCTGTCTCTGTCCTTCCTTTTGTCTGTCTCCATCTCTCTTTCAAATAATGTGAAGATAAATAATTCTAAAAAAAAAAAGAAAAGAGTACTTGGTAGGCAAAGCAAATAAATAAAATAAACCATCCTGAATCATAATTTTCAGTTCTGCCAGAATGAGTCATATACATAATTGGACAAGTTTATGATTGAGTATGAAGATCATAATATATGCTTTGCCAAATATTCATTTTTAAGAAGAATCAAAATGATGCAAGTAATATGTCCTAATTTTAAGTAACAATTTTCTGATTTGAATTACTCACACTTTACTACATATGCGTAATGAATGTTATATAAAAAAGAATAATTTCAAAATGAAATCATTGACTTAGAATTGAACATTTATTCCTTAAACAACTGCTTGTTATATATTTGAAAGGAAAAAAAAATTTGTTCAGTATATCAAGAGTTCAATCAGGCAAATCACAAGTATTGTGAAACTATTTACTTAAATTAAAAAGTTTTTTTAATAAAATTATGAAAGAAGTTGCAATAAGTTTCTGTAATTCAATTCAATTTCATTAGTGATAATGTTCTTCTGAGTTAGTGTGAAAGTGAAATTTATTTCTGAAAATGTAAATATCACACATATTAATTGTGTGATTTTATCACTACTTTAAGAGAGGAATATACCAAAGAAAAATTTTATGTAATTTATCACAAATTGAAGTAACTGGGGGAACACATTATTATCCTTTAACTCCTTAGCTTTTATTTATGTATTTGATTTCAAGAACATGAAGTCAAATAGATAAATAAAGAAAGGGAACGAGAAAGAGGTAATGTTCCATCCACTGTCTCACTCTCTGATTCCTACAAATAATGAAGATTGGTAAGGCTAAAGCCAGGAGCCAGGAATTCATTATGAGTGTCCCATGTGGGTGGCAGGGACCTACGTACATAAGCCTTAATACCTGTTGTCTCTAAGGGTGCACATTAGCAGGAAGCTGGAATCGAAAGTGGAGCCAGTACTCAGATTCAGACATTTCCATAAGGAATGTTGGCATTATGTTAGCATCTTGACCATCAGGACAAGTGTCTGTCCTTAATTCTCCGTTTCTACTCACTAACATAATGTTGTATGTTTTCCATATACAATTTTGACTCTTCCTTGGAATAAAAAGGGAAAAAAATGAGCATAAAAATATCCCTTTAAGTGAGTTCAATACTGCATTTGTAAAAGTGATAATCATCCTATTTCCTTATGGATCAGAGCAATGGATGAGCTAGAAATATAGTTTTTACATTTAATGATGCACTGAAATTAGGTGGAAGGCACTGGTACCTTTGGAAAAGGTCTCATATTCAAAGACATGATCACTCAATTTTCAAGATGGAATATACATTGTCTCATTTATGATTAAAGACTTATGCCCACTGTGATGTATTCAGGTTTGTTTAATTATCATAATTGTTATTCATTATTCCATAGAGATTTTTACCACAAAGCCTAGACACTAGGTGATGGTTTGTATTTATATTAGTGATGGCAATCTTTTAAATTAGTTACTTATTTTGAATTCCACTGCCATGAGTAGTCTTTTTCCTATAATCATTGGGACACAATTAGCATATTTATTAACATTGATATCCTGTTAGTTTCTCTAATAAATTCTCCTAATATTCCTTGCATTCCTGAGACAAATAAAAAAGCTCTTTCAAAAGATGACTTTAATTGTATTACAGACTAATATCTCTCAGGTTGGTTTCAGTTTTTTACCAGTTCAGTGGTTAAGCAATTATAAAAGTGTTTAAAATGGACCATACACCCTTTGAATTCTATGGTCTTTTCATTAGATTTTTACATCTTTTTTTTTTTTTCAAATAAGACTACTTTCTGAATTTCAATCCTAAAGTGGAATAATTCACCAATAAATTAAGCACGGATATCTGTGCACATGTGTTTCTATATCCTTTCTCCTCTAAATTCTTTAAAATGAAGATGTTTAGCTAGAATACCTCCAAAGTTGGTTGGAACTATTGGTATAGAACCCATAAAACCGGTTCTGTTCACCTGGTTGCAGCGAGGCCGTCTCCAGCGCTTTGATGGTAGAAGAAAGCAGGTGTCTCGTGGAAGGCACAGAGCAAGCTCTCGCTTCTGGACTCTACAAAGGGTTAAGTGAGAAGATTCTTACAGACTGAAGTCGAGGTTTAGAGATGTGTGTTCAGAACATGTCGTAGTGCCAGTAGGTCGGTAATACACTCTTTGATTGATCAGTGATGAAAATGATTCCCTATCCAGTGCCTTGAAAGCGGTTACAAGATATCATCAGGTTCTAGTCTCTCATAGTCTCCCAGGCTCCCTCCCTTACCTTAAAGTTTCCTTGCCCTGCTTTGGAGATTGCAAATCAACCATTTACTAAAATTAAGTCACTGAACCTAGGGAGTGGTGCAGCCAGTCCTACAAAGTCCCGAGTCAGTGGCCCTACAAGATTCTAATCACTGGACTCGTGAGATCATTTATTTCCTTTTAGATAACATTTTAATTGTCTGTCTAGTTTTGAATGATTTTTTTTCCAGGAGCTCTAGATCCAGAGCAAAATAGAACTATTCCATGTATGTAGAACACTGTATCTGCAACCACTTAAAAGAAGGCCAGGAGTACTGCTGACCTACCAGGGCCCTGGACAGGTGCTGAATGTACACCTCCCAACTCCAGCTTCAATCTATAAGAACCTGCACTGCGGCCCCTGGTGGACCCTGGGAATTAAGGAAGAAAAACCTGAATCCTTGCTCTGAGCACCACTCCAGTGGCAATGATTGACTTGCTGTCCATCAGGCCATTGGTTCCAGTTTTAGGGCTTCTAGTAAATCCTCCAGCCAGTGGTGGGGTATTCTGTTCCGGCAATACTTTGTTCTCTAGGGAATTTCAGTGACAGCAAAGTGGGCCCCACGCAGGTGATAGTTACCTTCTGTGCAGAGCCGGGAGACCCTGGCACAGAAACCCCTTGAGACGAGAACAAACAGCAAGGCATTATCTATAGGGAAGTAAGTGAGCTCATGAGTCAGTGATTAGGGACTTCATAGGGCAGCCTAAAACATTACCCCAATCCAGTGACTTCATTTTCGTAAGCAGTTGATTTTCAATCATCAAAGCAGGGCAAGGAAATTTTAAGCTAAAGGAAGGCAGATGAGAGACTGTGGGAGATTAAGATCTGACAGCATGTAGCATCTGCATGCCAGGCACTGTGCAGGGGCTTGGTTTCACAGACGTGACATCAATACTTCAGTCAATGATGCTTTTGGGGCTCAGTCAAGGAAAGAGTATTGCCTTGCTTTCATTCTTCGACAAAAACTGGGGCACTCAAATTTAAGCTAAACTAAAATACCAGTTGGATTGTTTGTCATAAAACAAAGATTCAGTGCAATTTTCTTATGATTCCCTATTTACTCTTAGTTGTTTAGACAACTGCACCTAAGAGAGAGAACCAGAAAATTGAGAGGATTTTGGATAAAGTGGAGAATTACTTAGCTGTAATGTTTTGCCAAAAGGAAAACAAATGACCATGAGATGTTTTATGAATAAAGTTTCACACGCTCAAATTACAATGTTTTTTCTGAACTGTTTAGGTGATTAGTCATTAGATCATGTATCAGTTCATTTAGTCAACAATGAACACTTTTGCATTCTTAATGTCAAATATTGTGTTCTCACCATATAAGAGCATAAATGTGGAACATTGCTTTTGACCTTGCTAATTTCCTAAAAGAGTAATTTGATTAATGAGCAAGTGGGGTATGTGATATTGAGAGTATACTTACATGTATATAGTGATATTTGCAATGGTAATGGAGTGTGGGGAAACAAGATGAGAGTGAAGGTTGAGGAAAGTTCCCTGAGAACAGGTAGGTTTTATAATTCTGTCTATGGAACTGGCATTGTGGTACAGCAGGTTAAGCTGCCACTTCTGATGCCAGCATCCCATCAGAGTCCTGGCTGCTCCATTTCCCATCCAACTCCCTCCTAATGTGACTGGGAACACCAAGGATGACAGCCTAAGTACTTGGACCCCTGCTACCCATGGAGATCTGGATCTAGTTCCAGGCTCCTGGCTTCTCCCTGACCCAGCCCTGGCCTAATACAGCCATATGGGGAGTGAACAAATGAATGGAAGAACTCTTTCTCTCTCTGTCTGATCCTCTCTCTGACACCATGTCTTTTTCACAAGTAAAATCAATCTATTTTTTTAATAAAGGCTATGAATGGACTTCTAAAAAATTGTGAGCAAAATAAACATCTTTTAATTTTATTTCCACAAGCAATTTGAAACACTGCTGTATTCTTCCTCCCTAGTACCATGTTCTCCAAACTTACTCAAAGACAAATAACCCTACTTGGGTTCTGCTGTATGTTCTGGCCAGGCTAACACAGAGGGTGTCCAGATTGATGCCTGAATTTCAAGCTGATTGATTGGCTGGTGTCTCAGTGCCATTCCCCAAGGGAAAGAATAGAGAACTAAGTTGTTGTTTTTTTTTTCCCTTGGATAGAAAATGGTTCAGCAGATTTTAAGAAAAAGCAAGTTTGAGATGCTTTTAGAAACTAGGCTTATAATTTATCTGGATTTATTAATAGCTTAAGTATGTGAGAGCACTCAAAGCAACTATCGAAGTTATTCTGTCCTGATTCTTCTGAAAAAATGCTGTAATCTGTGAGATCTTTAAATTCAAGAATGACTCTCCTAGGTAAAACTAAAGAGACAAATAGAATAAAAGCTTTCAGCATAATTTTTGTAGTGGAGAAGTCACTTTCTAAAATTTACAAATCTAATTGCACCTTGTTTTCAAAATGAAATAGACTCATCTTTGTAAAACTCCAAAGTAATAGTGGTGACAAGTCTCCTGCCTATTCCAAAAATACTGACCAATGACCCTGCAAATGAATATATTTACACTTATTCCTTTTATCAGTGTTTATGAATTTAATGCCTGCTTATAATCAGAAAATAATCTGGTATAAGACGCAAGATTAATGCAGTATGCAAGATGCTGAAATAGGCATAATCTCTCCTCTATGAAAGATAAAATGCAGTAATGGAGACAAAATCTTTTTGTCTTTAATGAAAAATTAAATTGACAAGCCTCTCAAATGTTTACAAAAAAAAAGAAAGAAGAGGCAATAACCACTATCAAGAGTGAATGTGTGTCCACAGAACCCACAGACATTAGAAGTATAATGGAAAATACCATGAATAATTATAGACATGTATCGTACAACTTGATGAAAAATAGTAATTCTTCAAAACTCATCCAGGGCTCAAAATCACCCAGGCTGAGATAGATAAAACATGAAATTATTAATGATTATTAAAAATTTTCATTTACTAAAATAACTATTTAATTAAAATAACTATTATTGGTAAGTTTTACCAAATATCTAACAAGGTAATAATATAGTTGCTGTAAAATTTCTTTCAGTGAAATAGAGCACAAGGGACCACTTTGCAATGGGTCTGCAAACATAGTCACTTACAGACATTACCAAAAGAAAACAATAATATATTCTTTACACATATATTCAAAAATAATCAACAAATTATTAGCAAACTGAATCTAAAAATGCATAAAATATTTTATAACATCATCTCAGAAATTCAAGTCTCATTAGATTAAAAAAATCAAAGTATTGCGACATATTACCAGTTAACTACATAAATAGAAACCTAGGATGTTATCAATTGGCACAGAAAAGCACTGATCAAAATTTAATATGCATACATGAAGAAACTAAATACAGAAGGAAATTCCCCGGACTAGCAAAAAACATCTACTGGAAAAAAAATACACAAAGCAAAACAACAACAAAAACCCTAAGATATTTAATGGCAAAGATACAGGGCTTTCTTCTTAATACTGAGAATAATGCAAAAGTTTTAAACTCCTCACTCCTACTGAACCCTGGACATTTTAGCCAGTGTGCCCAGGAAATAAATGAGAATAAAAGACTTAATGCTTGAAAATGAACTCACACTAATCATATTCACAGACATCATAATTTTCTTTATAGAAAATCCCCAATAATTGAAAAATCTTAAAAATTAAAATACTCAGTACAAATAAATAGGTTTAGCTAGGTGGCAGTCTTTTAGTTTTACCCCAAATCATCATATTTCAATGTAACAAATAATTGGAAACTGAAATTAAAAACAAACATAATTTTATACAGACAAACATAAATGTTTAGATTATAAATAAGAAGAAAAATATACATCTTTTTCTTGGAAACTACAAAACATCAATGAAGTAAATGATAGAAGACTTAAGTAATAAAGAGATACTCTGCTTTTATGGCTTAAAAGATTCCACATAGCAAAAGTGTTAGTATTATAAAACATGATTTAGAGATTTCATACATTTCCCAGCAAAAGCTGAGCAGATTTTTATAGGCATAGAAAAGCTGATTTCTCTATCTATATGTAAAGACAAATGAGTTATAATAGCTGGACAATCTCAAAAGCAATACAAATAAAACCCTACAAAATGTAAGCAATCAAACTCTTCAATATTGAGTCCTACTTTGAAAGTTTGCTAATCAATACTGTAGAATTGTTGACAGTAGACACATAGTTAATGGAACCAAGTAGAATAAAGGTTCTCGAGACGGCCCAAAGCAGATTCACACAAACATGATCAATAGATTTTTTAATCAGAGCACAATTACAACTTATAGAGAAAGGACATTCCTTCTGAAAGATATAATGCAGAGAAAACTAGGCGTCCTTATGTCTATAATAATAATAAATAACATTAACAATAGCCTTGATCTAAGTATTAAAACATATACAAGAATAGCTGGCAATGAATCAGAACAGATGTTGGCAAACAACAGTCCACACACCAGATCCAATTCTGAGCACATTTTATATGGCTATCAGGCTAAGAATACATTTTTCTTTTCAGTGTTTTCACTTTTGCAAGAGGTTGTAGAAAAAGAGGAGAATTAAAATATTCAACAGAAGCTAAGTTGTTAGAAATCTAAAAAAAATTACTATGTTTCTCTTTGCAGAAAAAGTATGCTGTTCCCTGTATTATACTTTCTAAGTGTAAAACAAAACTATAATACATTTGGGAAAAAATAGAAAAATTTTTATGACATAAAAAGCTGTTTTTTTAGACCCAAGGCCTAAAAAACTTTTCTTAAAACAAACAATTGTTGCCGGCGCCGCGGCTCACTAGGCTAATCCTCCGCCTAGCGGCGCCGGCACACCGGGTTCTAGTCCCAGTTGGGGCGCCGGATTCTGTCCCGGTTGCCCTTCTTCCAGGCCAGCTCTCTGCTGTGGCCAGGGAGTGCAGTGGAGGATGGCCCAGGTGCTTGGGCCCTGCACCCCATGGGAGACCAGGAAAAGCACTTGGCTCCTGGCTCCTGCCATCGGATCAGCGCAGTGCGCCGGCCGCAGCGCGCCGGCCGCGGCGGCCATTGGAGGGTGAACCAACGGCAAAGGAAGACCTTTCTCTCTGTCTCTCTCACTGTCCACTCTGCCTGTCAAAAAAAAAAAAAAAAAAAAAAAAAAACAAAAAAAAAAAAACAATTGTTACATTAATCACCATGAAAATTTAAAAAAATAGACATTTCACTAAATAAGATAAAATGATGACACGTTAGTATATGAGAAAACATTAATATCAACTATGGATAGGGAAAACTGCAACAATGAGATACGACTATGCATCTATTAGAATCTCAAAGATTTTTAATTTAAATTTATGAAAATTTAAAAATGTTTTTATTCCAAATTCTGCTGAGGGGTTGGCACAATAAGAACTCAAATTCATCTTTGGTGGAAATGCACACTTGTAGGTATTTCTAAGGACAGTTTGGCAATTTCTGAAAGACACAAACTGTGCCTTACACAAATTTGCTCCTAGGCATTTACTTATACTTACTTTCATGCCAAACATACTAAATATCAGGCTGTTACTGTTTATAGCTGCTTAGTTTACAATTGCCAAAAACTTAAAACAGCAAAGATCTTATTCAATATCTTCATGGATGAAGGGATTATGATATATCCACACAAATAAGTGCTACTTAGCAATAAAAGCAATGAGCTATAAATCCACATGTTGGTGTTGGTAAGTAAAGAAACCATTCTGAAATGCTATACACTATATGATCGCATTAGATATGCTATCCTGGAAAAGCCCAAACTACAGAGAATGTTAAGATCAGCGGTTTATAGGAGTTTGGAGGTGAAGTATAGCAGATTTTTTTTTAAGGCAATGAAACTAAGTTGTGTGGTAGTATAATGAAAGATAAACAATACTACATTTATTGACACTATAGAATCTGGCTGGATAAAAGTGAATCTTAATGTACACAAATGAGGGGCCAGTGATGTGGCTCAGCGGATTAATGCTCTGGCCTGAAGCGCCAGTCTCCCATACGGTCGCCGGTTCTCGTCCTGGCTGCTCCTTATCTGATCCAGCTTTTTGCTGTGGCCTGGGATAGCAGTAGAAGATGGTCCAAGTACTTGGGCTCCTGCACCCACATGGGACACCCAGAAAGAAGTTCCTGGCTCCTGGCTTCAGATCGGTGCAGCTCCGGCCATTGCGGCCATCTGGGGAGTGAACCAGCGGATGGAAGACCAATCTCTCTCTCTCTCTCTCTCTCTCTCTCTCTCTCTGCCTCTTCTCTCTCTGTGTAACTCTGACTTCTGAATAAATAAATACATCTTTAAAAAAAGAAAAATAAAAAAATGTACACAGATGAAAAACAAAACTTAAGCTGTTGAGGGAGCCAGGATGGATTGTGGTTTAAGAAAAAAAGGATCTAACCATATCACAGAAGCGAGGCAGGCATTGTGGCACAGTGCGGTGAGCTACTTGGAACACCTTATGATCTAGAATCCTACTCCTGGGTATTTACACCGGGGAGGGAGACAACGTATTTCCACACAAAAGCCTATATGTACGTGTTTACAGCAGCGCTTTTCAAAATCACCAAAACCTTGAAGCAACTGTGTTGTCCTTAGACAAGTCAATAACCAAATTGTCGTTCAGCTGCACCATGCACCACCACTGCAAGATTAGAGCCGAATGGACAACTGATACATACACTGGGGTGTGTGAATCTCAAAGGTATCATTCTAATTGAAAGAAGACAGTCTCAGAAGTTTATATACTATATGAGTTCACTTAGATAGCATGCTCAAATAGATGAAATCTTGTGGTGAAAAAGAGATCAGCATTTGCCAGGAATTAGGGACTTGGTTAGAATACTGGGCTATAGGGAGGTTGAAACTTAAAGCAGGAGGTAAGACTTTGAATTGCAAGAATTATTTACGATTTTAATTGTGGTGATGATATGCAATCCTATGCATGTATATAACTATAAGTCCAATTAAAGTCCATGTAAATATCCCATGACAATCTGATACCAAGTAGTTGTCTGAAAATACATAGCAAAGGCACCTGTTTTAGCTTGAGGCTTTAGAAAAGATGGTGTCTTCATAAGGAATAACTGGAATGAGTGGCAAATGTGCAGAAAAAGATAGGAGATGTGGCCCTGTAAATGGAAACACACAGGAATTCAGGTGAGTATGGAGGTATGGAAAAACTCAGAAGAAAAACAGCATAACACGATGTGGAGTGAGAGGAGTTGTTAGGACTGAAGAGTTGAGCGACCTGTAGGTCCTTGAAGGTACTGTAAACCATGGAAAGCATGTGAAACTACTGGTCGGTAAATTTATTTCCTCAAAGGTTAACAAACTTGGACTACAATACATCTTACTGCACGAAGACATAGCTTAAAGCAGAAATGCCCATTGGGCTTAATTTATAAAGCAGTGAAGTGCTGCCAAGCAGTTTTATACCACTTTATATGAGAGGAAATAGATATATTTTTATTACCAAACACTGTTACAGTGGCAACCATGCTCAGACCTAAAAATTAATCACCAATGTCACATATGTCATACATAATTATACTCATAAATATGAGAGTAAGAATACATAAAATATACAAATAAAAATGCATATCTAATGCAAATTCTAGAAAACCATGAATTTCCGTGGCTGGAAGGAAGCTAAATGGTTATGTTTTCCACTAGAGTACTGTTTCTCAGGAGTGGTGCATGGGATAATTTATGTTACACAGATGGATATTTACATTGTTAATAGCTATCAGTTTATTATCAATGCTGGAACTTCATGGATGGATCTCCTAGGCTGAAGCCATTTTTTTAAAAGCAAATAAAATCAAAGTTGATTAAATTATAGAAGAAATAACATTACCATATGTGAAAAGTTAAGATTTTTACACAACGATGGAGTATTAAATACTCCTTGCTATGAAATATCTCAGTAATTTGTTGAGTCTCTAGTAGAACACACGTATGAAGCAGAAGTCGATTTGTTCCAAGTCAGCTCCTTTTCTTCTGTCTCCACTAGTGTTAGATAGTTAGAAAGTCTGTCTGTATTCTGAGCGTAAATCTCTCAGTCATTCTCAACTGTTGCTACAATGTAGTTCTTCAGCCAAAGTGAACTGAATTATTTTATGTGGGCTGAAGACGTCTGAACGTGAACTGATGACAAGCAATCGCTTATGCTATTGAAGACCACAGAGGTCATAGCTCTGTCTATCATAGAAATGAATGTCACTTGGATTCAAAGTAGAAGTTCCCCTTCTCATTAAATGAGCCAGGATAAGTGTCGTCCCTACTGTTGCCTTCTATCTTCATCTTGTCTAAATCCATAGCAATGAGGTAGAAACTGGAATTCCAAGAGACAGAGGTCACGCAGAGTGAGGGTAAAAAGTAGAAGGTCACACAGAGATGTTACTTCCATACACAAGCACTGATGACAAATCTACTCTTGCAAGTTCTCATGCTTTAATATGAGTTTGCTTATTCTAGTTAATTGTTACATTTCTTTCTTATTTAGTAAAATAAGCGTCTTTCCCTTAAGTGTGTGTGAGTGTGTGTGTGTCTCACCAAAGAAGTGATATTCCTTAGAAAATGGCTGATGATGCTGGTTTCTTTTTTTCTTTCTAAATACACCACAATCTCACATGCAGCCATTATTCAGACACCCAAGCCAGATTCCTAGGGGGCATCCTCATCCACAATGACAAATTTCTGTCATTTTGATCTTGTGAATCTCTGCCATCTCAGATCAGATTACAGTTGTTTTTCCCACTTATTAAAATTAGATGTCTTGTTTTTAGTCTTCTTAATTATTCATAAATATGGTTATAGACAAGAAAATGCAAGTTTTTAAAACTTTCTAAACCCCACTGTCTTTGGCTGCTTGGGAAAGAATTCCCATGCTCCTTTCTGTTGTTGCTTCTCTGTCTCCATCTCCTCCTTGGGACTCTGGAAGGGTCAGAGCATCAGGCAGAGATGTGTTGTAGGAAGCAAACCAAAGACAGAATGATGGCACTACGTTCCCCCTTATGCATGTTTCTAGTCTCAAGTAAGCCGGAAAGATGTTGGCAGGGGAAAAATATTTACCCCAGATAAAATTTTGAGTTTTGGGGCTGGCACCATGGTTCACTTGGTTAATCCTCTGACTGCTGAACTGGCATCCCGTATGGGCTCTGGTTCTAGTCCTGGTTCCTCCTCTTCCAGTCCAACTCTCTGCTGTGGCCCGAGAAGGCAGTGGAGGATGGCCCAAATGCTTGGGCCCCTGCATGCGCATGGGAGACCCGGAAGAAGCACCTGGCTTCAGATTGGCGCAGCTCCGTCTGTAGTGGCCATTTGGGGAGTGAACCAATGGAAGGAAGACCTTTCTCTCTGTCTCTTTTTCTCACTGTCTATAACTCTATCTGTCAAATAAAAAAAAAAATGAGTTTTAATCACATGGAGGAGGCATTCTAATAACTGAATCTACATTGATTTTGTGGCAAATATTGACCAGCCAAATTAGAATTATATGGATACTAAAGAAATTATGTTTATGTTCTGGGCTTTTCACTAAAAAGGGAAAATAAAAGCTCAGAATACAAACTAGTGAAATATAGACTATATTAAATTCCTTCCATCTCACATGTCACCATCCTAAACATCTCATTCTATTAATAATGATTTAGATTTATCCTTTGGTTATTGATTGTTGAGTGGAATCTTCCAAGGACCAGTCAAATGGGATAATTCAAGATACGCAACATGGCCAAAAGTCTGGTTTGGCATCCATCACATATGAAAATGGGAACATAAGTAATCATCAGATGAACTAGAAGCCAACAATATGTCAACTATTGGAGAAAAATACTTAGTTTTATCTGCTAGATAATGCCACTTCATAATAGGCAGAAGAGTAGAGTAAGTATCTTGCTTCATTTATTGTTGGATAAAAAATCAACCCTATCAATACAATAATAGTTTTAATATATATCAAGATTTCAGTTCAAATATTAGAAAAGTGAACTCTCATTTTTATCTATACGTATATATCATATAAGTATATATATATGTATATATATAAGTATAGATATCTATACTTATATATATCTAAGTATATATCTATACTTATATATCACAATTTCATTTTCCACATGTGGAGAAGCATGAACATTTACTTACAAAAAAAAAAAACAGTCTTCAATCTCAAATAAAATCAAACACAGATTTTTATGTTTACCATTTTTTTTTTACAAAACAGAAAAGAAGTAATAAGATACACACTGTCGGGCTATTCTGTTCATGATTTACTTGGTAAGACTCAAATAAGAGTGGTTAGGAAGCTCTGCCTTTGAATATTCTTCTAATCCTGTAAAAGCCATATATCATCTCTACAATTCAGTTTCCCCTCTATTTAAAATCAGGAACTTTAACTAGATGACCTTTATGCTTGTATTAAAAATATTCCCAATCTTACTTTCTAACTTGGAGACAGGGAGTTGGGCCTCCTTCTTTAAGAAATTGTCTACATGTGCAACATGAAGTTGAACTTCTTACCATTTAAACTATGCTACTGGGAATAAAAAGTAACAAAGCCATGATACTAAGCAGAACCATAACCCATGCAAAGATGCTTAGTGTGTTTGGGATGCACTGTACAGGAAGCAGGGTTCTTTCTCATCTCATTTTAGCCTAATGACACTGCCTCTTTAAACATCAACATAGCATTAATCACAGTGTGGAGTACAGATTCTAAGGAAAGTCTTCTAGTCCTCTCCCGTGAATTCACATAAAGGATGTTCCTCTCATCCAAGTAATTCCGAAGGTGACAAATATTACAGATGCTGAATTTATGGGAGTGCTTGCTCCCTGTTTATTAACTCATCCATCTTGTGAGAAATAAAAGGATCCAACCATGAGACAAGTAGGCTTTTCTTATCCTGTCAGCTCAATGATGTTTTAAAGTAATCAATATCTATAATTACTAAATCCTGCCAAGACAATTTAACCCTTCACTGCCTCATTGTTGCCTACCCATTTTCTAAAAAGACAGTAACAATAAGATTAAGGTTAATTATAAAGCTTACAACGTCAGTTGTGATATTTATTTAATTCACTCAACTCATGTTCATTTACCTATATTACATTGCACCTTCCTTATTGTATATTTGTATAGCAGGTACTCTTAATCTGGAATTTCCAGCAAAAGGAGGGCCTTGTGATTTCCTAATTGCCCAATATTGACACATGGCAGGCTAGAAGTCTAATCGTCAGGTGATATCTGGCTTGAGGTATTTAATACTAGAAGTGATTCAATTAAATTTGCCTCTGTTGAATTAAAAAGCAGGGGGGATTTATATTTAACCAAATTTTAAATCTCAACCTTCAAAAAACTATTAAAGTCAAGATAAGTAAAAAATGCACATAATAAATGAGAAAGCAAATTCATGAAAAAGAAAGAAGACAAATAATAAGTAAGCAATGAAAGTTGTTTCTATGACAGATTTTTGAGAACTGGTAACTCACAGCAAAACTGATCAGAACAAAAACATAAGTTACAAATGAGAAATCATAAAGGAGATAAAGATTCTACACATATTAAAAAGGAAAAGAAGAAATATGCATAGTTTTCCAAATAAATGAGACAATAAAGGCTTGAAATTAGAACACATAAAGCAAAAATGAAATAAGAAGAAATGGAAAATCAAAATATTACATTAAATAATTTAATTAACTGCACAATTTAAAAACTTTTTCACTAAAGATCTCCATGTCTCTGTGACTTTACTAGTGCATTTTTTAAATACCAAAGAAGAAATGACACTCATTCTAAAGAAACACTTCAGAAAGCATTCAGATAAAGGACTTATTTTATAAAGCTGTAAACTAAAATCTAAAACACATAGCTTAGAAAAAGACAATATTCTAATTTAATTCATACGCATGAACACAGAAATGTTTCCTGTATAAAGGGGTGCAACAATATAGAAAAGAAGAAACATGTCATGATCAAGTAATATTTATCACTATATTTCAAAGTGTAACATTTTAAAAGCAGGCAATGTAACACACAGCACTGAAACCAGGAAAGGAAAATCCATGTTATTTGTCATCTCAACAGATGCAGAATTATTTGCAGAAAGTCAAAACTTTTTCATTATATTAAAGACATCCTAATTGAAGGATGTAAGGAAGGAGCAGAACACTTAACCTAGTGGTTGACATTTGAAGATATGTAAGTGTAATTTCTGGCTTGTTCCTGACTTCAACCTCCTGCTGATGTAGACCGTGGGAGACAGCAGTGATGGTTCAAGTAACTGAGGTCTTGCCACCCAAGTAGGAAATCTTTATTGAGTTTCCAGCTCCTGGCTGACCTCTTAAGCCATTATAGGCATTTGGGGATTGAATCATATAAGGAGTCTCTGTCTCTGTTATCCTGCTTTTTTTTCTTTACCTCTTAATTTTTAGAACATTTAAGAAAAAAATGAGGGTTTTCTTGGCCCAGTGTTGGGGCATAGCAAGTAAAGTTACTGCCAATGAAACCAGAAAGCCTTATGGGCTGCTCCATTTCCTATCCAGCTATCTGCCAATGGCCTCAGAAAGCATGGCCTCAGTGCTTGAGCTATGAAGCACTCTTGAGATGGAAGAAGCTTTTAGCTGCAGGCTTTGGCCTGGCCCCACCCAGGCCATTGCAGTCATTTGGAGAGACAACCAGTGGATGGAATATTACTATCTCTCTCTCTCCCTCTCTCTCTCTCTCTTTCTGTAACTCTGCCTTCAAATAAATAAAATAAATTTTGGGAAGAAAAGAACGAAAAAGAGTTTGTTCAATCTGATTTCTGAGAATTGTTTTAACAAACCATTAATTTATATTGTCCTTTGGAAATTTATATTTACTAAATAAAAGTTTAAAAAAAAATAAAAAAAGTTAATTGATAAAAAAATTTATATTGTCCTGATAACATGAATAAGGTTAGATTCTTATGAATTCCATTGAACATTATATTGGAATTTTTAGCCAGTGAAATAAGACAAGAAAGATAAATGAATGATGAAAGCAGTGATACAATTGCTATTTCACTAGTGATGAGATTATGTAAGTAGATAACCAAAACAAATCTGCAATCACATTAATAGAATCTTTATATTATTAGAAACAATATGCATGTTTAGGCAAGTTCACTCAACACAAAGTTAATGGACAAAATAACATTTCTTCATATTAGCAACTAATTAGAAAAACATGGAAAATATTATGGTATTAAAAAGGAAGTGCATCTAACCAAAATGTGAAAGTTAAAATTAAGAGGTGTCAGATTTTACAGTAATTTCAAACATGTAAGTTAGAATGCCATCATTTTATAACATAAAACTGTTAATTTAGAGATAAAGGACTTTATTACTCTTGGCAATAGAAGTAGTCAGAATACCCTTTTTAAAAACATTTGCACAACTCCGGTTCTTACACAATCAAGTAAAGAGGGCTAAACACCAGTAACACTAGCAGTGGTTTGGAATGATATGTCTTGACTCAATTTTGATCCCAAGAAAAACATTGCTTTATAACCTTTCACAGAAAACATACCTGCCTACAGATAAATACTATTGCAAACTTTCAAAGCTTTCTAGTATATAAACATTCTCCATCAGATTTTTCCAGAATGCCGGTAGTCAAGTCTTTCAAACATATAGAAGAAAAAGCCATAGAGAATTGTCTGCCAATAGAACAAGACTGAAAAACCAAAAGAAGATTGAAAACTGAAAGATTTTTAAAGAAAAATTTTGAAGACCAAAACAGATGTAGGGATATATTATGTTCATAAATCGGTAGAGTCAATTTTTTTTAGGTTGATAAATGACTAGCAAGACTAATACCAATAATGGCCGGCGCTGCGGCTCACTAGGCTAATCCTCCGCCTTGCGGTGCCGGCACCCCGGGTTCTAGTCCCGGTCGGGGCGCCGTATTCTGTCCCGGTTGCCCCTCTTCCAAGCCAGCTCTCTGCTGTGGCCAGGGAGTGCAGTGGAGGATGGCCCAAGTGCTTGGGCCCTGCACCCTCATGGGAGACCAGGATAAGTACCCGGCTCCTGCCATCGGATCAGCGCAGCGCGCCAGCCGCGGCGGCCATTGGAGGGTGAACCAATGGCAAAGGAGGACCTTTTTCTCTGTCTCTCTCTCTCACTGTCCACTCTGCCTGTCAAAAAAAAAAAATTAAAAAAAATTAATACCAATAATAAGGAAAAGCCACAAATTCTCAGCACCATGAATATAAATGGGCAACAGTAAAGTGATATTAATAGCACAAAGGAAAATTTAATTTGCAACTGTATGTCAATAGACTTGAAACTTAAATGAAATGGATGTTTCTTAAAAATTACAACTTATCAAAACTAACACAAAATTAGATAGAATATTTTAAATCTATATCTATTTTAAAATGAGGAAGTATTAGCGAAATCTCTTTTCCCTAAATAAAATGTAGACCAACCTGAAACTTTATGATAATTCTGGTAGTTTATATTTAAGAAATATGCAAGATGATTCTAAAATTTATTCTGATATGCAACGAATGTACAATAGAATTACTTTCCTGTAGCAATTATAGTAAGTTATCATAAACTTGGTTTGTAGTACAAATTTGTGAATTTATAGTATGAGGTCAGAAATACAAAATGGGCCTTAGTAGGCTAAAATCAAGTGAACAAGAGAGCTGTGTATTTTCTGGAGGTACTAAATGAGAATTTTTCCCTGGCCCTTTTCCATTTTGAGATGCCTGAACTCTTTAGGACATGGTAACATGACTTCAAGCTTTGCTTCTGTCGTTTTTTCTTGGTCTCTTGTCTCTCTCATAAAAGGACCCTTGCACTGGACCTCCCAAGATAACAGAGAATATTATCCCTGCTCCAAATCCTTAATTTTATTGGAAATTTCCCTTTGCACTCATAAGGTAATACATTCACACGTTCCAGAGAGAAGTCTCTCTCTCTCTCTCTCCCTTTACCCCTCCTTCTCCCTCTCCCTTCCTCTCTCCTTCTCTCTCTGTAACTCTTCCAAATAAATAAATAGTTTTAAAAGCTTTGTTAAAAAGTTACAATGGTGGTAAAGCTATAGCATCATAGTTAACAATACTCAGAAGAACAACAAGAGAAGAGTCTCAGGTCTTAGGCAGCTTCAAATCCAGACCAACTCTTACCTTTCAAGAACTAGAAATGACACTCGCGGCTCTGCCTGCTGGATTCAGGTTCCGTCCGCTTTCTTTCACTTCGACATTTCTTTAGCTCTTTCAATCCAACACAGCAGTGGTTGTGGTTGGATGACACCTTAAGAACGTAGTGCGGCTCCTATGTATGCCACATGGATTCGCTTCATTACACAAAAGGCTCATCTACATATCTTTCCTGAACATTATTATCTCATTTGTATACATGGGTTCCACTAAGGTGAATGAAGGGATCCATGAGCCACACACTTAATATCTTAAAAGAGTATTTGATGTGACAGAATAGTCGGATCTTTCGTATTTCTGAATAAAGAATAAAATCCAGATATGCCAAGCAGAAGAAAATAACAGTGCAAAGATTCCATAAATTAAGGTGTTACTGGAACGACTGCACACAAAATATGTCAAGACCCTTGTGCTAAGTCTTAACAGTTATTGCCTGTGAAAACAAATGATCTCAGAATCTTCTAACATGCTGAAAAAACATCTAAGATACATTAACAAGTTAATCTTCAAATTAAGAAGAAAGAGAATCATAACTTAAACAAGAAAAGACAGTAAATTGAGGCCAATGAATAATTAGCTGTTAGAATTACCTGACATGAAATTAAAGAGGCCATCATAAAAATTGCTTCAAAATTAATTATGAATTCGACAGCGATGAGAAATGCTTGTGGAAATAGATACATTTACTCTGAGTGTACATTGCACATTGTTTACAGGAATCAAAACAACATGTGATACTTCTTAAATGTGTATAATTTTATATGTCAGTTAAAAAATTTAAAAACATATTAAAAATCCAATCACAAGTACTCTTGAAACAGATGAAGCACCAGAAAATCTTAGTAAATACGGACATCATATTAAAATGAAACACATGAAAATTACAGAATTGAAAATTATAATAACAATGTAAAACTTTCTGGAGAATTTCAACAGTGAAGTATCGTTCGTAGAAGCTAGAAGTAGTAATAGATAATAGAATTTTTTCAATTTAAAAAGAAAGACTGAGTAATAAAATAAGAGAGCCTCAGTAGCCCATGGAGCAATAACACACAATTCAGCATTTATACCATCCAGTCACAGAGGAAGAGGAGAAAGGGAGAGGGAATGGGAGACTATTGGAAGAAATAATGGCTGGAAGATGACCATATCTGGTGAAAAATTCATCAAAATGAGGATATCACAAATAGGATAAAGCCGAAGAAAGGGTGTCAAGCAAATCATAAATCAATTGTTCAAAGGCAAAAAGAAAATCTTGGAAATATCCAGAGCAAAATCAATCGTTGTTTACATGGAAGCACCGATTCAAATATCAGTGAGATTCTTTCTGAAACTGTGGATGCCAGAGAAAGTTGTACAATATTATTCAAGGACTGAATGGAAATAACTGTCATCAGAAAATTCAATATCCACAAAACTGTATTTCGAAGTGAAGATAAGGTGTGGGTGCTGTGGTGCGGGAGTGAAGCCATGGTTTGGGAATTCTGCATTCCCTATCAGAGTGCTGGCTTGAGTGTCAAGGATTCCACTTCCAAACCAGCTTCCTGCCAATATATCCTGAGAGGCGGTAGATGTTAGTTCTAATGATCGAGTCCCTCGCCACTTCGCCATTTGAGAGATTCCTATGGTGGGGCTCTGTGTTTCTGGCCCAGCCTTGGCTGTTACACCACTTGACGGTAAATGGAAGATTTTTTTTCTCCTTCCCTCTCTCTACTGCTATAAATTTCAAGTAGGTGAAAGTAAATAAGGATTTTTTTAAAAAAGAAAGCAAAATTCATTATGTCATATGTCATTAGGGACACACAAATTAGGACAATAATGAGTTATCACTATAGACATATTGTAATGACTAAATTCTAAAATACTGAGAAAAAATGCTGGTAGCACGTAGAACATTAACTAGCGCTACAGTGGGAATGCAAACTGTGACAGCTATTTTGAAATATAGTTTGTTAGAATTTTTAAAAACCTACTCTTACTATATAATTCAGAAATCTCATTTATTCCTATTTAGCTTAGTCAAAAACTTATGTTTACAAAAATTCCTGCACTGGATATTTTAGAAGTTTTATTAATAATTGCCTGTAAACCTGAAAACAAACAAGATTTTCTTTAGAGTGAGTAAAATGTAGAATATCCAGTAAGCTATTATTCAGTACTAAGAAGAAATGAGCTCTCAAAACATGAAAACATACAAAAGACACTTAAATTCGTCTTATTAAGTGAAATAAGCCCATCTGAAAAAGAAACTATATACTTTATGATTCCAGCTATATGTATGGCTTTCTGGAGAAAAACCATGGACACACTAAAAGAATCAGCAGGTGCCAGATGATAGATGGGATGAAAAAATGACTAGTTCCAGTGCAAAAAAAAACTCGGGGCAGTGTATTAGTGTAGGGACACAGCATGACATGACCATAGCCTTCTTGGACGTAACCACCACTTTTGCCTTCCTGGTGACCCTGGAGGTCATTCCAAACTCTACTGTAAGCTAAACCAAGTTGTTAAGACAACCTGGAATGTCTCTTATTTGATACCTAGAATGATGCTTATGAATATCAATATTTCTTGAAAAAGTTCAGATTCATTTCAGTGAGCCATGAGCCACTTGTTGTCTATAAGAACCCTGTTCTCCTGCCATGTGGCCTATAGATCCATATATTTCATGGGCACCTGAGACTCCATGTAATGTTTATTTGTCCCCTTTCTTCAGTCTCAAGACACCATACATTTGCAGTCAGTTCTTGAATGATTAACATTCTTGAGAGAATAACAACCAAGAGGAAATTTTTTATGGGAATGTCATATCCAATTATGGTAGCCAAAAGTCCCATGCTGTGCCATTTGCAAGATAGAGAATGTAGAAAGTCATGGTATAATTTAGACTGAGTCCTAACATATTTGAAACATGAAACCGATGGCTTAACTCCCAAACCAGACCAGGAACTTCAATGTTCAAGGGTAGGAGAGGATGGATGTTCCAGTCCCAGAAAGGAGAGAGAATACACTTGTTCTCAATGATTTGGGTGATATTTATCAGCATTAATGAGGGCAGGTTTTCTTTTTTGGGTCTAATGATTCAATCATTTTTAGAAAGATCCTCACAGACAAACACACATAGCAATAATGTTTTGCCAACCATATGGGCATCACCTAACTCAGTCAAGTTCATACACAAAAATAATAATTACTGGAAATGAAACTATTATGTATAATTCTATAAAGATGTCATTGTAGATTTCTCAAAAATCCAAATAATGTACAGTGCCAAGTGTCTAGAATATTGTAAAATCTGAAGGTTAACTGAAAATTATGTCATAGAAAATCAATGTCATAAATTCATTGCTTGCAACAAATGTAAAATTATTTAGTGGAATTTGATAGTTGGAGAAAGTGTGCAGACATGGGAGCAGGCATATGTTGGTATTCCCTTTACCCTCTCCTTAATTTTGTTATGAACCTGCAATTGCTCTAAAAACATTGTTTTTTTAAATGATGATAAATAAATGCATTTCAAGATAAAAAAGGTATTGTATCAGTATGTCTATTCTTCTTCTAACTTCAAAATTTTCATTTTTAAAATTAAACGATACAGGGGCCGGCGCCTTGGCTCATTTGGTTAATCCTCCGCCTGTGGAGCCGGCATCCCATATGGGTGCTGGGTTCTAGTCCCGGTTACTCCTCTTCCAGTCCACCTCTCTGCTATGGCCAGGGAAGGCAGTGGAGGATGGCCCAGGTGCTTGGGCTCCTGCACCCGCATGGGAGACCAGGAGAAGGCATCTGGCTCCTGGCTTTGGATTGGTGCAGTGTGCCGGCCATAGAGGCCATTTGGGGGGTGAACCATCAGAAGGAAGACCTTTCTGTCTCTCTCTCTGTCTAACTCTACCTGTCAAATAAAAAAAATTAAATGATACATAAAATTTTTATAAATTTAAAGGGTATCATGTGATGTGTCAATGTGTGCACATATTGTATAATGTTCAAATTGAAGTAGACCCTTTATATTTTTAAACACTTGTCATTTTTTCATGGTGCATACATTTGGCATCTTCTAGGTTTTTTTTTTTTTTTTTTTTTTTTTTTTTTTTTTTTTTGACAGGCAGAGTGGACAGTGAGAGAGAGAGACAGAGAGAAAGGTCTTCCTTTGCCGTTGGTTCACCCTCCAATGGCCGCCGCTGCAGCCGGCGCACCGCGCTGATCCTGGCAGGAGCCAGGAGACAGGTGCTTTTTCCTGGTCTCCCATGGGGTGCAGGGCCCAAGCACCTGGGCCATCCTCCACTGCACTCCCTGGCCATAGCAGAGAGCTGGCCTGGAAGAGGGGCAACCGGGACAGAATCCGGCGCCCCAACCGGGACTAGAACCCGGTGTGCCGGCGCCGCAAGGTGGAGGATTAGCCTATTGAGCCACGGCGCCGGCTCGATTTTTTGTTAATATGGTATGTTATTATTATAATCACTCTGCTGTACAACAGAATGCCAGACTTAGTACTTGTGAATCAACCTTTCCTCATCTCTTCCAAGCCTCTGGTGTACACCATTTTATTCTCAAATTCATTCATCAAAGGATGGATCTTAAATTGATACTATATTTTGGTTACTATAAATAATGCTGCAGTAAACATGAGCATGCAGATATATCTTCAATAGATTGAATTCATTTCTTTTAGACTGAATTCATTCCTCTGAATACATACCTAGTGGTGGGATTATTGAATCAGTTGGAAGTTCTATTTCTGATTTTTTAAGGAAACTCCATGTTTTTTCCACAATGGCTATACTAATTTAAAACACCACCAAACAGTGTGTAAGGGTCTCTTTTTCTCTTTATCCCTGCCAACATTATCTTTTGCCCATTTTTGTTTGCTTCTTTGCTTTATTATGTTTCATTTTATTTTGTTTTGTTTGCTCAGAGGAGAGCGTTATTGATTTATGACAAGTGAAGTAGGCAGCAGGAAAGTCTGAAAAACAAAAAGAAGCCACCTTCTGTCTATTTGTTCCTTGTCATTCTGAGTGAGCACTTCCTTAAGGATTAGTGATGTTGAGCATTTCTTCATGGCCCCCCTTCAAAAACTTCTACTGAGATAAGTACATCTATTCTTAAATATTGACCAAAAAACACTAAAAGATAAAATAATGCATCTCAGCTCATTAAAAAAAGAGTAGAAATATGAGTATAGAAGAATAGCTTGCCTTTGTCCACATACAGTTAGTAATACATATTTGGTTATCAAAAAAAATTTTGTGACAACATCTGATACTATATAGTGATATTGAAACCTGGGGGAAGTAAAAGGACCAACATGGAAGTGAATGTCCAAAATGCACTCAGAGTGGTAAGATTGACAGCAAAGAAAAATGCTGTGAATTAAACAGACATAAATTTTTAAATATCAAAACAGGATTCCAAAATAAATCTGAAGTAAGATAAGAAATGAGAAACAGGAACCGGCATTGTGGTGTAGCAAGTTAACCCACCCTCAGCGATTTCCAATTGAGCTCCGTGAAAATGACCTGAAAAACAGAAGATGGTCCTACAACCCATGCAGGAGACCCAGAGGAAGCCGCTGGCTCCTGGCTTTAGCTTGGTCCAGACCTGGCTTTTGCAGCCATTTCGGGAGCGAACCAGGGGATAGATCTCTCTTTGCCTCTTTCTCTGTAATTCTGCACTTCAAATAAAAACATAAATCGTTAAAAAAAGAGAGAAGAAATGAGAAACAGGAAATTGATGAAAATAGAAAGAAAACAAAAAATGGTAGATTTATGAAATTACATATTGATATTTACCTCAAATGTAAGTAGTGTAAATATAAATGTTAATTGAGATTATAAAAGTGACTAAAGGCATTTGAAATAATTTTTATGCTGCTTAGAAATTTGGCAATATGGATAAATGAATGAAAAATACATAGTGTGTAAATATTAATCAGAAAGAAGTTTCTATATTAAAATGTCTGAAAAAGCTGACTTCAAGAACATTACACAAGACAAGGAAATACTTTCTGATAAAAGGACTAATCTACCCAAAGAGTTATGATCATAAATATGTATACATCACAAAACTAGAACCTCAAAAGATTTGAATAACAGAATTAAGTGAAAATACAATCAAAAATGAATATTGAGAGAGTTCATCATTTCCTTTTCAGGCTCTTATAGAACTATTAGATAGGCAATCAACAAGTGTATCAAGGATTTGAAATGCAGTCAACAAGCAGGATCTCATTAGCAGTTATAGGACATTGCACGGCAAAGAGAACAAACATTCTATTCAAGAATCCACAGAACATTCACTAAATATAATGTACCCGGCACACTGGGTTCTAGTCCCGGTCGGGGCGCCGGTTCTGTCCTGGTGCCCCTCTTCCAGGCCAGCTCTCTGCTGTGGCCAGGGAGTGCAGTGGAGGATGGCCCAAGTACTTGGACCCTGCACCCCATGGGAGACCAGGAGAAGTACCTGGCTCCTGCCATCGGATCAGCGCAGTGCGCCGGCCGCAGCGCGCCGGCCGTGGCGGCCATTGGAGGGTGAACCAACGGCAAAGGAAGACCTTTCTCTCTGTCTCTCTCTCTCACTGTCCACTCTACCTGTCAAAAAAAAAAATTATAAAACTGAGAAATCTCTAGCAAGTGGAACCAAAATACAAATAGTACACAAAATTCCAATATTACAAATAAAACAGAAAGTACTAAGACAGATTTGTAGTCATTAAAATGACAATAACAGAATATTGCCATAAATTATGTCCATAATCTCAACAACTTAGACAAGATGGATTAATTATCCAAAAGCTAAATATTACCAAACTTAGGATGAAATAGATGACTTTAATAGTCCTAATTAATTTAATTTCCAGTGTAAAAGCTTTCCAAAATAAATCTCGAAGACCAGATCAATTCACTGGAGTATTCTACTGAACATTTGGAGTATGAACATTCATTTTACAATTCTTACAGAAAATAGAACAGGGTGGGAGATTTTTCCAATATATAATGTGAAACTTACATTGCTTTGTTACCAGAACTAGTCAAATATAGTACCAAAAATAAACAAATGCCCTCTACAGATAGCTATTCCTCATGAACTTAATTGAAAAAGTCCTGAAAAATATTTTTAGTCAGCTAAATTTAGCAATGTATTAAAAAATTATATCCCGTGATTAAGTGGGATTTATTGCAGCTTTGCAAGATTGGTTCAACAATCTAAAATCAATCAGTGTAACACACTTTATCCACTCACTAAAGAAAGGAAACCTCTCATGATCATATGAATCGACATAGAAAGATCATTTGACAAAATTTTCCACTCTTAATCAAAATTCTCAGGTTCAAGGACAATTACCTCAGGTAGGTAAGGAGCAAGGAAAACTAGAAATTCACATGCAAGGAATGAACTTGATGTCTATTTTACATTGTATGTGAAAATTTGCTAAATATTTAAAAATAAATCATGGACTTTAGTTTAAGTATGAAATTTATACAATACAATGGAGTAAATCTTTGCAACCCAAGATGAAGTAATGTTTTATTAGATGTAAGAACATAGCAACACAGTGACAAAAAATAGGGAAATTTCATTTAATTATAATTAAAACTTCAGTGTTGCTATAGATAAAACAATAAAGGAAAAAAGATATCTCATAGAATCAGAGAAAATATTGCAAATCCAAGTCAGAATATAGAAAGACCTCTTACAAGTCAATATTTAAAAGTTGATCCAATTTTCTAAAAAAGTTTATTAATGAGAGTAATGAGAGTTGAATTATAGTGACTATAGTACATTTGCTGTGACTGTGAGAATCTAAGATACTATAAATTCTCTAATAATAATCAGGAAATGCTTCCAGAATCCATAGAAATAGAGAGAAAAATAAGAAAATTATACATTACGGAAGAAAAACAACTTATAGTGCCTTCACAAAATTTTGAATCTTTATTAACTTCCAAAAAAAATTTCAAAAAAGATGGACAAATGGTCAAGGACAGCATGAAAATATTCATAATCTCATTAGTTAGGCGGGACCCCTTAACCTTGAAAATCAAAATTAGATTCCACTTCAGAATGACTAGAATAACTACCATTAAAAGACAAACAATACACCTGATGGCAAGAATGTGGAGAAGTTGGAGCAGTTATATGTTGCTGGTAGGTTTGTAAATTATGGCTCAGGAAATCCAACTGTAAGTATAAATACAGGAAAGTTGAAAACATTTGTCAAGGCAAAAATCTATACAATGATGCTACTAGCATCATTATTATCCAAGAAATAAAGAACAGAAGCCTATCTCCATCAACCTATGCATCAATAAATAATATGTGGCATGTCAAATGGAAAACTATTCTAAAATACAAGGAAATGAAGTTACATGTCACCACATCAATGGATCCTGAAAAGACTATGCTAAGTGAGAGGAGCAACAGCTAAAAGCCACATATCAGGGTCTGCAGCAAGATCTTGGAAACATATGCTATGAAATAATATGCATGGATTTCCAACAACTTTTGAAAGCCCAAGTCAGAGAGAAAGAGAGATTATCCATCCACTGGTTCACTTCCCAAATGGCTTCAATAGCCATGGCTGGGCCAGGCCAAAGCCAGGAACCAGAAGCTTCTTCCAGGTCTCCCACATGGTTGGCAGGGGCCCAAGAACTTAGGCCATTTTCCACTGCTTTACCAGTCACATGAGCAGGCAGCTGGATCAGAAGTGGAGCAGCCAGGTCTCGAACCATCACTCATATTAGGTGCTGGAATCCCAGCTGGCTGCTTAACCCACCACGCCACAATGCCTTCTCCATAAATTCTTTTGGTTTCATTTTTCCAAAAATTTTTTGAACTTCCTGTACATTTTGTGGTTAATTTTATATGAAATTTTGGAAATGGGCAAATCCATAGGGACAAAGTCGATTATCACATGTCATATGCTGTTCGGGAGGATGAAAGCTACAGTGGGGGTGACTGTTGAATGATATGAGTTTCCTCCTGGAATGTTGAAACTGTTCTAAAATAATACAGTGTGATGATTGCACAGCTCTGTAAATATAATCATAATTTTGAAATTGAAAGTGTATACCTTGAAGTACGAATTTTATGTTATGTAAATTAAGCCTCAATAAAGCTGTTATTAAAATAATTTCATTTCTATGTACTAACAATGAACATGTGGAAGCCAAAATTGAAATTATATACAGTTCCTCCAAATGGAATGTAACACTTTTGCATAAACTTGACAAAATAGGTATAGTCTCTACCTTACAAATGGTGAAGAAGGAAATTTTATAAATAAGTGGAGAGAACACGTTTTAAAAGCATGCATTTCAGAAAATTTATGTGTTAAGGCACAGGACCTGAATACCTAGAATATTTGTGGTAAGCAAAATAATGTCCCTCCCCACCCAAAATATCAGTATCTTAATCCCCATAGCCTGGGAATATGTTAGGTTTTATGGCAAAAGGGAATTAATGTTGCAGATGGAATTAAAGTTGCCAATTAGCGGATTTGTGATGCAGTTACCACATGATCTAGCAACTGCACACTTAAGCGTTTATCCCAGCGAAAGGAAAAGTTTTGTTTACACAACCTGCACGTTTATGTTTATAGTATCTTGACCTGATAAATCCCCGAATTGGAATCATCCCAAATGTCCTTCAACAAGCAAATAGTTAAACAAACCGTGGCACACATGTACTATGAAATACCATCTTATAATTTAAAAAAAAGAACTATCAATAAAAGCAAGGTAATGTAGTTTCCTAGGGCTGTCATAAAAAATTTTACCACAGACTGGTAGCTGAATTATAATTTATAATTCAGACAACACACTGAACTATACAGAAATTTATTGTCTTGTAGTTTTGGGAGCCAGAAGTCTGAAATCAAGGTATGTGGTGGGTTGGATCCTTCTGAGCGCTCCATGGAAAATTGTCCCATGCCTCCCATCTAGATGGCCAGGAACTGTTGGCCTGCTTCCTTCACATTCTCTCCTATCTCTGTGTGCATATTGGCATGACATTTTCCTCTGTGTCTCTGTGTTTAATTTCTCAATTCCTATAAGGTCATCAACCATATTGGTTAAGGTCTATCTTGATGATCTCATTTAACTTAACTAATTTACATTTCCAAAGATCCTATATCCAAAGAACATCCCATTCTGAAGTACTGGACATTGAGACTTCAGTGTTTATTTTTAGGGGACACAATTCAATTCACAGCAGACTGATCTTCAGCCCTGCAAATTTTTCACTTCCTACATGCAAAATAAATGTGCCCATCCTAATATCCTCAAAAGATTTATTTAAAGATTTCTTTATTTGTTTGTTCCTTTGTTTGAAAGGCATAGTGAAAGGCAGTGAAGGGGAGATAGAGAAAGGGAGAAATCTTCTTTACACTGATGTCCCTCCCTAACTGGTCTCAACAGCTAGGTCTGGGTCTGGCTAAAGCCAGGAGCCCAGAATTCCATCTGGATCGCTCAGAGAGGTGATAAGGGCCCAAGCATATGGGTCATTGCTAGCTGCTTTCCCAGGCTCATTAAAAGGCAGCTGGACTGGTGGCGGAGTGTCCAAGGCTTGAACCAGACATTCAAATATGGGATGCAGGAGTCCCAAGCAGCAGTTTAACCTGCTGTTCCACATCACTAGTCATACTTCCAAAAGTGTTAGTATTTTTTACTGCCAGGCCTAGATCCAATATCTCATCTACATCTCTAGAAGTTCACCATCTAAATCATCACCATCACTTAAAGGTGAGACATGGTTGGGGTACGATATATCCTGGAGCAAAATTCTGTTCCATCCGTGAATTTCTGAAACCAGATATGTATCTGCTTTCTGAATTCAATGATGGGCTAGACATAAGGTAAACATTCTCTTTAACGGAAGACAAACATGTGGGGCTGGCACTGTATCTTAGTAGACTCCCATGTGGGCACAGATTCCTGTCCTGACTGCTCCTCTTCTGACCCAGCTCTCTGCTTATGACCTGGGAAAGCAGTGGAAGATGGGTCAATTGCTTGAGCATCTGTACCCCGCTGGGGGAACCGGAAGAATCTCCTAGCTCCTGGCTCCTGGCTTTGGATCATTTCATCCTTGGCAATTGCGGCCATTTGGAAAGTGAGCCAGTGGGTGGAAGACCTTTCTCTCTGTCTCTCTGTCCTAAATACATAAAAATCTGTAAACTGAATACATAAAAATCTTTTAAAAAAACAATATGACAAACATTTTCACAGGAATCAATATGAAGCAAAAAGGAGTTATATCATTTCAAAATAGTTGATGCTATGATCATTGTTATATACAAGAAAATTAAAAATAAATTTTTGAAATAACATACATTCCAATATGCAAATACTTGAACAAGGCAATGCCAGAATTTAAGAGAGTATTTGAGAAAGTTCATAGAAAATGGAGTTAAGTTTATTTTACTAAAACATTTGGAATTCCTGCATATCCCGAGCCTTCTAAAGCGTCATAGAAAATGAGTATTATGAAAAGGCTATGCATGGATTTTAACTTTTTTCACATTAAAATACACTGTTTGAAAATACTGAATATTATGTAGTTAAAATTTTAATTTTTTTTTTTATTTGAAACACTGAAAAAAATTCCCCACCTACTTGTTCATTCACCAAATGGCTGCAAGAGTTGAGGCTGGGCTGGGCATGAGGCTAGCAACCTGGAACACAATCAAGAATTCTCATATGGGTGACATGAAGCCAATTAATTAAGGCTTTACCATTGCCTACAAGGGTCTGCATTAGCAGGAACCTGGAGAAAGAGCTGGGCTTGGAACCCAAGTACTGTGATATGGGAAGTGGTCATCTAAATTAACATATTAAATGTGTTCCTTTAGGAACACCCTAAACCTGTCTTTTAAATTTTGTTTTCCAGGAACTTCTTGAAACCTTCACTAATACTGAATCAAACATCTATTTGTACCAGTAAAATCCATTAAAAAATACTGAAATAAATAGAGATGGAAACAAGTTTATTACCCTTAAGACTCTGGTTTTATCTAATGGTGATTATTTATTGCTGAATTTCCCAACATTACAAAATAGAATTTCTAAGATCTATATACTAGTTCTATTTAGGGGAAATGTGTTGTGTATTAATATTCAACTGGAATTGTTTTGTGATTATAAACAGGCTTTGCATTTTGAATGCCATGGCCATGACTGCTTCTCCTGGTGTATGGATCATCCTTGCCTGTGACTTGCTATATGCCAATAGAGTGTCCAACCATTATGGCATGCAATATGGTCTCCCTGAATTTCACAAGGATCTCTAGGGGGTTGATGCTTCCTCTACTGTGCACTGCTGAACACGGCACAGGAAAATGGGCAGAGTGTATGGGAACTGCAGATGCCTCACATCCTTGCCAGTCAATTGGTAAACATTGTTAGGACTCCTTATATTTTCATTCTCAGAACTGTGTTAGAAATAGCTTATAGAACTCTGCACTACTTAGACACAGATGGTTTATTTACTTAGGAAGTGCCTTCTTCTATCCAAAGTTATGTATACCTTCTCAAGTAAATATGGAATGAACTTATTTCACTATCATTTCACAGATTCAAATATTTTCTATGACTGCTTAAGGTGAAAAAATAATTTAAAATCAAATTAAAATTCAGATAACTGTAAGTATACAATTGTTCAGGAGACACTCCCAAAAGATCAAGAACAGTAACTTTTATTATTAATCTTTGTAGAAGCTAATTGAAGTGCTATGGCCAGAGCGATGGTGACAAGCCAAGATATCACTTGTAGTGACTGCCAACCACAGCTTTTGCTATTGCACTTGTCAAAATGACCTACTGGGATGAGAGATTTATTAGAATTTTCTTTCCAGATAAATCCCTGTTGTGAATCTAATTATTCATTTTGTATTGAACAATATTTTCAGCAATAATTCTGGAGTTATTTGAAAGTTGTTATTAAGGTAAATGTCATATATCTTGACAATAAAGTCAGAATGCTCCCAAAATAAAATGGATGAAAAATATATTTCATAGGTTGACTTTTCATGCTTATAATTACTTGAATTTTTAATATAATTTTATCCCTTATTTATTTCAAGAGCTGCAAACTTTACTTATGTTCTGATAATAAGTAAATTTCATTTTGATGTATTGAAAGAGTTTCAGTAATATTTTGGGTGGAAGGGTGATGAATGATCCTAAGTGTTTTAAGATTTACTTTAGTATTTTGTATGTGTATCTAAAATCTGAAACCAGAGAAGAAGGCCCAGAGAGTTGAAGCATTGTTAGTAATCCCTATTTGTCACTGGGCCCCTGAGTATTTTTTCCAAATGTGATGAATGAGAGGGATACAAAAGAGAAGCCTCAGGTTCTCTAAGGTTCTTATCAACTCAGTAGATAAGTGATGGTCCAGCTCACCCCCTGGGTCTCCTCTGGGAATGAGCTTTGGAGGCACTGCAACTTTTCATTAGAAACTAAGCAGGTGTCCTCAGGCACTTGATCGTCTAATGAAGCACAACATTGGTGCAGCACTTCAAATTTTTCTATTTTGATTTAGCTGAATCCCAGAGGATTAAATCTCCTCACATACATACACAAACATGCATTCACTGCATTGGGTGGTTTGTAAAGCTGAGGATCCATACTTAGAAGTGGTAAAGTTCTAAAAATTGATTAAAGAAAATTTTAAAGTATATATCTATTCATAGAAAAAACATGATCTCACTTGTAACCTGCCAATTTGTATTTGCGTTTCAATAAAGAACCTATGGAAAACCAAATTCGATTGCTACTTACACAATCCCAATAGTGAAAAAAGACATAAAAAAATAAGTTTGAAGTGTCTATTGCCCTCACACATATTCAAACGCAAACCTAAAATAAACATATGGTTCCAACCTCCCAACTAAACAGTCTTACACTCCATTTCTTTTACTAATCTTAAAAAGCACACCTTAGAACGTAACAATTCATTAGGTCTGTGATTGCTTAATATGGGGGACATCTGGGAATGGGTCTGCTTAACATCTGGGACACATCACATTATTAGTTAAAAGAAAATGTTGATGCATCCCTGGGTGTTCAATATAGTTGGGCTTCACACACCCATGGACCATTGCAAGGCTAATTTTATATATGTGTACACACATGGGCATATGCACACATGCATATACACATTAACCAAGGGCTGAAAAAAGGAATAGATTTTATCCAGCTATATCCCTTACTCTAGACTATAGTAGGCATTTAGTAAACACTTGGCAAGCAAAGTAATAAGAGGCATATGAATTGATTACATTTTTTGTTTGGAAGTCATTTTCATGGTTTTTTGAGGCACCTTGGTGCCTTCTACACTCCCACAAATGTGATTGGCTTGGATTCAACCACATTCATTCAGTCCTTCGAGGAATTACTCTTAAAGACAGACTGAGGATTCTACCAGGTCAATAACATAGCACTATAAAAGATTAATATCTCATCAAACTCTCCATTAACCTGACCACAGACTTATGTGCATCCTGACTTTAAATGATGATACTAGTGTATCATCTACTGCCCTGGCATTGCTTAAAGTGATTGCTTCATTGCAGCTACAAAGAGGCAGAGGGTAGAAGAGAGAGCTATCGGGGATTTTTGCATTTTTTTCTATTAGGGAAGAAAAATAAGCTGTGATAAATTAGTTACAGTACTTAAAAAAATTTTGAATAAAACTTTTTCTTTAATAAATATATTTTGTTAAAACAATAGAAATAAAAGACCCCAGCATCATTACCTTGTGATATTCCACTTGGCAAATCCATGGCATCAGAATGACTTAAAAACAGGGCTAAATATTTTTTTTAATCAAAATGAAACAAAGCAATGCAGGTGTATTTTAGCAAAATTAAAAACACATTGAGTCATTCTGGTTTCTCTTCTTCCCCATGGGGGAAATCTGTCAGGAACTCCACAGGACACCTGAGGCCTTCTCTCTTTCCTTCCTTGCTACTTTTGAAGGCACTGATAACCTTAGGAAAACAAATCATCAAGACATCCTTAGAACCTGACCTAATTCTGAGTAGGTCACAGATGTATTTCAAGCACATATTTACCCTACAAGATTAATCTAATTTTGATCAGTTATTCAGACATGTAAACATCAGAACATTAAACCAAACTCAGTAAGCATAATTGCAGTTAAAGTTCCTAGTCACAGACTGACTTCAATGTGTAAATTTGCATATTATACTCTTGATAATATTCACCCTCTTATTACATTCAAAAATGTGAAAAATCTTTATATTTGAAAACATACATTTTACATCTGGACATATGTCTTTCTCTCTTTTCTTCATACTTTGTTTCCTTCTTTTCTTCCTTTCTTTTTTCTTTCTTCTGACTTTTCATGCTGTTCAATGCATTAGACCATAACAGTCTATTGTATTTGTATTGATTATATTTGGGAGATCTAAAAGAAAAAAATCTATTTAGTGCTCTATTGCTATTGCATATTGAACATGTATATAATTAAAAGAAGGTAAATTAATTTTAAGAATATAATTAATTAGTAATTTCTACTTTTTTAAAAAGTAGGTAAATTAATTTTAAGAATATAATTAATTAGTAATTTCTACTTCTTTTTACAGTTTTCATTCATTAACAACAACCCTAAGACCATAATTCCCTTTCCTGTTAATGAAATAGTTGATAATTTCCTGTATACTATTCTCTTTGTCTTTTCTAGGTTTTTGCTTTTTCCTTTTTATCCCTATCTGAACATAGTTATTCAATTATTAAGTTAATACATTCTTGCCTGCTCTTTGACAATACTTCTCAATCACTGGATATAAAATGTTTAAAAGAGATATAATATAACTGTTTACATGAAACTTTCATTGTTATGGGAGGAGATCATCACTTCTTAGCCTTTCAGCGAAGATCAAATATAGTACAATGGGACGAGATCATGGAAAAAAGAAGACAAAAGTGAGCAGATTAACAATAACCGTAAAGAATGGAAAAGGAGGGGCCAGCATTGTGGCGCAGTGGGTTAAAGCCCTGGCCTGGAGCGCCGGCATCCCATGTGGGCGCCGCCGGTTCGAGTCCCAGCTGCTCTTCTTCTCATCTAGCTCTCTGCTATGGCCTGGGAAAGCAATGCAGGATGGCCCAGGTCCTTGAGCCCCTGCACCTGCGTGGGAAACCTGGAGGAAGCTCCTGGCTCCTGGCTTCAGATCAGCGCAGCTCCGGCCATTGTGGCCACCTGGGGAGTGAACCAGCAGATGGAAGACCTCTCTCTCTGTCTCTACCTCTCTGTGTAACTCTGTCTTTCAAATAAATAAAATAAAATCTTAAAAAAAATAGATAAGGAAAAAAGAAGAGTGCCTTGAAAAGTGAAGGTAGCACTAAAGTTAAGAAAGCAAGAAAAAAGAATGAAAGTGTAAGAGCTTATCGAAACATAAAACAATGTAAATAGATAATAACCAGATATCTACTTTGGATTGAATGACATAGTCAAATCTTGTTAAAGAAAGAATTATTGTGACTTTTGTTAAAATGTTAAGACTTTATTCAAGACTATTTGAAAAAGAATACTGTGATAGGAGAGAGTTTAGGCTCCAGGTCAAAAACAACGAAGGAATTACAGTCAATGAGAAGAATAAAGAGGGTCAGTGGATGGAAAGTTAGTGAGAGGAGACATCAAGGAGAGGGAGATTCTTGCTAAACTTGCCTAAGATGATTCTTTCTGAAGGCAAATGCAGGCAAGAGAGCTCCGATTTCAAAAGCAAGGGGTGCAAATTTCAGTGGGTATCATGGGTGATCAGAGGTCAAAAGTGGGTGATTCTCTATAATCTGGCTCTGCAAGATTCTTGACAAAAATGACCTTTGCAGGTACAGCAAAGGTAAGGGAGAAGGCCAAGTTCTAGTTGAGAAGAAGGCTTGGAGAAGTGTGTCTACACAGTCTTTGTCCATGTCCTTCAAATCAATGTAAAACAAATTGGAGTAAACTAGAAGATTTAACATATGACTCTCAGCTAAATGCCAATTAAGCAAAGAGCATGGATAATAACTTTAAGAAAGAGGGGAAATCTAAAATAAAATTTCCATAAAGATTAATTGATTAATTTGGTTTCCTGGAGAAACAACAATAAACAGTGTGATGAGGACACAGTGATTGTTGTAAACAATGTCTGGAAACTAGGACAAGTAATTTGGACAGATTTACTGTATATTTTGGAATAATAAAAGGAATTGCATCAAATATCAGAAATTAGGGAAAATTGAAGATCCAGAATGTCTTCTCCTGAATAAAATTTAGTGCATGTTGATAACATTAGCTGTGGTGTGGAGAATGAGGGAGCTATAAAATATGCAAACAAATCCTGAAATTTATTAGTTTTGAGAAATTATTTTTAATAGTAACCAGTAAATGAGTTAGGCAGATATCAGCCTGGAATTTAGGGATACATGCAGGCCATGAGATGTATATGAAACTTGTTCTAAATGTGTAGAATTTAAGGCCTTACAAGCAAATGATGTCACACAGAGAAAGAAAATAAGGAAGAGTTCAATGACAATGTCTCAAGGGCATTGAGACATTTGGAGGTCAAATGTAGGGGAGGAGCAGGTCACAGAGCATAGATAAGCATGTCCTGCAAAGAGGAAGAAAATCTGAAAGCGAACATGGCACAGAAGCCAAGAGAAGAAAGAATTTTAAGCAAAGGAAGAGAGATTAGGAAGAGTGATTGTTGTATTTATAGAGAAATTTCTAAAAGTTTCTTGGAATAGGATAAAACCAGTAAAGCCAGGGATATATTCAACTCTTTTACAGATGATTGTTATGAAATAGAGTCCAGTTACAATGTGGTGCTTGAGAATGTGAGATCACTGGAGAGTATTATTTTGTGAGATAAAGCATGCCATGTTTGAGTGTTAACTGGAATAATCTAGGAAAGAATGAGAATTAATGGCTTAGACAGAGGGGGAAGTGCTTGAGAAGAGAAAGGTTGAAATTTAGAGTACTCTTAGGTAGGGTCAGGGACACATAACTCAAGGAAAAGCAGAGTTTAGGGAAACAGACCAGCAAATGCTTTGGTTGGAAGAGGAGGTGGCTTTTATTTCAGGATTCCCATTTTGTAAGAAGTTTTGTAAGCTGACGTGAAAGATAAGAGGAACAGGCTTGAGAAATAGATCAAGATAAATTGTCATTTAAGAGCATGGAAAATCAGGATATCTGGTAGGTGGTAAAATAATTGAGCAATTTTGAGTAAATATGACTCACAGTAAGACAAAGCCATTTATATATTATTTATAGGAGTGGGAAGGAAGACTCCTGTCATTTTGATATTACCTGGGAAAGTACATCCAATTTAATTGAATCCAGAAAAGGTATTTTCTTATTTAAGGGACTATGTTGGAGTTGAAGGTGGGAAGGATTTGTGTAGGACAGGCCCAGAGTTTGTAAACTCTGATGATTAACTTGTTATCAGGGTAAAATTTCAAGGACACTTACTGTAAGGGGTTTACTATAAGATATAAAAGCAAGCTATATGTGTGACAATTTGCATGTGAATTTGAACAAGCATCAAAAATTTGAAAAACTCTTTGTAGGGCAAAAATGAGGAAAGCTTTGTCCACCCATCCATATACATATGTATAATTAAGTGAAAAAGAAGAGAGGAGAGGAGAGGAGAGGAGAGGAGAGGAGAGGAGAGGAGAGGAGAGGAGAGGAGAGGAGGGGAAGGGAGGAGAGGGGAGGGGAGGGAAAGGGAGGGGAGGGGAGAACAGGTGGGAAGGATTTGTATAGGACAGGCCCAGAGTTTGTAAACTCTGATGATTAACTTGCAATCAGGGTAAAATCTCAAGGATACTTACTGTAAGGGGTTTATTAGAAGATATGAGGGGAGAGGGGAGGGGAGGGGAGAGGAAGGGAGGGGAGGGGAGAGGAGAGGAGAGGAGACCCGACAAAACTTACCCTCTATAACCTGAGTCTGGAAGGGATTGGGGGTTCCATTCAAGAACAGATTGAAAAGGAGCAGAGTTGTGTTCCACTTCTTCTCCTCCAGTGTTTCTACCCTTTGATCACATTAGGGAAATGCTGTTACTTCTACATAAATCACGTCTTATTCTTAGATCTGACCAAAGCCTACTTTTATATTTCCAGTTCCCTAAAAGAAATTACCACTTGAAAGTTGCAGTGTCACCCAAAATAAAAGTATCTGAAGCATTACTTATATTGTTTCAAATGATCTTTTATCTGATTTCTAAATCTCTTCAGCATAACATGATTTTTTTCTCATCTTCAGAATTAAAAAGTTACGATAATCTTTGAATTTACTCTTTGGAGGTCCTTTCTCATCCAATTAAGGAATAAGCCTTCTAAATTATTCTTTTGGTATAATATATTTTAGATGTTACTATCTTTCATTTCTTTCTGTCCCTAGATTGCAACCTTTCTTCACGCTAAACTTAATTAATGCAAGTGCTTCAAATGCACATACGGACAACTACAAGGCTGCTTTTCTTCCAATGTAGTCAATACGTTTTTACCAAATTTATCTTCTGAAAATTGTACTGTCTTATGCCTGTGCTGATAATAAGCCTATAGTTTATCTGTAAAATAACTACTGGTGTAACATTTTTGTTTCCTGAAGTAATACATAATATATAGGCAAGAATGCCTACACCACTGCCTATGCTGTTAACTTGATGAGTTTTAATTTAATTCTGAAGGTCCTAGACTCATGACTATGTTCTTTTTTTATATATCATGGAAATAAAATAATCTGATTAATATTTTAGTAAATCAGGCTATGAAGTATAAAAAGAAAAATTATTAGGAGCATACTAAAGTAGATTTTTTAGGACACAAATACAGTATTCAGTACATGAAATGAGAAAAAAGAGTGGACAAGAATATTTACTTGGAACAGTATTGAATGTTGAGGATTTCCTCTTCAATTTATAACAAATACAGTGTTCTATGTCCCTGTTCATGCCCACAATCCATATTTGGACACTGGAATTTGAGTCTGCTCTGCTTCCAATTCCAGTTTCTGGCTAATGTTCACCCTTGTGAGGCCACAGTATGGTCCAACTGCTTGGGTACCCTTCACCCACACAGGAGACTTGGACTGAGATCTGGGCTTTGGCTTCTACCTGACCCAGCCGCAGCCATTGCAAACATTTGGGAAGTGAACCATGGAGTGGAAGATCTCCCTCTGTTAATCTCTGTTTCTCCCCATCTGTCCCTCTGATTTTCAAATAAAATGAGTAAATAAATACTTTTTAAAAAAAAAAATCCTGCTGGATGAAGCATTGATTTTTATTTCTTTATCTTTCCACCTAGAAAAACAATGGAAATTTCCCACTTTCAAATGAGCTAATTTAGGTAAACTATCTTATAATGAATAAAATGTCTAGCTTCTACTATAAATAAAAACTAAAACAATAGTTTCTTTTGGGGATGATGAAATAAATTGGATCTTCAGTAAGGTATTTGTAAAGCAAAGGATGTAAACAGAAATCATGGGGGTAGAATTATATTATAGAATGAATTTAAATAATAATTTTTAGAGTTAATTTATACTTTCTGATTTTTTAATGATAAATATAGAATATATATTAACATTAAATGAAGTGAAAATAATCTGAAAGGATTAATTCCAACATATCTATGTTTTATTATTTTTCTGTAATATAATTATTTTCCTCTTTAGCTTTCATTAATCTAAAACATTAATCTTATACACAAAACATTATAAATGGAAATTTAAGTTATTTCAACTGCTTAATAAACTATATGCAACAGTGGTATGTGAAAACATCAAATAAGTACCTGCACAGCATTTTCATACACTTTCTTTTTTAATTTTTAATTAGTTTTTAAAAGATTCAATGTGATTTGTCAATATAATTCTAAGAACATAATGATATTCCCTTCCTCCCCTTATCTCTCACCTCACTTTTCCCCTCTCAACCTCCTACCTTCTCCCTTTCATTCTGTCTTTTCTTTTAATTTTTGAAATAGCATTTTAAATTTGCATTAAAGTAAAAAGGCCTAATAGTCCATCAAATAAGAAGTTTAGTAAGGAAAACGCAAAAATACCCTAGTTTACTAGGAATATAAACAGCAGCTATAAACAACAGTTGAGTGGAAAAATGATCATTTCACCCATATACAGTAAATTTTAAAGTAATCATGGATAATTAAAACTATAGTAGTATAACATCTTTTGTTTAAAAAAAAAGATTATTTCTTTGAAATTGATTTATGGTGTAGCAGGTAAAGCTGCTACCTGCAGTGCCAGGTTCTCATATGGGCATTTGTTAGAGTCCCGGCAGCTCCGCTTCAGATCCGGCTCTCTACTATGGCCTGGGAAAGCAGTGGAAGATGGCCCAAGCCCTTGGGCCACTACACCCATGTGGAAGACCCGGAAAAAGCTCCTGGCTCTTGGTTTCAGATTGGCACAGCTCTGGCCATTGCAGCCATCTGGGGAGTGAACCAGCTGATGGAAGACCTCTCGCTCTCTCTCTCTGCCTCTGCTTCTCTGTAACTTTGACATTCAAATAAATAAATAAATAAATCTTTAAAAAAAAACCGTATGCCACTTAAAAATAAAATATTTAATTTCTATAAAAAAGGTTTAGTGTGTTTTTATTTGGAAAAGCAGAGTGAGAAAGAGTAAAAGGGATTTTGCATCTGCTGGTTCACTCCCCATGGCCACAACAGCCACAGCTTGGCCAGGCTGAAGCCAGGAGAAAAGAATTCTATCAAGATTTCCCATGTGGGTGGCAGGAGCCCAAGCCCTTGGGCCATTATATCTGCTTCTTTCCTGGGCATATTAGCAGTGATCTGGATCAGAAGTGGAGCTCTGGGTACTGGAACTGGAGCTCTGATACAGAATACCACCAGCATCGCAGGTGATGGCTTAATTCCCTCCTTTACAATACCACCCACCAAAATGTTACTTTTAAAGGGAGATTTCTTTAAGCCATGCAGGAGCAAGAACTCTGGAAATAATTTCTCTCTCTCTCTCTTTCTCTTTCTCTCTTTTGTTCTGCAAGTTTATAATATGAGGAAAGGAAAACAAACAACTACAGTAGCACTGATAGGGCTCTATTCAAGATGATTGGATAACGTATTAAAAACTAGCAGAGTTGATGCTGCAACAAGGTTGGACTGATTCTTCACTTTCTGACCTTGCCACTCCTTACCTTTGTTCATCAAGGTTTTGATTGAGAAAAGTGAACTGTGTGCTCCACCCAGTAGTGGCCTGTGACTCTGACTTCACATGGAGTGTGACTAATGAACATCATCCACAGGAGAACTGAGGGCAAAACCAAGAGAGGCCCCAAGAGTTTTTCCACATTTTTTCCCATCAGCCCACTGTGCGTTCACAGTGTCTGAACTTGCCTAGTTGAAATTACATGTCTGGCTGGCACCGCGGCTCACTGGGCTAATACTCCACCTGTGGCACCAGCACCCCGGGTTCTAGTCCTGGTTGGGGCACCGGATTCTGTCCCGGTTGCTCCTCTTCCAGTCCAGCTCTCTGCTGTGGCCCGGGATGGCAGTGGAGGATGGCCCAAGTGCTTGGGCCCTGCACCCCATGGGAGACCAGGAGGAAGCACCTGGCTCCTAGCTTCGGATCGGCGCAGTGCGCTGGATGTAGTGACCATTTGGGGGGTGAACCAATGGAAAAAGGAAGACCTTTCTCTCTGTCTCTCTCTCTCTCTCTCTCTCACTGTCTAACTCTGCCTGTCCAAAAAAAAAAAAAAAAAAAGAAATTACATGTCTGTGGGCAAGGCCCTGTGCAGTCACCGGCTGTCCAGGTAACTCTTGAAGCATATTTCTCCCAGAGTAGACTGGTCGTCAGTTTCTCTCCAGTTATATCACCAGAGTGTGCCTCAATTCCCTCGTTTTCCACTAACTTGTCCCACCCCTTTGTAATCGATCATTTTATTAAAGTTTTGTCGCTTATCCTTTTGGTTTTTAAAACTAAGATATATTTATTTATAAATAAATACAGTCAGTAGGAGAGATAGAGAAAGACATCTTCCATCCACTGTCTCACTCCCTTGATGGCCACGAAGGCCAGAGTTGGGTCAGGTGGAAGCCAGGAACCAGGAGTTTCTTTCAGGTCTTGCACGTGGGTGGCAGGGGCCCAAACACTTGGGTCACCTTCTGCTGCCTTCCCAGGCCATTAGCAGGAAGCAGGATTGGAAGTGGAGCAGCCAGGACACGAGCGAGCAACCGTATGGGATGCTGGCACTGCAGGCAGCCGTTTTCCTGCTCTGCTACAACATCAGTCCCCATTTATCACTCTAAAGGATTTCACTGACACATTATCTGCTAGAATCCTAACTAATAAAAATAAATAACTGTAACATATTTGGTGTTTAAAATAAATGGACTGTGACAATATAAAGGAAATATAATCAAGAAATAAATCATGATAAATCATTCATTTTTACCTTAAAATACAAATATCTCTAGATATTCTGCTTGGATTTCACATTTTATCATTTTATTTTCTTGTTTAGTTAATGTACAAATATTTTTTGAGATATCAAGTGAGGGACTGGGAACATAAAACTGTAATAATATCTGTAGGTTTTTCACTTTGATGGATTATAATTTGGTTGGGGACATCTCCACTCTCTGGTGAAGTGACATTTAAGATGAGACCTAAAAGATAAATAGGAACTGCACAGTCTAGCAGCTCAGGGCAGAAGTCACTTAATATAAAATGAATGAAATTAAAGGAATCAAAAAGAGTCCACCTTGGGACAGAACTAGAGACTGGGAGATTTTACATCTGCCAAGTCATAGAGAACCTTAAATTCTATGAGAAGAAATTAGTTTTTTTTTTTTTTTTTTTTTTTTTTTTCCCCTAGGACAATGAGAAACCAACAGAGTGCTTTCTAGGAAAAGAGACATGATCAAATTTGCATTTTAGAAAAGGGTTCTCTGACAGCAGCTGTGCTGAAGTGGTTTAGAGAAAACAATGAATGGATACTGGGGAGAAAAAGATGAAAAGACTAGCGTGATTGTACAGGGAATCAGTTTGAACACAATGCAGTAACAGATCATCATAAACATAATCACCTACATGCACAAAACTGGAACATGTCCGTTTTAATCACATTTTCTCCTCTCACTTTTGGTCATTCATTTTAACTTATGTAAGCTTTATGTTTTTCTACCATCTTCAATGCAAAGATTCTTCAATGTTTTATGTGTCATGAATCTCAGAGAACCTGATGATGGATAATAATTTAAGAAACATTATTGTTAATGAATCTTTCATTGATTTACTGTATTATGCTTAGGTAGCTTTAGGAACCTACTTATTGGGTTTTTTTTCAGGGGGTGAAGGAGTTGGGAAAATGTTTGAGCCAAGAGAAATAAAATAATGCTTTGGAGTCATTTTAATTGCGACGAAGAGAGAAAAAGACAAATTTTGATGTAAAAATAAGATTTTGGTACATTTAATATGTCTAATATTTTAATATAAAGATTTTGATATTAAAAATCCCATTTTATAGTATTGCTGCACACAAGCAGAACTCTATTTTTATAGAAATAAATGATTTCTGAATATCATCACTATATCATTTTACAATATTGAATTACTTAGGTTAAGTCAGCTTTAATGTAGAAAAAATAGCATTTGTGCCCATGTTGCATGCCATCAGGGCCCCTGTCCAAAGAGTAGAGGATAGGAAACATATAATATCAGTTAAGAATAAAAAGGACAGAAAAATTGCTGTTTTCCTTTTAGTAAAGGATGATTAAATAAGAGAAAGAAAAAAAAGAGGAAACACATTTGAGTCATTTTTTTTTCAGTTCATTCATCTTTGGTGCAATGTCATTAAGATTTGTTAGGCTACAATAAGAAAATTACCATCTAGGGGGTCTTTCTTCTGAGTTCAGATTGCAAAGGAAAGTCAAGAAGTTCATGGAATAGTGGCATTAAAAATTAAATATGAGCATACATTTTATTTCTCAAAATAAACTCCATCAATTTCAAGATAGTTTTCTATATGGATTACACAAGTGATTTTTCCATTGTTAAAGAAATGATCCTGAGGATTTAATGATGTTCATACAGTCTTTTTTTCATGGCAAACTGATAAAAATGGTACCTTTTAAAAATTTTTTACAAGATTTAAAGGCAAAAGGAAGTCAAAGGGAACCAATAAGCATTGCAAGGTAGCTAATGATTTCCATAAAAACCTTCACAAAATTGACTGTGCTTGATGGGAGCAATCAACAAGAGCAATGTTGTGGGAGGTTTGAACTCACTGTGAAGTTTTCTTGGGCATCTTTTTCTGGAAACTGTGGCCAACTTTCTCAAAATCGTGACTGTTGGCCCTCCAGAAATTCCATAAGCAAATGGCTTTATGACCCCAAAAAAACCTGCTTCCATGACCTTTGCTCTTGACCTGTCTACTTCTGCTTTGACTAGACCACTTTTTCCTGTTCTTAACCCTTGTTTTGCTTGTGCTTTTCTTCAGGATCATATTGCTGAAGCCATATTTCATCTTCTTTTATGACTTTTTGAAAAAATGCTTCAGAATCTTGATATTATCTATTTAAAGTTTCCATAGAAAGTTCTACTGTTTTTTGAAGGTCATCTGAACACAATATTTTTAGCACCTGTTGAGAAGAAAGCTTACTCCACTTTAATTTTTTAGTTACAATTTTGGAGGCTGAACCATTTGAGACATCTATGATGTCTATTATTTCTGTTAAACACTGTTCCAATTCAATTAGAAAATGAAGAAGATCATTTTTTTCCTGGCAAACTCATGTAGGTGGTCTGCCTCTGTGGATTCTGTTTTCAACATCATATCACCCTTTCTGAAAAGAAATTTACATTGGCAAACTGTTAGGTTTTTTGGGACATTGTACTGTTAAATTTTTCACAAAGCATCAATGTTTTTCCCATTCTTCCATCCAAACTTCAATACATTTTGATGTATGTTTTTGCTTCAATTTTAGCAAAATTCATATTATTTTCAAAAGTGTTGTCTTCAAACTGGTATCTTATGCTTATTGCCTCAAATTTGACCCTGTTCTTATGTTATAGCATGCTGTTGTAAGCTTACTTTAGGGCAAAACATTTTTGAAATCATGTACACCTTTTTGATTATATGCACTCTCCATGAGCTTTTTGAAGACCTTTTGTGTATTCAGAGCTCTTGAAAGCAATCACTTCACAGTCTTTCCAAACCAGCCTGCGTGGTGGACATTGATGTACAATGGTTGACAGGCCATGTAAAAGCCTAGAAAGTCCTAAGGACATCCTCCCCCTTAATTCATAGATGACATGAAAGACACCAGGAAGTTGCTGCCTGTCCCTCAGGAAGGTGCTGTAATTAGCTGAGTGTCCACCCGCTCCCTGAGAGAAGGGAATTTCCACTTCAGTGGTTGATGTAATGATATAATGGAGAGCTGTTAAGCAGACTGCGTAGGCCAATCTATGCATGAATCAGAGTTGGTGCTTAAAGAGGCCAGCATCATGATGTAACAGATTAACCACATTGCATAAAGATGCAATGCCGACATCCCTTGTAGGCTCAGGTCCATGTCTCTGCTGCCTGCTGTTGTGTCTTGGAAAGCACTGGGGGATGGCAAGTAATGGACCTCTGTAACTACACTGGAGATGTAGAAGAAGCTCCTGCATCCGTCACTTGGGCCAGCCCCAGCTGTTGTGGCCATTGGGAAGTGAACCAATGGATGGAAAATCTCTCTCTCTCTCTCTCTCTCTCTCTCTCTCTCTGTAACTCTGCCTTTCAAATATAGAAAGAAATCTTAAAAAAGAAAAGACACAGCAGGAGCAAAATCAAATTTGACCAAAAATGTCAATGGAAAATACGAAACTGAAAATGCAGACCTTGAATTCGCTTCAAGCTTCTCACACTGAATTAGTTCTACTTCTCAGAAAACAGACTCATCACACTGGATACTAGGACTGAGATTGACTTCAAAATATCAAGCACAAATCAGAGATATTTCTTTTCATTGCCTGCTATGGACTAAGGAATTTCTTAGACATGGAGAAGAGGGAGAATTGATTTGGATAGAAGATAGAAGACTGAACAATAATCTAAAAGAGAAAGAATTACTAACTCAAGTTAGAGCTTAATCCACAGTTACTGAAGTGGAGTAAAATTTAAATGCCCCTCTAGTCAGAAAAATTTAAAAATCAGTAAAAAAAATCAGAAAAATTAAGAAATGCCATTTTGTTATACATTTGGATATCATGAATAAATCTATGTAATAATATTATTTAGAGTACACTAAAATAATTTCTCTTATTTTTTTGTAATGGGTAGACTGTTCTGATCATGAAAGAACACAGAGATGAGAGTCTATTTTTCTGAAACACGGAATTTGACCAAATGTAGCAGATTATATTTTTGAGTCTGATTCATGCAACCTCCATCTCTGCACACTGGGAATAGGCCATATATTTTAGGATAATGGCTGCAAGATTAGAAAAATCATGAAAATATTACTATATCCTAATTATAGATGACCAACATCTGGTTAAGTTAGCTCTATTTTGGTAAAAGAAGTGGGAAGAATTTTGGATGACGTTTGTGCTATAAATGCAGTGGAGGATGGCCCAAGTGCTTGGGCCCTGCACCCCATGGGAGACCAGGAAAAGCACCTGGCTCCTGGCTCCTGCCATCGGATCAGCGCGGTGTGCCGGCCGCAGCGCGCCAGCCGCGGCGGCCATTGGAGGGTGAACCAACGGCAAATGAAGACCTTTCTGTCTGTCTCTCTCTCTCACTGTCCACTCTGCCTGTCAAAAAATAAAAAATAAAAATAAATAAATAAATAAATACAAAATGATTTTGGTTACAGATATCAAATGTCTCATATGTATTATTTATTACTGCTGTTTTTATTCTTTACTGATTTCATGTCACTAATCAGGTTAGCAAAAAAACCTGTTCATGTAAGTAGCGTACCCATTATATGTCTCTTGGTTAATCATTGTGCATCATTTCCTGGAAACATCCATGAACTGAGAAATCAGAGACCTTATTGTTCCTTATTAAAAGTACTTAATCCATCACTTGTGTTTGTTATCTATCTTCTTAATATCTGAAAGGGTTGGGTCTGCCAGCATTTGTTTGACTAGAACACTTCCTAACTTTAATGTAAAGTTCAACTTACATTTACATTGTTGTATCAAACAATAAATCTGCACCTCCTGTGAATACACTACTCGGGTATGTCATGCTGCATCACCTGTTTAGGTGATGTACTTGTGCTAAAAACTTCTTAAACTTCAGCCTTCTCAAGAATAAACAATGTCGACCACAGAAAATGGGAATATGAAATGATAAAAAGAAGTTTAAAAAGGAATATACAGGTGTGTTTTTTTCCCATATGGTCCACTGCTAAAGCTGCAGGCATGCCAAAGAGGAATCCAGCCACTTAATCCAGAAAAGAAAAAATTTTCCTAAATTTCATCCTCAACTTTTAACATCCAATCGTCCTCATTTCTTTCAATGTGAGGAGCCATTGCACGGCGCCCTAAAGATGGCGCCGGCTCCTTTCCCCCGGAAGGACTGGCGAGAAACAAACATCTCCTAATAAGGAGATGTCTGAGCTCCCTTCCGGCTTCCGCATTGCTGTACCAATCAATGCTTGCCACTTGGCTGCTTTTGATTGGTGTGCTGATGGCTATAAGAGGGATGGGAGAGGGAAGGAGGCGGAAGAAGAAGCTTGTTCAAGGTTCCTGAATAAACTGCTTGAAGAAGAGTTTGGGTCGTGTCTTCCTTGCTGGTCGAGGGACGCGACAACTGGTGGCCCGTACGGGGAACCATCTCAAACGCGAACTCAGAACTTCCTGCAGTCAGGGCAGCGCTGGTAAGTCCCCCAGGAAAATAAGGTGGGGATCCGCGATAAGAGCGGGTAGTCCTGCGACAATAGTGGGAGGATAGCTCTGCGATTAAAGCAGAGGAAGTTCTGCGACAAAAGCAGAAGGACTCTCACCCGTGGCCAGGGAAAGAGTACAATTTTTGACGATGGGTAATTCACACTCCCATCCAATTTTTCTGGCGCTGAATGCGCTGCTTTGAGAAAACGGTTTGAAACTTAAGCCTAGTACGTTGCATAGGTTTTTACGTAACTGCGATACCATTGCACCCTGGTATGGGGTTTCGGGAAGCCTTACTATCCCTTCATGGGACAAACTAGGCAGGGATTTGGATTTTGCATTCGAACAGGGTAATCTCGAAAGGGGAGTGAGACCAATATGGAAGTTAGTGCGAGCATGCCTCGAGGATGAGCGGTATAGTGAAGCTATTCTGAGCGGTCAAGCTGCCTTGGAGGAGCTTCAGGAAGAGCGCTCCGAGAGAGCTGCCAGTGAAAAAGGGAAAACTTTGAAGGAGAGTCAGAAAAGAACTAGGAAAAAACTGTACCCCGATCTTTCCGAGTTGCGCAGCCCCTCCTTAGTAAGTAGTACTAGTGCAGAAAGTAGCTCAGAAAGCAGCAGTGAGTCTGAAGAGTGTGGTGATAACAAAGAGTCTGGTATAAAGCAAGTACGGGAATTGAATCAGCAAATGAGGATTTCCAAAAATTACAGGCGCTGAGCCATTACCAGGTGCTCCAAATATATTTACGGATGGGTCAAAAACAGGCTGTGGGGTTTATATGGTAGAGGGTAATGACCCGGTATTTCATCAGTTTCAGCCAGGCTCACCTCAAGTTGTGGAATTAAGAATAGTTATTGAAGTCCTTAAGCAGTGCTCTTTTGCCTTTAACTTATTGTCAGATTCCTTATATGTGGTGAACGCATTAAAGATATTGGAAACCGCAGGACCGATTAAACCTTCTAGCCCAATTGTATCCCTAATGTCAGGTGATTGCTCATTGTCTGGATGCATGGGCCGCCTGGGGGAGACCCCAGGTGCTAAAAACTGATAATGGCCTGGCCTATACATCTCAAACCTTTACCACCTTTTGCCAAAAAATGGAGGTTCAACTTGTCCATGGATTGTCATACAATCCTCAGGGCCAGGGCATAATTGAGCGAGCACACCACACACTGAAAGAATATCTTTTAAAACAAAAAGGGAGATGCAACAGGCCAGGAGAAAGAGAAAGGAAAAATTCCACAGGTATCTTGACCTAGAGAAAAGTCTTAATTCGATAACCCTTTCCAACTTGATGGGTTTTTCTCTTTACAGTTAATAAAAACTTAAGCAATGGGCTCATACGCTGATAATCAATTCTTTTCTGTGCTGCTGTAGCTAACTTATCTAATGAGAGTTTTCATGTGTCTTGAAGCTTTCGCATTTTTCTATTGCCAGTATGAGTCTTGATTGGAAAAACTGCACCATGAAGCTGTTTACGTTATATCTTTAATGTTTGAGTGAGTACCTAACTTTGATCAGATCTAGTCCACAGCCTTGGTTAAACGTACTAATTTTTGACTAAAATGATTTGACTCTCTGATAGTTTAAATTCTAAACCGAGTCTTTCAACTTTGGGGCTTCCAGTCGGATCCCTGGAACTCTCAAAGGATGGGACTCTAAATTTGTTAAAGTAACAGCTGTTTGAGTCAATTCAAATTATACAAAGTGTATTAAAATGTAGTAAATGATGTCAAATCTATGTTGTATTCATGTTTTTGCTTTTCAACTAAAGTAGTCTTATAAAAATGAGAGTAAATTCTGTGTATACAAGCCTTTATGTTGTTAACTCAAGTAAGCCAATACAGATTGGTTCAGAAAATTGGGTTAATGCAAACGCCCTTTGGTTTACTTGCTCAGTTTTACATTTACATGTCTTTGATATGCTTTAAACTTGTTTCTCTTAAGGATGAAGATCTTTTCAAGGTTGTAAATATGCACTAGTGACTGTTGCTGCCCAAGTGGTGTTATCCTTATGTTACTTAAAAGTATGGAAATGTAATTTTGACTTTTAATTCAGATAATGGTGTGGTATTCATTAATAGCTCAGTGTTTTAAGTTATCCAGGCGTCGGTGCTAAGTAAAATATGGAAAATGTATTATGTGTACTTTTAACATCTTAAATTTGATAAGAGAGACTTTTAAGTTTGCCAGCATGTATTCTCATAGGTTGTCCATACATGATAATTCAAGACTGTAAAAGTAACTACAGGTATAAAGTTTCAGAAGGTGTGAGCAAGTCATGAAAAGTTGTAAAAAGTTTACGATTTTAAAACATTGTTTACAGAGTTTTCCATAAGTTAAATGTTAATGCCAAAATTACACTAACCTAAAGTTGAAGTCTGATCTTCTGTTATAACAATGGGATTTTTAAAAATGTGTACTAATGTTAGTAATTATCTGGAAATGGTCTCAATTGTAAATCTTAAAATCTGTTGTTGCAAAAACTGTAACATCTCTTTTTAACACTACTGTCTGTTAAGTTATGATTGATAAAAAGTATTGTCTTAAAAAGTTATGTTAAATATTATTATGATCAGATCTGGTCTAAAAGTGTTAAAATCGCCCTGACTAAATGTTAAGGAATTCTATTTTGACCAGATACTCTAAGTTCTCTTGGCACCTTTAACAGACTTTCTGAAAATCAAAGTTCTAAATTCTCTGGACTTTTGGTATCTCCAGAGGGCCCCTGGAGATGTCAAAAGATATATCTCTCATCTTGCAGAGATAATAACCAATCGGGCTGTTTAGATTAAAAGTGGTGCCAAGATGTGAAATGATGCTAAACTTCAGTTATAAACGTGTTTCTTTCTAGCTGCTCCAGTCTCTGGCTCAGAAGCCAGATCCTTTAAAGAGGGACTGACAAAGTCTAAGAAGCATCCCATGGTCATGATTTGCATCACCTCAATGTCCAAACCTTACCAGTAAGATACTGAATCACCCGGGAACAGGCAAGGCAAATTGTAAAATCCTGCCCTTCCTGTGTCACATTTCTCCCCGTCCCTTATTATGGTGTAAATCCTAGAGGTTTTATGCCTAATCAGCTTTGGCAGATGGATGTTACCCATTTTTCTGAATTTGGTAAACTAAAATACATACATGTTTCTTTAGATACATGTTCAGGTTTTGTTTTTGCCTCCCCGCAATGCGGCGAGGCTGCCAAACATCTCTCATTGCCTTCAGGCCTTTGCTGTTCTAGGAACCCCTATACAGATAAAAACTAATAATGGCCCAGCGTATACTTCCAACTCTTTTAAGCACTTCTGTACTAACTTCCACATCTCTCATCACCGGGATTCCTTATAATCCCCAGGGACAAGGTATTGTGGAACGAGCACATGCCACATTAAAAAATTATTTACAAAAAATAAAAAAGGGGGAATACGGAACCATGGCATATTCCCCACAAAAATGGCTATCACATGCTCTTTTCATTTTAAATTTTCTAATACTGGATAATCAAGGGAAATCTGCAGCTCATCGTCACTTGCATCCTGAAACCAAAAGACAACAAGTCTATGTGAAGTGGAAAGACCCTCTAACTGCTCAATGGTATGGACCTGACCCTGTTTTAATATGGGGACGTGGACATGTTTCTATATTCTCAATGGTTACCTGAGCGACTGGTGCGGCAAACAGACAATGTCACAAAGCAGCCCCTCTATCTTCATTATAACATTGCTGATTGGGATCGTTACTGCAGCCGTTATAACCGCCATTTCCATTGCAGCTGTGGGCGCTACAACAGCTGCTATAGCGCTCACAGGGACAGTTCAAACTGCTAATACCCTGAATAATTTGACGGCCTCCGTGGCTGCTGCTTTGGATACTCAGACATCCTTAAATGTACATATAAAGGGAGGCTTGATGATTGTTAATCAGCGTGTGGATTTGGTACAGGAGCAGGTGGATACTCTCTGGCAGCTTGCTCAGCTAGGATGTGAGTGGAAATTTTCAGGGTTGTGTGTGACCTCTGTTCAGTATGATAACATGACTCAGGCAGCAAATTACTCTAAACAGTTGTCTCAGATGCTCTTGCAGAATTGGTCCGCAGAATTTGACTACACCTTGAAGCAACTGCGCCTTGCCATGGTCACCATCAACTCCACGCGTGTGGATGTCTCCTTCGCATCTGGATTGTCATCCTGGATCCGCACAGCCGTCTCCAACCTGAAGGAGTGGGCGGGACTTGGAGCTTTGACGGGGTTGCTGTTACTTGTTGTGTTATTTTGCCTGTGGTGTTTGTGCAGGATGAGGACAGCTCATCGGCGGGAATTGGCCATGATAGCTCAAGCCTTTTATGCCCTTGAGGCTGGACAATTGCAGCAAGCATGGCTGGCCTTCCTTGAATGCTAGGCATGGGTGCAGGGTGCGAGGCAAAGCACTGCAGAGAGAACGAGCCATTACGTTCTCTGGAAGGCAAGTCTGTCTGCATGTGGGTTGGCATCCCAGATCCCACCCCCGCGAAAAGGATGCTGTTCCAGGTGGATGCCTGGCAGTGGGGGACAGACCCCTACCTTCTCCTGTAATCCTTAGATGCCTGGTTCTAAAACAAAAAGGGGGAACTGTGGGGAGCCATTGCACGGCGCCCTAAAGATGGCGCCAGCTCCTTTCCCCCGGAAGGACTGGCGAGAAACAAACATCTCCTAATAAGGAGATGTCTGAGCTCCCTTCCGGCTTCCGCATTGCTGTACCAATCAATGCTTGCCACTTGGCTGCTTTTGATTGGTGTGCTGATGGCTATAAGAGGGATGGGAGAGGGAAGGAGGCGGAAGAAGAAGCTTGTTCAAGGTTCCTGAATAAACTGCTTGAAGAAGAGTTCGGGTCGTGTCTTCCTTGCTGGTCAAGGGACGCGACATTTCAAAAAATACAAACTTGTCCTGGTATCTCACCCATACTGCCTTAGTTCGTGATCGCATGTGTTTTAAATGTGCCTGTTTTCTGAGCCATTTTTTCTTCATTTTTTAAAAAAAATTGTATTTAAGTTATACAAGTTTCATGCATTTCATTTATACAGATTTAGAAACACAGTGATACTTTCCACCCTACCCTTACTCCCATCCACACTCCAACCCTTCTTCCTCATCCCTCTCCTATTCCCACACTTAATTTTACAAAAATCTACTTACAATGTGCTTAATGATCATAAAGTTAACCCTACACTAAACAAAAAATTCAGTTCCTCAACAGAAGAGACAAGAGCTGTAAACAATCATCAAATCTCAAAATGTCCATTTCACTCCAATGCATCATTCTTCAGATATTCTATTAGTTAACACTGATCAGGGAAAACATGATATCTATCTTTCTGGGACTGACTTATTTCACTAAGTTTAATGGTTTCTAGTTGCATCCATTTTGTTGCAAAAGACAGGAATTCATTTTTTTTTCTTTACAGCTGAATAGTACTCTATAATGTATATATACCATAATTTCTTATCCAGTCAATAGTTGATGGACATCTGGGCTGATTCCATATCTTAGCTATTGCAGTGAACATGAGGGTACAGATCACTCTTTCATATGCTCATTTCTTTTGGTTTTGGTAAATTCCTAGGAGTGGGATGGCTGGATCATATAGTAGGTCAATATTCAGATTTCTGAGGTATCTCCACACTGTCTTCCACAGTGGCTGTACCAGTTTAGAGTCCCACCATTACCTTTTTCCTCACATCCTCACCAGCATTTGTTGTTTGTTGATTTATGTATGAGAGCTATTCTAACTTCAGTGAAGTGGAACTGCACTGTGATTTTGATTTGCATTTCCCCTGATGGCTAGTAATCCTGAGCATCTTTTCAAGTGTCTGTTAGCCATTTGAATTGCCTCTCTTGAAAAATGCCTGTTCAAGTCCTTTTCCCATTTCTTACCTAGATTGTTTGTTTTCGTTTTGTTGAATTTCTTGAGCTCTTTACAGATTCTTGATATTAAGCCTTCATCGGTTATCTGAGCATTTTAAATATTCTGCTTTTGATCCCCCCACTACCACTTAAAAATGTTGATTATTTGATATGATATGCTTTATGGTATAAGAATTTTAAATGATTCCTCAATATTTTATACATATAATAAGATAATTATCTGGCCTAAATTTCTATCAATTTTTCCTTTGCTTGATCATAACAAATAATTTTGGACAAAGATATCCTAATACTAAGTTTCTCATACCATTGTCTAGCGTGCTCTTTTTTAATTTCTTCCTATCCAGATCAACCTGTGAAACTTCACAAGTTCTGGGAGTCACATTACCGCTGAGTTTTCAGTATCATTTCCAGTGTTTACCTGGTAGAAAAAAACATGTGCTTATAATTAATAAATTGACTACGATAGCCCAGTTGATTAAATTGTTGGCATTCTTTTCTTCTCCACTAAACTGCAGAAGCTCAATTTTAGCAGTGGCCATGAAACATCTTCCTATGTTTTTTAGCAGTATTCATCAAAGGGAATAAGCATATACTCAATAAGCAGTTGTTGAAAAGAATATGTAAATGAAACAAATTATTGATATTTTGATGAGAAACACACATTTCACATTCTAAATTACTAGTTTATGTAACATTTTAAAAGATTTTATTTATTTATTTGAGAGGTCAAGTTACAGAAAGTGAGAGGGAGAGGCAGAGAGAGAGGTCTTCCTTCTGTTGGCTCATTCTCCAGATGGCCACATGGCCAGAGCTTCTTTGCTCCAAAGCTGGAGCCAGGTGCTTCCTTCTGGTTTCCCATGCACTTGCATCATCCTCTTCTGCTTTCCCAGGTCATAGCAGAGAGCTGGATTGAAAGAGGGGCAGCTGGGACTAGAACCGGCGCCCATATGGGATGCCGGCACCACAGGTGGAGGATTTACCTACTATGCCATGGCACCGGCCCCTAGTTTATGTAATTTTATGAATCAAACCCTTTGTAAGTTGTAGATTTATGTTATTGCCCTTTACGTTCTTATTTTATTTTATTTTATTTTATTTTATTTTATTTTTGACAGGCAGAGTGGACAGTGAGAGAGAGACAAAGAGAAAGGTCTTCTTTTTCATTGGTTCACCCCGCAATGGCCGCTGCAGCTGGTGCACTGTGACCTGTGCACCGCGCTGATCCGAAGCCAGGACCCAGGTGCTTCTGTTCTCCCATGTGGGTGCAGGGTCCAAGGACCTGGGCCATCCTCCCCTGCACTCCCGGGCCACAGAAGAGAGCTGGACTGGAAGAGGAGCGACCGGGACAGAATCCGATGCCCCGACCGGGACTAGAACCCGGTGTGCTGGCGCTGCAGGTGGAGGATTAGCCTATTGAGCCAAGGTGCCAGCCTTTACTTTCTTAATTAGACATCAACAATTCATTTTGGAACACACTGAAGATTCTGTATGCAGCATGGGATACATGCTTACTCTTAGTGCTCACAATCTCATTTTCATGGCTAAATAATGGGATTTATTAATGCAAGAACACACTAAATCAAAACAACTTAATTTGAATCAAATCAAAACAACAAATTCAAATCAAAACAACTTAAAGTCTGTCTTTCTGTTCTACACTGTCCACGAGGCCCCAATTAGTTGCTGTATTTTCTATTTTAACATCGTATCTAGTTGTGTTTTCAGCTTTCTGAATCAGTATGTAGTGACTGTTTCTGTGAGTTTTATGAAATACAAAATGGTAAAGAGCACACACACATTATATATAAGAACATATACACCTTAAATAACAATGTGATTCAGTTTTGTTATTGCACAACAAACTTTATACCTTAAAATTATTTTGAAACAAGAAGAATGGAAATCCTGCTTATATCAGACACATCCATATGTTGTGCGTGTGTGTGTGTGTGTGCATGCATGTGTGTTGGCCTAAGAAGCAACAAAAATATACGTATGAAGCACGTATGTACACCCTTTCTTCTTTGTTTCCTTGAAGGGAATTTCAAGATTTGGTTTTTCTGTGACATTGGTTATGTGGTTGTAATGAAAAGGAATCTATGTGCAGTCTGCCTCAACATTTGCAATTTTTGTCAATAACAATTAAAAATTAAACCTTTACTAACGTTTTAGGGTGTCAAAGTGACTGCTTCTGGAAAAAATACAAATTTAGTTCCAGCTCTTTTTCGAGTAAATGTTGACACACTTGTTTTCTTATCACTCTAGACATCTTTTTTTTTGTCTTGTTTCTATTGTCTCTGACAAGTCTATAGCTTATCTATGACCTGGCATCATATTTACTTCATTTTAACTTCTCTTTCTTATATACATTATGCTCCCATTCCATGACTTTGAACAATCATATGATGGATAAGGCATAACAGTAGGCTGGATAATAGAAACCAGATATGGAAAGAGAACACATACATAATAATTTACATGTCATTCTGATCTAAATTTCCAAATTCATTTTATATAAATTAGTGTGCAAGCTCTTTACAATTTTTTTGTTACTGACTATGCTTGTTTTACCTAGATATTAATCTTATTTGTCTATTACTTTCATTAAATTTTTACATATTCTCACCACACTGTAAATTTACTTTAACCTAAGAATCATTTAATTCATCTTTGAATATTTTTCATACATAGTGTATATATATATATATATATATATATTCAATAGAAGTTAATAGCTAAGTGATTCACTTAAGAGGAATGTGGTTTTGCCTCTAGGTTACTTCTAACTATGTAAACCAGCAATGCACAAAGATACTTCAAAAATTGTGAAAAATGGAATTATAAGTTTAGGATCAAAATTTTACATAGTGGTTAGACATTACTTATAATGCCTGCACTCTACATCACAGTGTGTGGGTTCAAGTCCCTGTTCACTCCTTATCCCTTCCTGATAATGTGGACCTAGGAAGTAACAGGTGATGGCTCAAATACTTGGGTCCCTGGTCCCCATATAGTAGACTGAACTGAGTTCACTGTTCTAGTTGTTGTGGAGAAAGTGAAAGAATGGATGGGAGAGCTCTCTCTCTCTCTCTCTCTCTTCTCTCTCTCTCTTTCTCTCTCTCTTTCTTTCTCTCTCTCTCCCTCTTTTTCTGTCTCTTCTTCTTCTTCATCTTCTTCTTCTCTCTCTCTCTCTCTGTAACACTGCCTTTCAAATAAAATAAATGAGTCTTTTTAAAAAAGTCGAACTAAACTAATAATATATTTTATTCAGATAAAATGTAAGTATGAAATGTTTCTAAAATTATATTTTCAGAAGGCATTGTGTATAACTTCTCTTGAAAGATTTACTACGTAAGGAAAGTGTGACAGTTGGGTGTTTAAATTATGACTGATTATACTCTTGTTTCTTCACCTGATTTATTTCATTATACTTAACAAACCCACATTTTCCCACCCTAAGTAAGAGTATGTTTTACACTTAGATGTAGGTGGCTCCTGTGAGAGCTTTTTAGCTTTCTTGGTTTTCCTCCAAGTGCAACTTCCATTTCCATGCAGCGTTAATCCTATTGTCATCCCTTCCTGCCTAACTCCTCCCATGACTGACATCCACACATTTCCCTGATTTTCCACTCAGCACAAATTCATTACTTGCACTCAGCAAAACTAGTTCTTGTCCTAACTTCACCTTTCCTGTCTATGCTTCCAGAATTCACACAATATCATAGACTCCAATAACCTTTATTCGCTCTTCTGTTCTTCACATACAATCTATTCTTAGTTCCTGTTACACATATACATTTCTTATTAAAAGATCGATTGATTTATTTAAATGGTAGAGTCTCTCCACACCCCATACACACACACACACACACACACACAGAGAGAAGGCATTTCTTCCATCTGCTGCTTCACTCCTCAAATGGCTACAGCCAGGAGCCCAGAGTTCTCTCTATACATGTCTCCCATATGGATGGGAGGGGCCCAAGCACTTGGGACACCTTCCTCTGCTTTCCAAGGCACATTAGTGGGGCACTAGATCAGAAGTGGAACAGCAGAGACTCAAATCACCACATATGAGAATATATTGGATGTTAGTGTTGCAGATGGCGGCTTAGCTCACGGCACCACAACCTGGCCCCATCTCATATACATTACTGCTGTGTAATCCAGGATTGCCCCTCTTCTTTAGGGGCAAACCAAAATAGCTGTCTACCTAGCTTTTCCAAATCCTTTCTTCATCATATGCTAGAGTTGAATGTACCCTTCAAAAAGGAAAGAGAGAGAGAGAGATGTACTGAAACATGATCCCCAGTGCCTTTGGGAGGCAGGGCCGAATGAGAAATGGCATAGCCATGAAGAAGGACTGAAGATAGGCATCATACCGTTATTTGAGGGTGTATTCAATTCCACAGGAATTCATTCTTAGGAGTTTAGCCCCGTTCATTACTTATTTTTCCTTCTTTTTTGCACTTTCTCCATGGGATGGCAAAGAAACAAGGCCATTACTAGAAGTAACCTTTGGATCTTGGATTTCTCACCCTCCATAATTATGAACCAATAAAGTTCTGTTATAAATTACCCAGCAAGCAGGCAGGTGATTGCCTTCATGACTGAGAAACTGGTAAGAGTCCCCCATTCCATGTCAGAGTGCCTAGGTTTGAGTCCTAGCTCCATTCTGGATTCCAACTTCCTATTGGTACACTCCCTGGGAGGCGGTAGATGTTATTTCAATACTTGGAAACCTGCTACCCACAAGGGAAACCTGAAAAGAGTTTCCAGTTCCTAACTTCAGTGTGGCCCAGCGCTGGTCATTGAGTGCATTTGAGGAGTGAACTAGCAGTTAGGAGATCTGTCTATCTGTTTTTCTCTCTCTTTCTCTGTGTCACAAATCAACAAATGAATAAATAAAAGTTAAACTGCCCCATCTCAGATACTCTGTTATAGCAGCAGAGATTGAACTAAGACACCCTGTAAACATCATGCAGTACTGCAGCTTGGTCCTACACATCCAGCTCTCCTCTTTTCATTCTATATTGCAAAGGCAATACTACAGCTTGGTTCTACAAATCCAGCTCTCCTCTTTTCATTCTATATTGCAAAGGTTTATTGAATATCTGCTGTCTAAAGAGAACAAATCCTTTCATCTGTTATGCCAGCCCTGACACACCACTCCCTACCGTGAGCTACTATGTTCTTTCTTGTTCTATTCAATGGCACACATTTCTAGCCTACATGATAGAGGCTTAACACATGCATTTCACCTTCCTGCTTCCATACATTTACCTCATCCTCATATTTTGAAGTCATCCCATGCTTCTGTTTTTCCAACTTCTACAATTCCTGAGTGTGGGGAGCAACCCGGACTAGACTAAGTTACTGGAATTAAGACTTATTCTATGCATCTGCTCTCCCACAATATGGCGCTGGGAGAGAAGAAAACAGCTTCTACACAGCTGCCTCCAGTTCAGCCAATAAACTGTAGGACTTGCTCCTGATTGGAGGAGAGCAGCTTACTCGGCGTGTGGGCAGCCGAGTTGGGATTGGCAGAGGAGGACTATAAAGGAGGAGAGAGACGGCATGCACCAGGAACATCTAAGAGGAACATCTAAGGGGAACATCTAAGGGGAACACCTGTGCAGCCCCCGAGAGAGCCGGCCGGTGGTGTGCCGCTCCCCCGCGGAAGTGGGGAAAGTGGCCAGGGGGAACCGCCCTTCCACGGAGGTGGAAGGGACAGTAGCCAACCCGGGAAGAACCAGCAGCAAACCCGGGGAGGGCCGAGCAGACGAAAGAACAGCGCAGGGTTTAGTGTCGTTCCTCCACGAAGAGGGGGAGCGACACTGAGAAACCTGTTGTCAATTTCTACCTCTTCATGAGCCCTCCATTAACTATCCTTAAATTTAAGCTACTGCATCTTCCTCTGTGTGACCTGTGTAGTCATTTTTGCTTCCTTCAACTGGCAAAGGTTTAGCCAATGCATTTGGTTGTAAGTTCCTTTGCATATTGCTATACAAATGCTGAAAATATCCATCCACACACACAACTGTGCACTCAGAATGTAAATGGTGGATTAGTGTGGCTTTCAAAATCTTGAGTATGCTTTCCCAAATACAGAATATATGAAGGATAGGAGTTGACGGGAAGCTCAGGACAAGTAGCAGCAGCTGGAATTACAGCTTGTTCTAGAAACCCTCCTACAGAAAGCTCTTCCAGAAATTATGATTAATTGGTACATCATCATGTATTCATGCAAAAATGAAACTATTCTAGAGTATAATCACCTATTTTAAATTTTAAATCATGAATTTGGAAAAAAATAACGTGTGGTCATGCATTCATTTTTCAAGTTTGTTTTAGGTCTTCTACCATATTTTCCATTGTATTTTAGAAAAAAAAAACTGAACATAATGGAGCAACTATAGCAAAGTGCTTGGTAGTTTTTTTTTTTATTTTTTTTCCAGACTGTTAGAAAGTTCTGATATTTTAGTCAGATTTTGTGGTTCCATCTCAATTCACCTTTGATTAATAAATTCTGAATAAGGCATTTGACAGTATAAAAATCATGAAAGATCCTATCAGAAACAAAAGCATGTTTTTAATTTTATTAAAATGGAAAAGAAGATGCATGTGAAATAGTTTGAAAATTAATTACTAGCACTGTAGATCAAACACAAGTTCTAATTAATTAGGAGAGTCTGAGTGAAATCAAGAACTAAGAGACCATTTAACCAAATAAAAGAGAACTGCTTTTTGCTATGGGTTGACTATGCCTCCCAAAGTTCATGTGTTGGAAACTCAATTCTCAAATTGCACGGTTGAGGGCATTTGGAGGTGGGGCCTTTGGGAGGTAATTAGAGTCAGAAATGGAACCGGTTTCTGGGGTTCTACCATGGTGATCGCTTCCTGCCCTTCTTTGCGTTACAGCCGAGCGTGGCCATGCGGCAGACGCAGCCGGCCGCCTGGTGCCCGCTGCTCTTGTCCTTATGCTGCTCGCACAAACAGTCCAGCACGACAGTGATGGAAGCTCAGGAGGGCCACTCAACAACGTCCAGCTGCACAGGGCTGAGGGGAAAAGGGAACCTCCAGTATTTGGAGAACATCTGTGGCTTTCTGACCACGTGGCGGAGGCCCAAGAACGGGGGAAACTCTTGCATCAGTGGGTTTCCTGGAGTGGCCACAACAGGTCTGCATTCACCCGGTTCTTCTAGCGACACCTTGACTTCTTACCTCTCACCTTTCCAGGGCTTTCAGAAGGAGACACACCCAGTGTCCACATAGACCGGGTCTGTGACTCCATCAGACTCCGAAGGGCTCCAGTCCTCAAGGCTGGCACTTGGAGATGGGTTTTTCATGTACCCCGTGTGGCCCCAGGCAGGATGAGCACAGGTGCCACTGAGAAATGATTTGGTTCTGCTTGCCCTACCTCCACGCCCATCCTGGACTGTCCTTGAGCCAGGGGCTATAAACCTAACACATCACTTGTGTTCTGAACACGCCTCTCCCCTTCCCAGTCTCAAAAGGCTGGTGCTGGATCCTTCCGAGGGCGTGGAAGCCCTGGCTGCAGGCAGCCTTCCAGAATTACAGGAGACCCAGGAACAGGCCTGGCTGTGAGGGGCGGGGCATAACGTTGGTTCTTAATATTAAAAATATCGGCGCCCACAAAAAAGAAGAAATGGAGCATCCATGCTGGGTTCAGTGACTTCACAAGAAGAGAAAGTGAACTCTGAGCCAGAGTTGCATCACTTGGCCATGCAATGACTTCCACCTCGCAGCAAGAAGATTTTACCACATGCTGGCACCATGATCATGATGTTAGACCACAGCCCCAGAAACTATGAGTAATAAATGTCCTTTGTTTATAAATTACTCAGTCTGTGAGTTTCTATTATATCAGCAGAAAATGGACTGAAATATTAGTCAAAGTAATGAAGACTCAGATACACTGCTTACCAGGTACTGTGTTAGCTGACAACTGTTCCAATCCATATCCCCTGGGCAAATAAGAGCTAATCCCTGGCTTCATAGCTTCCTCCTCCTCCCAGAAGCAGCCCAGAACCAGTGACTAACTGAAATAAGGTACAAGAGTTCTTCCCCTCATCCCGGGGCAGACCAGACTCTGCAATGGTGCAGCTTATACTTTGGAGCTTTCCCGTGTGACTCACCTGAATCTAGCCTTCAGCTAAAACAGCAATCTTTATTTCCTACCCCTGGCCTGCTGTTCTCACTCTCCTTCTTCTGAGAACAACCCCCACCCAAACTCACCACCCCTATCTCATTTCACCAAGAATTCCCATTTCCAGCGCCGCTTCTAGGGAAGCTTACCTGAGATAAGTTTCTGGCACAATCCAAAAAGGAGAGTCCTACCCCCATTTTAGAGCAATGCAGTCTGTCTTCCCAAACTGGTGACCCACGAATTCTACTTACAGCTTGTTGGCATCCAAAATGGAATCAGGTAACTTGAGATATGAATAAGTATTTTGGAAATATTTTCTGTAAGACTTTTTATTTTATTGTTTTAAGATTTATTTATTTGAAAGGGGGAGTTACAGAAGGAAAGAGAGCAAGATCTCCCATCCTCTGATTCACTTCTCAAATGGCTACAACAGCCAGAGCTGAGCCAGGTCTCCCACATACATTCAGGGGCCCAAATACTTGAATCATCATTTGCTGCCTTCCCAAGCATTTTAACAGGGGGTTGAATCAGAAGTGGAGTATCAGAGACTTGAACAAGCACTCATATGGGATACTGGCATCACAGACAGTGCCTCAACATGCCGTGTCACAACTCTGGCTTTCTAAGAACTTTTATGTTACATAATTGAAAGGAAAAATCAAAATCTTTTAAGTTCTATATTTTTATTAACTTTTTCACATTTTGAGGATATTGGGAAAGATTTACAACTTTCAATAAGTTTTGAAAAATCAATTCCCTTGAAGCGTGCCTTTTCCAAATTCTTTTGAGTATTTTGGTTCTAGTGTTGGATCCAGATCTTTTATTTTGGCATATTTGTAGGTGAATAATCTTACTAATCTTATTTTAATGATAAATGCTATTAATCAAATGTCTCAAAACAAAATATATAAAAGAACAGAAACCACAGAATTAATATTGAGAAAAAATTAGGAGCAGAGCAGCAACTGGGGCTGAAAGCCTCATAATTGCACCCACAGAAAAAGAAGCAAGTCTTTCCTCTCAGGAAAACTTGTCTTTGTTCTTTCTTCTTTGTTTTAATACAATATGATCCCACTAGTCTTTGAAAACTAAGCAAATTTCTACTATCAACTTCAACTTCCAATACGGAAGGAAACAAAAGAAATGACAATTCTACCTACACAAGAACTACTAAAATAGCTTTCTTAATGCCCCTATAAAATTAAATTCGATACATCACATTTCTGTATCCTCCACAGAAAATTATTTTATTGACATAGGAGAAAAAAATCAAGCATTGATATTCAAAAATATTTCTATATTATATTTCACTAAAATTAAGCATTTACCACTTGAATATGCTATTCATTACACTAAATAATACTAAATTAAATTGTATAATATTCCTTTTCTTTACGAACTAATTAAGGCATTTGTTAAACTTGTATAATTTTAAGGTAACAAGGAGAACCTAATGGAGCTCTACTGGATTTTTTCCCATTAAGTTAACATTATAGACTTTTAATGAATGTCTTAATTAGATACTATTATTAACAGGGTTGATGCACAAATGAAAATCAGTCTCAATGTACGTAAAATGCCTCATTAGCATTCACTGCAGGACACTGACCAAAAACCTTAATTAAAAATGTGTCTGATCCTTCCATGTACAATTGCTCATTCAACAAAGTGAGTGCATTCAGAAACACACAATTAAATCAGCATAGAAAGAGCATTTGAACTTAAATTTTGTAAATTTGCACTTCTTTGATGCCTGCTTCTTTTGTACCCTCCAATTTTCCCCTTTTATAGAGTCACTTCATTCACTATACAACAGCTCGTTTTATACCTTGCTTTGCTGTAGCTCACACTGTCCTTCTAGCTCACTTGATCCTTTCTCCTTCACTCTTCAGAATGCTTTGATCTTACTTCTGTCTAACCATTCTAATAACTTTTTGCAATACGGTCATTGCTGATCCTGGTATTGACACTAGGTAAGCAGAAACTTTCTCTTTATTCCATGATATGACTTCTCTGTGACCACTGATATAATTCTGACACCCTTTAAGAAATCTTCTCCTTCCCTAGAAATGCATTATTTCATCTGCTATTCTTCCTCAAACTTCAATTGAGGGTAGCAGAGTTGACATCACACAAACATCTTTTACCCTCCAGGTTCTGTGTTTTGTTCTCATCTTATTCTATTTGCCTGCAGTAGGATTCCAACACCTGTAGCTAAATGTCAGTTACCAGCAATTATTCGCTCTCTCCACAACATTTCAGAGGTCCTTATTGGGGAAGATATGTTCCTATGTGCTGCAAATAGAGCAGAAAATAAAGCAGACACATTCTTTGCCTCTCATGAGACTTACATTCTAAATTCCAGAAAATACTATAATAAGCACATTATATTTACTATTGACCTCTCTAATGGGCTTAAAATGTGTGTATCTACCTGGTTACTTTAGCTCCTAGAATATTCCATAGTAACTCAAAATATGCATGTTGTAAACCATAATTGCTATATACTTGTGTTGTTCCATTCCTCTTCCTGTATCTTTAACCTGTGTGAGATTCATCCAGATCCATAAACTTTCAAAGAAAGACATTTAGTAAATATTCTTGTCTCCTTTATCTATTTCATCTCTGCACATGTAATCAGTTATCAGTTGCTGATAATTCCATTTTCACTACTACTTCTCAGTTTAAGCTCCCATTGTTTCTTGTAAAGAATTAAAGAAGTAATTATTTTTCCGCCTCTACTACACTGGTACTAATAGTGATTGTGGAAGATGGAAGATCTTATAAAGCATAATTAATCCAACTGTTTGTCTGAATAGAATATGAAAAAGCTACCTTCCTATCCTTTTAAAGACATGTTAAACTTTCCTCACTGGGTATTTCTGTTCACTCAAGCTCTAGATAATCACAACTTGTTAGTGTCATCATTAGCAATCAGGCATGCATCTCTTTAGCCATTGTAAACTGTCTGAATTTCATGCCTCTGTGCTGTATTTCATTTGCAATGCCCTCCAATGCATTTTCCTCTCCATTTAACTTTATTCTTACAACTCACCCTTCAAAACTTCTTCTGTGAAATACCATGAAAACTATAAGCTTCACAGTGATACCCCTTATTTATAGTACCCAGGGCAAAGGCTTGTCAAAATAATAAAAATGTAAAAGACTCACTGAATTGCTGCCTTTTGTCTCACTAAAACCTAGATCCTAAGGTGCTAAAATAAGATTTTGAAAAAGATCAATTTATTCATGGTAAAGGCAGAGTGACAGAGACAGAGTGGAAGAGAGAGAGAGAGGGAGAGAAAGAGAAAGAAAGAAAGAGAAAGAGAAAGAGAAAGAGAAAGAGAGAAGAGAGAAAGAGAAAGAGAAAGAGAAAGAGAAAGAGAAAGAGAAAGAGAAAGAGAAAGAAAAGAGAAAGAGAAAGAGAAAGAAAGAAATAATCGTGCATCCACTGGTTCATTCCTCAAAAACCTGCAACAGCAGGGGGTGGGCAGGCTGAAACCAGGAATCTGGAATTCAACCTGTTCTTCCATATGAGTGGCAGAGACCCATCTACTTGGGCCATCACCTGTTGGCTTCTTAGGCACATTAGTAGAAACCTGCATAGGAAGCAGAGTAGCTGGAATTTGAACCAGGTGCTCCAGTAACAGAATGTAGGTTGTCCAAACGGTGACTCAGTCTACTATGGCACAAGGACTGCTCCTAAAATATGATGTTTTAAATATTCTATTACCCTGAAGATCTCAAATCTTTAAAGACTTCTGCATCCTTATCCTTAGAACCTACAAATACATTTCCTTATATGAGAAAAAGGAATTAAGCTTACAGATGGGTATTAAGGTTCCTAAGCAATTAGCTTTACAGTAGAAAGAGTATCCTGAATTAATAGAATAGGCTTAATCTGAACACTTGAGTTTTAAAGGTAGAGGAGAAGGGCTGGCGTTGTGGCACAGCAGGTTAAGCTGCCACCTGAGGTGCCCAGTTTGAGAGCCGGCTTTTCCAAAATGTGCCTAGGAAAGCAGCACAAGATTGGCCAAGAACTTGGGCCCCTGTCACTCACATGGGGGACCCAGATGGAGCTCTTGGGTCCTGGCCTAGCCTGGTCAAACCCCAGATCTTGCAGCCACTTGGATAGTGAACCAGCAGATGTCTCTCTCGCTTCCTCTCTCTCTCTCTCTTTCTCTCTCTGTATAATTCTGCTGTTCAAATAAATAATTTTTTTTAAAAACAAGACAAGAGAGAGAGAGTGAGAGAGGAGAGAGAGGAGAAAGAATAGTAGCTTAAAATGATTAGATATGAGCAGTATTCCATTTCTTTTTTGCTGAATTTGACAATGGAGGAAGAGTGCTGATATCCACAGAATGTGGTAATCTTTAGAATTTGGACTGTATGCTTAGAAATACAAAACAGTAGATGAGGCAATAATACTAAGAAAATTGCATCTTTCTGGACAGAGGAACCAGAAAAATTATTGCAGGAAGTCTGGAATAAATCCCAAAGAGATAACTACACTATAATTTTGCAGAGTAATTGACATAAATCTTGTATTTACTGCCAAGTTCTGTACACATGTAACAGACATTTAAAATAGCACATCAAAGCCAATAGGAACTGAGATGTCTTTAATACCAATGACCAAGTCCCAGATTAAGTTTTTTTTGGTATTTGCTGATGAATCCACACATAGCAAAGGTACCGAAAAATAAACTGAAATTTGAAGTCACCATTGACAAATTGCAATACAAGGCTTTCAGTTTGATCTTAAACAGGTTGATTAACAACTGTATTATTGTGCTCCAGTTGTCACGACAACTTACCCAAGTAAGATGACTTCAACAAGAGTAATTTATATTCTCAAAGTTTTGGACATGCCAGAAGTCCAAGATTAAGGGGCTGGGAGCTCGGTTTTCTGTGAGGCCTCTCTTCCTCACTTACAGATAAATGTTCACTTTCTCACTGTGTCATCATTTGACATTTTGTCTCTGTGTGTGTGTGGCGAGTGAAAGAAAACAGCATTTCTTACTCTTGCTATAATGGACACCAAACCTATTGGACTAAGTTCCTGTCCTTATGATCCAGTTTAGCTTTAATGACTTCCTAAAAGTCCTTATCTCCAAACACAATCGAGTTTAGGGCCTCAACATGAACTTTGGAAGGATAAAATTCAGTCAATATTATTTAGTAAAACAAAGCAGAGCAATAGCAACACTTTCTGTAGAATTCTAGAAGTACATATTATATAAAATAAAAATATTTAAAAGTTTCTATATAGAATACAAATTTTCACATACACAGTGTTGTGGAAACTTGAACAGCACTTAAGATAAAGAGCAATCAAAGGATGCTATCATTTATGCTATGTAATTTTTTTTTTTTACCTGAAGACCTCCCTTTAACATCTGTGTTGAAGAAGTTATGTTGCATCATCTGACATTACCCAGATGTTGGAATTATCATTAAAAATGTTTAATTCAGCTATAACAACCATCTTTTATAATATAACACAATACTGTTAAAGTGAATGGAGAATAAAATATTTCTGATAGAAAAAAAAATTAGAAAGAAATATTAAACTGCAAATATCTGCACCTGAAATTTAAACATGCATTGGATGGGCTCAATGTAAGGGTGGAAAAAGACAACAAAAAAATTCAGTGAACCAGAAAAATTGTCAATCCCTCAATTAAATGATATTATCCTGAGTTCAATAGTGTCCTCCCAAAATTTATGTCATTCCCAGAACCTCAGAATAAGAATTCTTTGGAAACAGAGGCACTAGATATTTTAAGAGCAGTCAGACGCAATAGGTTAGGTGCTTAGCAATTCGTGATTGGTGTCCTTATAGGAAGAGGGGACAGACTCAGACAGGATATCAGAATGGTGCAACTGCAAACCAAGAATCAGCAGGGATAGATGTTAGTGAGAAGCAAGAGAGGATTCCATCCTGTTGACAACTTCATTTCAGACTTCTCTCATGATTTCTCAGATAAAATAAATTTCTAATGTTTCAGGTAACTCAATTTGTGGCATCTTGTTACAGAAAATCAACAAAGCTAACATAAATATGTGGGGTTTATTCTCTTCCCTTCTAACTTTATGGGCCTAGTTATAAGATGAAAGAAAACATCTATCCTTCATAAACTCAAGATTGGAGAGAGACAGAAATTTCCCATCTGCTGATTTATTTTCCAAATGTCTGCAACATCCAGGACTGGGTCAAGCAGAAACCAGAAGCTGGAAACTTAATCCATGTCCCCCACACCGTCCTAGACCTCAATGCAATCAAAATACATGGAATCAATGACATCATCTGCAACAGTTTGCATAACCTGGCCCCTTTTCATGTCTTTTATACAGCTTACTGTGCTATGTAAAATACCTCTGCTTCCCACATCTAGTCACTCTCTTTGCTTACCCAGCATCAGTTTTCTAATTTTTTTTTGATATAGCATTGTAGTACTGCCAAAACATATTTTATAGTCGTGTTATTAGTTCATGATCTGTGTCTTCACAGATCACAGAATTGGGTCTGTCTTGTGCATTTCTATACTGACTACATCTGAGAGGTACTTAGACATAGACAGAACTACATTAATGTGTTTCAAATAAATGATTGAGCTACAATTGTTTGATCACTTACTATGTTCTAATAATCATGGTAAGAATCTAACATAAATAAATAATGCTATTGGATCATCAAAAGAATATTCTGAAGTAAATTTTTTTTTATGAATGAAAAGACAGATATCGCAAAATTCTTGGTAATTTTCCCAGGATCAAACCACTATTGTGAGGAAAATGGGATTTAAGTGAGACCTCTTCATATTTTTTCTACATTTCTACAAATGTGTTACACAAATCCCAAGGACTTGAGGGAGTACTTTAAGGAGTATGTAAGCACCTGCTTTGGAAAGCACATGTATATTTTTTCCCAAGGTGTTTTCAAAAGATCATTTCTACTATATAATCAATTAATGAATTAATAGATATTATCATTTAAAGTAAAGTTAAATGTATTTTAGTATAAAGTGAGTCATCTATATCAGAGTAGGATGATTAGATGTCCAGAGAAAATTCTCAATAACAACACTTAAAATTCCTAGATTTTATATTTAAAATGTGTTATTAAAATAACAAAATGAAGTAATTGAATAGTGAGTGAAAACTTTGGAGCCCAGAAAGCATTTTAAACATGAATACAGATAGATAAGAAAAAGTCAAATAGGCATTCCACCTGGGATCCCAGTATCCAGGAGCCTGGGATTCTTTCCTTTGGGAAAAGAGACCAATCCAGATCCTTGTAAGGTGGACACTATATTTGGAGTTCCCTTATTGACTCTTGGTGATGAAATAATCATAAATCAACCCTGTAGATAAAGGTGTTGGGGAATTGTCCCAAGCCTCTGATTATAGAATAAAGACAAACAAACCAACCAAAACAAAACAAAATATAACAAAACAAACAACGACAACAACAACAACAACAAAAAAAAAACAGAACAAACCAGAATTATCTCATGAGAGCTCCCAACAACAAGTGGCTCTCACATAGAACTTCACTCTGCCTGTGAGGCCTGGATAATTAGAGCCAAAATTTTGAATTAAAATGATCTAAGTCCTGTTGCAGTCAAAGACATACACTAAGTGGAGAACAAATTTGAAATTCTAAAACACACATGGCAGCAGGAAATATAAAAAAACTAATGACAGTAAACAGAAAAAATGCAAATTTCAGGCTTCTAAAATGTAAACATGAGATTTTTTTAGATATAAAACATTAAATGAACATCACAAAAGATCAAGAAAATCAAGAGAAGGTAGAATAAGTGGTTGGCAGGTAGCACAGCATATGAAGCTGTAGTTTGCAAAATTGCCATCCCATAGCAGAGTTAGTTCCAGTGTCTACTGCTCAACTTCAGATCCAGGTTCCTGGGAAGAACAGTAGAAGATGGCCCGAGCACTTGAGCCCCAGCCACCCATGCAGGAACACCCAGTGGGAAGGCTGTATCCTGGCTTCAGCCTGGCCCAGCCCTGGCTGTTGTGGTGATTTGGGAGAATGAGGCAATGGATAAAAGATTTCTCTTCTGTTCATTCTCTCCCTCTCTCTCTCTCACTCTCGATCTCGCTTTTGCTCCCTCTCTTTCTGTTACTCTCCCTTTCAAATAAATAAATTAAAAACAATACATGTTAAAACATGATCAAGCACACATTAAAAATACCGAAAATATTGCAAGATATGAAGAATCAACTTTCAAATTTCATGTTGTAGGTTAAGTAAAATGAGCATTTCATTGAAAGATTACAATGAGGTTGGATAGAGGAGACACAATTGAAGATAAATTTGATATAAATAAATAATTTATAAAGAATCAAAGAAACTCAAAGCAATTAAAATAATGAAGAGAAGTTCAGGCTTCAACAAGAGCAGAATGAGAAGGAATAACTTATTTCAGGACTAGTTACTTTTGGAAGAGCAAGATAAAGAATGGAGACAATAATCAATGATCAATGTAAGTTGAGAATTTATCTCAAATAATTAATGATAAGTATCCTTTTACTGAGACCATAAAACAGATCCCAAGTGCATAAATAAAAGCAAGCCAGGAAGAAGCATTTAATCTAATGATTTCAGACACCAGTATCCCTCATTGGATGGGTATGATCCCCACCCTATTTTATGACTCTGGCTTCCTGCATGTGCAGATCCTGATAGACAGTGGTGATGGCTGAGGTAATTGGATTCTTGCCACCCATTTAGGAGATCTGTACTGCATTCCTAACACTGGACTTCAGTCCCACTGCAGCCCTGTCTGTTGAGGGTTTTTAGGTAAATAAACCAGGAGAAGGGAGCCCTGTCTCTCTCTTTCTGCATTTCGATAAACAAATAATTTTCCTAAAAAGTAATCCAATCAAACAAATATTCAAAGAATGCCTTACAAAATCTCATAAGTGCATAAAGTAATTGTTAAAGCCAATGCCATGAAACTTTTCTGGTATGTTTTTCAAGGAATTTTATAATTGCAAGACTTGCATGTCAGTCTTTAATAGATTTTAAACAGATTTTTGTGCACAGTGTAAAATAAGTGTCCAAATCAACACCCTTATATATGGATTTGTAAGTTTCACAATCTTATTGGATGAAGATTCTCCTTTCCCCATGTGTATACTTGGTATTGCTGCCAAAGATCAGTTGTCCATGTATGGATGGGTTTGTTTCTTGGCTCTCTGTTCTATTTCTTTGATCCGTATGTCTGTCATTGTGCCAGTGTCATACTATTTTAATTAGTATGGATTGTAATATCTATTAAAATCAAGAAGTTTGATGGTTCCATCTATGTTCCTTTCCAAGACTGCTTTTGGTTTTTGAAGTCTTTTGTGGTTCCATATGGATTTTAGATTTTTTTTTCCTATTTCTAAAAAAAGTTGTTGCAATTTTGATAGGGTTTGCACTCAGTGGGAGCTAGTAGACAAAGGAAGGAACCTCTCAAGGTACAGGTGTTTATGATGTAGAATAGGCTTTAGTGAACTAGAGGAATATATAGTTACAGTTTTAAAAACTGATCCAGTCAAAGGTACATAATACCATACCCTAGATATTATTGTGGCTTGATAGAAGTTTCACACCTATTAGAGAAAGACTGTTCAAAAATCAGATTTGGAAAAAAGATCTCTAAATGATCAGTGAGCACATGAAAAGATAATCCATATTGGGGAACTGCACATAAAACTAAAATGAGAAACTACTCCATATTCAGTAGGATGGCTATAATTAAAACATTGGAAAATATCAAGTGCTAGTGAGGAAATGGAGAAACTTGAACCTTCTTAACGTTGGCAGCAGAAATGTAAATCACTGAAAGAATGGTTTGATAGTCCTTCAAAAATTAGCCTTGAAGTTCCATATGGCCTAGCATCTCCACTCTTGAGTGCATGCCCACCATAGTTGAAAACAGATGTTCAAACAGAAACTTGCACTTGTATGTCCATAGTAGCACTGTTCACAACGTCCAAAAGGTAAGTGGCCTACTGCTCCATCAGTGGAAGAATGAACAAAATCTAGACTCCCTAGATAGGAGTCTAGTCTAATAATATCCCTAGCAATGGGATATTGTTCAGCCATAGGAAGTGATGAAAATGTTCCAGGCTAGGTACTCACGATGTTTGTACAACACTGTGAAAGCACTGAATGTCACTGAATTGCATACTCTTAAATGATTAAAATGGTATCTATTGTTTTATGTTTATTTTACCACAATAAGAAATTGAAATTACAAAAAAGTACAAATTTATGTTAAAGAATGAAAAAAAGATGAACAAAAGATTTCTGAAAACCAAGGATTTAAGGCAAACTCAATAGGCCCAGCAAAATTCGACATTAATTACAGTTGCCTATAGTTTCAAAATGAGAGTGAAATAGAAATTAAAAACACAAAGGGATATTTATATCAAACATCATCCACTAGTGCCTCTGTGCTCTGTATTTCAGGGAGAAGAAAATTATTCCAGAATGTAGTTTTTAGATACAGGCAAAAATATAGAATAAAGAAAATGTTAAGTACATAAAAATAGCTTTTATATGAATCAATTATAAGGCAGTTAATAAAAAATAATATCTCTGGTGAAATTGGCATATGAGTTGTAGCTGGATGACCGTTCGCTGTTCTGTTCCATTTAACACCCTGAGGGAATTTCCCTACTTTCCTGGTCACAACCTGCCCACAAGCCAACAAAGCCCTAATTTTAATTCTAAATATTGTGACATTATCATTATAACCCCCTACCATATACCATTAGTAAGCATTTTGCAATGTAGTACAACAAAAAGTATTTGATGAATGACTGAAAGCCTGAAGTAACACATAGAAAATATTTCCTTTTAACATACAGTTAAGCAATCTTCCCTGTGCTGGTTCATTCCACAAATGTTTGCAGTAGTGCTATCTGGACCAGGCCAAAGCAAGAAAGCAGGAACTTCAGGTCTCCCAAATGGGTGACAGGGGTCCATGAACATGAGTCATCATCAGAGAGCCAGATTGGAAACAAAGTACCCGGGACTCAACTCCACTCTGACAGGGATGCCGGTGTTGAAGGCAGCAGCCTAATGGACCACACCAAAATGTCAGTTCTATCTTTTCTTTTGCCTATGGAGGTAAGACTGTACTGATAGTTACTCCTGACAATATTTCATTCAGCTATGAATCATTGCACGGGATATTAAGTTATACATATTCCATTCCATTCATACATATACTTTACTTCCACAAAAGATATTAGCTGTATAAATGTTTAAATGTAGTTGTGTTGAGGACACACATTGTATGTGATACTCATGACTTATAGTAAAAAAATAATCTTAGGCAAAATGATCAGGCATCTATACAAAATCTGTTTTAAGATTTGTAATGATGGGGCCTGCTCTATGGCACAGTGGGTTTAAAGCCCTGGCCTGCAGTGCTGGCATTCCATATGGGTGCCGGTTCTGATCCCAGCTGCTCCTCTTCCAATACAGTTCTCTGCTATGGCCTGGAAGATCCAGCTCTCTGCTATGGTCTGGGAAAGCAGTAGAGGATGGCCCAAGTCCTTGGGCCCCTGCGCCCAAGTGGGAGACCCAGAAGAAGCTCCTGGCTCCTGGCTTCGGATTGGCTCAGCTCTGGCCATTGCAGCCATCTGGGGAGTGAACCATCGGACAGAAGACCTCTCTCCCTGTAACTCTTTCAAATAAATACAATAAATCTTTAAGAAAAAGATTTGCAATGATAATTTTATTATTACACTATAATAATTCTCATAGGTGGACTAGGTAGTAAAACAAATTAACTTTATTTACATGACAAATTTGTAAGTGAAAACAATCTAATTAGATCAACTTTAATTATCTCTAGAGGGAAGAAGTCGTTATTGATTGGTCTGTGAAAGGACAGTAAGGTAATTCATTAAAGTTGTTTTCTTATTTGTTAAGTTTAACTTGAAAAGACTTAATGCACAGATTCTGTTAGAACTAAATTCCGTGTCTATTAAGAGTTCAAAAGAATTATTCTTTCTGTTACTGTATTTCAAAGTTAGAAATGACTTCCTTATAATTTACTTTTCCTTACTTTGAGAAGATCCATATATTACCATTTCCTGATTTTTACCTGATTGCAAAATTTGGATGTTGAATGCTTCACATATAAAGTTCAACTTTTCAAGAGCAATCTAAAAGTAAATGTGTTCAATATGGTGACCAGTCCAAAATTCGTAAGAAGACAAAAAGCAGGGAGATCAATTCCAACCATAGTTTCCTGTCATTAATAGACAAAATGAAAATCAATGGTCAATGTGTGCACACTATTTATTACACTAATATGATAAAAGTTTCAAATTGTGATATATTTTCTCTTCATCCTCATTGCTTATTTTTTGTTATTTGATGCTAATAAACTACCTATATTCTGTAAAAATCTGTGATAGGATTGCCCTGCTGCTTTTTGGTAACTTCAATCTGGTTTCTTTGTCAGTTACAAAAATAGGGTCTTTCTGCTTCTGCTTTGATTAATTATCCATCATGTCCATTCTTTTCTTCATTTCTCCAGGATTTGAATATAGAAGACACTAGCCAAAGACACACTGTGATGAGAAATATGATTTCAAAGTTCAGAGAAAAAGAAAGCACAATCAGAAAAGGTCATCAAAAGCATCATTGATTTTTTTCAGTTATTGTACTACAGATTATACGATTATAACACCGTATCTGTTCATAATAGTATTTGTATGATGTATTCTTTTTAATATCTTTTTTATTTATTTATTTGAGAGGTAGAGTTACAGATAGTGAGAGGGAGAGACAGATATAAAAGTCTTCTGTCCATTGGTTCACTCTCCAGACGGCCACAACGGCCAGAGCTGCTCCAATTCTAAGCCAGGAGCTTGGAGCTTTCTCCTGGTCTCCCACACAGGTGCAGAGGCCAGACTTGGGCCATCCTGTACTGTTTTCCCAGGCCATAGCAGAGAGTTGGATGGGAAGAGGAGCAGCCGGGAATAGAACCGGTGCCCATATGGGATGCCAGAGCCGCAGGCAGAGGATTAACCTACTGTGCCACAGCGCCGGCCCCAGTATGATATATTCTTAATACATATTAATTTGGAAATGTAGTTCATGAATCAACTAGAAAGCTGAACAAAGTACTATTTACTACCTTTTGCAATTCAGGAAATTTTTATTCAGTGATCGTGGTAACATTTCATTGTCTTCTACAATCTCAAACGTATGTATAGGACTTAGTGCTAGCATAACAGCTAAGACACCTGCTTCCTACATCTGAGCGCCTGTGTTGATTCCCAGCCCCAGCTCCTGACTCCAGCTTCCCACCAGTGTAGACTCTGAGAGGCAATGATAGTGTTTCAAGTAGCTGTGTACCTGACATTCATATTGGAGACCTGGATTGCATTTTCAGCCCATGATTCCCGCCTTAGCCCAGCCCTGATCATTGCACGCTTGGGGACTGAACCAGTGGATAGAACTCTCCATCTGTCTTTCTCTTTCTCTCTCTCTCTGTCTCCCCTAACACTGCCCCCAGCTCTATGCCTTTCAAATAAATCGATATTTTAAAAATGTATGTCTCATGTATAAATGTAATATTTAGATGGAAATATGACATGCAACATATTCAGAGAATTCTGCTTTTTGAAAAGATATCATGCCAACATGATACTATTTCATATTTCATCAACCTATCATCATGAATGAACACAGAGGAATTTTAGTAAAAAAATTGTATATGTACTCATCCTCTAATAAGAAAATTTAAAATTGTTCAAGGATTCTCTATACAGTGTGTGGCTATGGTAAAGTTACACCTTGGTTTTGATTATTAAAATGGAAAAATTCAGAATAAATCAGTTTTTAAAAATTTTTAACAACAAAACCAAGTGAAGTAAACAGCCTTTGAAGACAGAATCTACTCACAATTACTAGGTTCTGAAAAAATAAAAGATGAAAGGAAAAAAGTAAGACCAAGGTACTGTTTTCTATTTTACTACACAGTGGAAAAGATTGTGTAACACAGCATCTGTCTGTATTCACACTTCAGAAGAACTGCATTTTGTTCTGGTTATTCTGTGAATCAGTGATGTACACTTGCTCAACTAGAGTGATTTCTAAAGACTAACTTACAAGGGCTTTTCAGAATTTATGTGAGAAAACAAATGTAAAGAGTTTAGCAAAGTCCCTGATACAAAGCTATTATATCCCCCACTAAAAGTCTGCTATATTTGCAAAATTTAAAAAAAAAAGTGAAATACTCTCACAAAGTCTTCTGGATCAGTAGAGAAACGTAAAAAATGCTAACAGCCTCTGGTTCCATTTTCTGATCAACACACCATGAAGGCAGGAAATGGAACTATTAGCTGATCTGAGTTTATTACTTACAGAAGTCATGCTGAAAAAAAAAAAAATACCAGTTGATCTGATTCCCTTCCTGACAATGGCACCATAATGCACAACTAATTCAGAACAAATTAAACAGGGTAGTCTTCCGGAGAGCAGCACAAACTCCAAATCAAGGGTGTATAGCTATTGTCCATGAGAAACTATCCATCAAGGCTCAGCTTAGACCTCCAAGCTAAGTGATGAAGGGGACGATTGTTGAAGGGAGCTGTTAGAAAGACATTCCAGGTTACAAAAGTTTAATTAGCCCTAACATTGGCTAGGAGAAGATAATTCAATATGACAAACAGTTGATGTGTCCGACAACAATCCATTTCCAGGCAGTAAACACAAATACCTGCTTTTGAAATTTATGAACATTTTGTTTAAATTACAAAATACTTAATCACAAACAATTGAATATATGCTTACATATTAAAAAATATAGTGAGCTGAAAATTATCTTAAAATTAATGAACATAAATGAGAGATGGTACACGAATTGGTTGCTTTTCCTTACGATTTCACCAGGAAATAGTAAACACAATTTAAAATCAATACTCTTAAAGGATTAAGAGAAGTAAAGGGAGATTAAAAGTGCATTCAGAAATTCAAGGCTTTTATGGAGGAAATAAATGTGGCACAAAACACAGAAAGCATTCACAGAGGATATTTATAGATGATGGAAAGCAAATACAGCAAATGTAGCACAAGAAGCCAAAGCTATGAGTTCTCAGGACAATATATAAGGAAGGGTTGCTTAACAAGTATAAACATTGAACTGATACACTTAGACTTTGAAATGCTCTGCAGATATTGAAGAATGGAGAATCTCTATCTACTGCTACTTAAAGTTCTTTCAAATATAGATCTTTCACAGGAAATGCACATCCAATATAGGAAATGACTTTTTCTTTCGCAGAAGGATTGAAAAGGAATGTGTTGATGCTGTGAAACTAGAATAAAATGAATTTAATTCTACCATGACACAATTCAAAGTAACACTGGAAGTATTACCTGGTAGAATCAATATGAAAATTCTCATTTTAGTAGAACACATATACTGAATTCAAAAAACACATATGTAATGGAAAATATATGGAATTCAAAATAAATTATTAGAATTGATGAATATATGAGTAGTAAACAGGCAGGCATAGGGTATAGGACATAGTGACTAAACATTCAGGTCATTTCACCATAAAGTGTATAATAGAATATATCAAGAAAAATTGTTATAGCTAAATTGTTTAAATGCCTTATAAACTTTTAAACAATATGACTACAAATTATAGAAACTTTCACCTATCCCACATAAAAGAAACAAAGATAAAATGATGTCAACATTTGCTCCTGTAGGTTTACAAAGAAAAAAACAATTATCCAAACATCTAAGAAGTCCATTGGCTTCAAAAATCACTGATATCTTATGTTTATTCATTGTATCAGCCTTTGACAGAAAAAAAAGTATCAGTCTGTTTTCCATTGCCATATCACACTACGTGAGTCTGAGTAACTTAAAAAGTAAAGTGGTTGATGTTGATCAAGGTTTTGGAGACCAAAAGTCCATGATCTGTTTGACCTCCGGTGAGGGTTCTTTTGACTGAATTACATCATGGTGGATGTCATCACAGCAGGAACCCTGACAAGAAGAATTCACATGCCAAAACAAGAAATCAGAGTAGGCAAAGTGTAAGACTGAATATTTTTTTTTACTTTTTTATTTTTATTTTTTTTTAATTTATTTGACAGATAGACTTAGTGAGAGAGAGAGACAGAGAGAAAGGTCTTCCTTCCATTGGTTCACCCCCCAAATGGCCTCCACAGCCGGAGCTATGCCGATCAGAAGCCAGGAGCCAGGTACTTCTTCCTGGTCTCTGACATGGGTGCAGGTGCCCAAGCACTTGGGCCATCCTCCACTGCCTTCCCAGGCCACAGTAGAGAGCTGGACTGGAAGAGGAGCCACCGGGACTAGAACCCAGCACCCATATGGGATGCCGGCGCTGCAGGCAGAGGATTAACCAAGTGAGTTATGGCGCCAGTCCCGACTGCATCTTTCTTGACACCTCACTCTCATGGGAACTAATTGGAAACCTGGAAGGACTATTTCAGTCCTGCTCTATGGCAAAACCTCAGTGACCTAATTAAATTGCACAAAATCTCTTATCGTAAAGATACTACCTGGAGCAGGTGTTGTGCAGCGGGCTAAGCCTCCACTAGGGATGGCTGTATTCCATATCAAGACGCATGGTTTGGCCTGGCGCCATGGCTCACTAGGCTAATCCTCCACCTTCAGTGCTGGCACCCCGGGTTCTAGTCCCGGTTGGGGCGCCGGTTCTGTCCTGGTTGCTCCTCTTCCAGTCCAGCTCTCTGCTGTGGCCCGGGAACGCAGTGGAGGATGGCCCAAGTCTTTGGGTCCTGTACCAGCATGGGAGACCGGGAGGAAATACCCGCCTCCTGGCTTCGGATCAGCACAGCGCCCCGACCGTAGTGGCCAATTGAGGGGGGTGAACCAATGGAAGGAAGACCTTTCTCTCTGCCTCCTATCTCTCTCTCTCTCACTGTCTAACTCTGCCTGTCAAAAAAAAAAAAAAAAAAAAAAAGGTGCATGGTTTGAATCCTGCCTCCAGGTCCAATCCAGCCATCAGATGATGACTCCAGTACTTGGGTCTCTGCCATCCATGTGGGATACCTACATGGGTTCCTGGCTTCTGTCTTTGGCCTGACTTAGCCATAATTGTTTCTGTCAACTAGGGAGTAAACCAGTGGATGAAAGATATCTCTCTCTCTCTCTCTCTCCCTCCCTCCCTCCCTCTCTCTCTCTTTCTGTCATCTTGCTTCTCAAAGAAATAAATAAATAAACATGACAATAAAAAGCTACCACCACCTCATCACCTCCCTCCCAAGATTGACAAACTGAGGATCTAGCTTCTAGCACATGAACCTTAAATGGACACACTCAAAGTATACCAAGTCTTAACAAAGGGGAACTCTTAAAAACAAAAGGAGTGGGAGCTGGCACCATGGCTCACTTGGTTAATCCTCTCCCTGAGGTGCCAGTATCCAATAGGGTCATTGGTTCAAATCCTGGCTGCTCTATTTCTCATTTAGCTCTCTGCTATGGCCTGGGAAAACAATAGACGATGGCCCAAGCGCTTGAGTCCCTGCACCCGCATCGGAGACCAGGAAGAAGCACCTGGCTCCTGGCTTCAGATTGGCATAGCTCCAGCCATAGTGGCCATCTGGGGGGTGAACCAATAGAAGGAAGACCTTTCTCTCTGTTTTTCTCTCTCACTGTCTGTAACTCTGCCTATCAAATCAAAAATAAATAAATAAATGGAGTGATTGGAAAAATATTTCACAATACAAACCGATATTTATTTGCGATTTTCACATAAAGATTTCCTCTGACAAACATAAATAAACAAGGACACAGAACACTCAAACATGCTTGTTGCAGGTGACAATAAGAAGAATGGCAGAGTGGCATGAGGCAAGCAAAAAATAGTAAATGCAAAATATAAGAATGATATATACACATAAATCCATACATTAAAAGCAATCTTAACCGGGCCAGTGTTGGAGTACAAGTGTTTAAAGCCACTGCCACCAACCCCAGATCCCATATTGGAGCACAGGTTCAAGTCCTGGCTCATCTGCTTCCAAATCAGCTCCTTGTAAACATGCCTGGGAAAACTGCCGAAGATGCCTCAAGTTCTTGGACCCCTGCACCCACATGGGAGATCTAGTGTTCCCAGCTTCTGGCTCAGCCTGACTGAGCTCCAACAGTCATAGTAATTTGGGGAGTGAAACAATTGATGAAAGATCTCTTTGTCTTTGTTTTTGTCTCTTTCTGTCACTCTGTTTTTCAAATGAATAAATGCATCTTAAAAAAAAGTAGTCTTAACTGGGGATATTGCAATATAAATATGTATGATCCCTTATAAAAACAATTATCCATCTTAACTATAATTAATAGTATGCACACAATAATGTTGCAGATGTGCCTAAAGCAGAATAGTAAATACAAACATTCAGGGAGGGAATTCATATTTTATGGATCACTGCCAGTATGTGGAATATTAGTTGGTGAATTAATGGGCACACACACACAAAAAAAAAACATAGGAAGGATAACACTGACAAACTAATGAAGAGCAAGTCAAGTACTGCAATACCAAAAAGAGAGGAGTGGATATTTTGCGCAGAATTAAAATGCTACTTGGGATGCTTGCATTCCGTATCACCAAGTATAAGTCCTGGCTCTGCTTCTGATTCAGCTTCCTGCTAATGCTCACCAAGAGAGACAGCAGGTGAGCAGGAGATAGCTCAAGTACTTGGGTCCCTGCCACCCACTTGGGAGACCTGAATGGATAATGGGAATATTAGCTCCTGACTGTCGTGGCAATTTGGGGAGTGAATCTGCAGATGGAAGATTCTCATCTCTCTCTCCCTATCTCTTTCTCCCCCTCTTTCTCTCTTGCCCCTTTACCAAATAAATAATAATATATTTTTTGCAAAAGCAAAAGAGAAAGATTTCAATTATTAAAACATTTATTCACCATAAAAAGACACCTAAATTGTCTTCATTTTAAATCCAGTATCTACAAACATTATTAAGTAACCATTAAATCAAGTATCTACAAAAATTAATTTGTAAAAAGGTTGACTTTGTGGATGAGATGATCTCTGTCCGGCTACTCAATTCTGGGAGTACAGCACTACAACCACCACAAACCCTGTAAAACACATAAGTGTGATTGCAATCAAGTAAAACTTTATTTGTAGCACTAAACTTGAATTTTATTTAATTTTACATGGCATAAAATCTTACTCTTTTGATTTTTTTCAGCCATATAAACTGTAAAACCCACTGTTAGTTTTTTGGCTATATAAAAACAGGGAAGAGTATAGATCAGGAAACCTAATTTGGCAACAGCTAGTTTTGATAAATAACTTGATTGGGTTATCTATAATATAAAGTCATTAGGTTAACCAAAATAGATATTATACATAAAACATTTAACTATGAAAGTATTACAAACATATATGCCATGAGTTTGGTGTTCAGTAAGTAAAATAAAGACCTCTTTTAGAGATGTATCTAAAAAATTATGTGTTAAACTCCTACCTGCTTGACTTGATGTCAATCTTTTCTTCCCAGAAATTGTTCTACTCAAAGACTTCTCAAATTTTCTACTGATTTTTAAATGTTTAATCTAATACATCTTAAAATCCTATGCTCAGACTCTTATTGGGTTCTAGACAGTCACTGAGAACTGTGTGTAGGCACTGGTTTCAACTCCATAGAACAAATTCCGTTTTTTGCTAGTTAAGTTGTTTCTACATTGAACTATCTTAAATTTCTTTCCTTAATGCCAAAGTCTGTGCTGTCACTAACTTGTTCCAAATTGCTGATCTCTTTTAGATTCCCAGTACTCAGCTTTCTCAGAAGTGTAATAGCTAACAAATTTCAACTCAGCTGCTTCATTTATAGGGATCCAAATAGCACCTTGCACCCACAGTGCAGTGAAATACAGAGAACAATTTTGGAATTTAAATTGAAAACCATAAAATGTTGTTAATTCTTTGGACCAAATTTAGTTTGTAAAATCAATTCTAAATTAACAATCCTGAATGGAGAAATTATTTATTATGCTAACTAGAAGAACATTAACAAATCTTAAAAATTTTGAACTAGAGGCCAGCATTGTAGAGTAGCAGTTAAAGCCATTATCTGGGATGCCGGCATCCCATATGAATGCCAGTTGGAGTTCTAAATGCTCCATTCTTGATTCACTTCCCTGCTAATGCACCTGGGGAAGCAGCAGCAGAAGGGCAAGTGCTTGGGCCCCTGCACCCATGCAGGAGACCCAGAAGAAACTCCTGACTCATGGCTTTGGCCTTGCTCAGTCCCAGCCGTTGTGGACATTGGGGAGTCAACCAGCAGGTGGAAGATGTTTGTCTCCCTCTCTCTTTCTGCCTCTTCTTCTCTGTGTAACTCTGACTTTCAAGTAAATAAAAGCCTCTAAAAAACTTAAACTACAAGACTTTTCATAATAATTATAACTAAAATACAATTCATATAATTTAATTATATGTATTTAAAGTAATGGAACAACTAGTAAAGGTAAATAAATAGAATTAAAAAACATCCTTGAATTCCACAAGGCACCATACTTAAATAGTTTTACATATATGATATTCCAGACTCTCATGAAGTAGGCTCTTTCTGTAATCTAGGAACTAACTCAGAAAATAAGAAATATTAGTAATTCATATTATCAGCTGAAGAAACTGTTGATTATGTAACTAAATAAAGAAATATTCATATACAAAATTGGGTCTTAGTAATGTAACCTAGTAACATAAATGAAGTGAAAATCAAATAAAAGACAAATAAAAAGGTATTAAAAACAAGCAGATTGTATCACAGGAGCATGAATATATTCATGCTTTAAAAGGTGGAAATATATCAACTTATGAGTAGCTTTTCCATTCATGTTAGTGTACACTTAGTAAATTCAAAAAAAAGCATTTGGTAAAATTTAATACCTACATGATAAAGCAAACAAGGGAGCAAAGAAACAAAAGGAAATGCTCCCTTAGTAGAAAATAGAAGCACATTTTTATATCTTGAAAGGTATCTATCAAAACCTGAAAGTAAATGTTACACTGAACAATGAAGCTTCAGAAACGTGTAACTAAAATTAGCAACAAGCCAAGGTATTGATCATCAAAAACATCCAGTCGTGTTTGGGAGATCCTCTCTAGTGAATTTGAATGTTTGTGAAAAAACATGATTTCTAAGAAACATAATTATCTCCTTGGGAAGAGGATGAAAAGATGGATTTGGAGATTCTTAGAGTATCTTTCACAGAGGAGCACAGTCTCACATATAGAAAGTTACACTATGCAATCAGAGTTATAAAACATCATACAATGTGTGAATTAACTGTAGCAATAACACAAAAATAAATTAATAGTCCAGAATAGATCAGCATAACTATGCAGTTATGAGTATTTTCTATACAGTTAACTATATTAGCATCCCAAATATATGCATTAAAATGTCAAATGTGGTAAGAAGTGAATATTAAAATTGGAAGTAAGGATGTTAGGACAATATAGTTTACATGAATTTTCTGAAGAGGATCTAAATTATTGATGCATTGTGACAGATAAAAATTGATTGGAACAGAAGATATAACGGATTTATAATTATAAAGACACTTTCCTATGGCGTCTAAAGGACTCCCTTTATTCAGACAAACTTGAGAAACGTTCATCTATAGAAATTATACAAAGTTAAAGGAAAACAAAATCCAGCTAAAGTAATATAGCCTGGAAAACAATCTGCTCCACTCAATTCTTCCTTTGAAAGATTTCTTTGACAGAGTTTTTGCTATGCACTTCATCACGTTTTCCATTCATCTGTGTAATTATGATTGTAGGGAAAGCAAAACAATACTATCACCATGGTGGGATGCCAGTGTTGCATTCAACAGGAACCCTTTGCACTGGATGATGACAGGCTGAACTAATCAGACCTACTAGGTGGGGCGTTTGGCAAGGATGTCTGTGTGAAGTAAGAGTGATAAAGCCGCTGAACCTGCAATCAAGAAGACCTGAATTTAGGGCCAATAAAGACTGAGACCAACATTAAAGTTAGTCAAGATAGCCAATTATCTGAATGACATTCCAACTAAGTGGCTTGGGTTCGTAACTATTACGAATATAAATATTAGTCTTCTGTGTTTTAAAATTGATCTCTTTATGAGCCAGAGACAGATACAGAAAAGAAGAAAGAGAAATCTCTCATCTGCTGGTTACTCCCTTTGCTGTGGCCAAAGCCAGGAGTCAAGTCTCAGTCCAGGGCTCCCATGAGAGTGGCAGGAGCTGTTCTGTGAGTCAGCACCGCTGCCTTCCATGGTCTACATTAGCAGGGAACAGAAGTAAGGATCAGCTATGGGTACTGAACCCAGGCACTCTAGTATGGGACATGGGCATTTTAAATACTATCCTAGATGCTCCCTCCCCTCTGTTTTTAGAACACAAAATTTTAAAAACAAACCCTGAGATATTTTTAATAAAACTTTTAATTATTCATTCTCTTTTTTTTTTAAATTCTTCTACCCTGATTCCCTCCCTAAATGCCTACAATAGCTGCGGCTTGGACAGACCAAAGCTGGGAGCTGAGACCCAATCTTGGTCTCCCATGTGGGTGCATGGACCCAGCTATTGGAGCAATCACTGCTGCTTGAGCTGACATCAGTGCTTCACAGAAAGCTGGAAACAGAAGTGGAGTCGGGATTCAAACCCAGGCACTTTGAGAAGGGACACAGGCATTCTAAGTAGCACCTTAAACTCTATGCCCAACGGCTTCCCAAAAAACTTGAATTTTAAGCAAATGTCAGTGAGAAAGATAAAAAACAGATCCTTCAGCAATTTTCCTTTAGCAAATATCAATAAACAAGTACTAAGAAGAAACCCCTCGCAGAACCACAACTAATAATGTGATAAATAGGAAGCAATAAAGTAACCAATGAAAAGAAAATATCAATGGAACTACTATGAAAAGAACTGCAAATGAAAATAATTTATAACAGTTATTTGATTAGATATTAAAAATTAGATTTCAATGACAATTTATATTAATTAGTAGTTTTGTTTGCAAATGATGCAAATATAGCTCAACCTAGATTAAGGGTAATTCAAATTTAATGAATCCAGTAATTGAAAAATCCATGGATAGAAAATCTCTTTAGACATAATTGGAACCAGGGGCTTGAATTAAATACTCAGAGTTATTTTTGCTCCAAGATTTTAGATATTCATTCTCCACCTGGTAAGCAGGAGGACTACCAGGGTTGAGTACACATTCCATAATGCCCTGCAAAAGCTGAGATTCCCCTAATTACTCCTGCATTAGTACTATTTGAAGGGATCTTTTTGATCATCTGATACAGTTGAATAAATTTTTATAGCTAGCATGATATTTTGATTACAATGTTCCGGTCATTTCCACCACATTAAACCACATTCCATTTGTTTTTCCCAAGAGGAAAATATTCCTTAAGAAAAAGATATGAGGAGTAGATGGTTGGCCTAGTGATTAAGACACTGGTAAAGGTGCCCACATCCCACATCAGAGCACCTGGGTTTGATATCCAACTCTGCTCTTGACTTCAGCTTCCTGCTAACTCGCAGGCAATGGTGAAGTTTTTTTTCAACCTATGTGGGAGACTGGATTAAGTTCCATCTCTCAGCTTCTTCAGTGTTTGCTGCTGAGACCTTGAGGGAATTTGGGAAATAAAACCGCAGATGGATCTCTCCAAGTCTCTCACTCTTTGTCTCTCAGCTTCTCAAACAGACAAGGTATATGAGAATGTTGATATAACAAGTAAATCGGATGTTTGCTCTCGTAACCAATAAAGATGATAATCCTAAATCAACCTGGCAAAAGAATTTATCTTGTTAGTTTCCATTCTACCAGGGCTGCTATAACAAAAATAACATTGACTAGTTCTTGAAAGCATTCAGGACCCTGAGAAGTCCAGGATCAAAGTAACTACAAATTAGAGTCTGTAAAGGCCCACCTTCTTGTATGTAGATAAGCATCTCTCTGTTTCTTCACCTGGGGATTGGGGAGGAAGAGTGAGAATCTAATTGCTTCCTAAATCTTGTTCAAATGCCATTGCATTGGGATTAAGGTTTCAAAAATATGAATTGTGTAGGACACAAATATTTAGACAATGTCAATATCAAGAGTATTCACATAAACGTTGACCCAGAAAATCTCAGTCTTCATAAATGAAATAATCAGATATAAAGACAATGCTAATTAGAAGGTTGTATGCGACTGCAGATCGTTTTGGCACATAAGGTTATTCAATAGAAAGTCTATGTGGAGTAAGCAAATAATTTCATATGAAGTGGAAAGGGACTAGAAATAGAATCTCAGTAAAAAGGCCCTCAGCGCAGTTAACACAGAGGTACTACATCTTGCAAAGCTTTGAAACTCCTTGGGATATATATTGAGGACTACTGGCAGTGAAATAATAAGCCACCAAATAGTACATCTTTTGGAGATTTTAAAAAATAAGCTATATTTTAAGTGTTAGGGATGAAGAAGTAAAGATACAAATATTTTATTTTATTTTTTATCCATCTATATGTCTCTGCATTCACCAGCTATTTCCCCCAATTTTCCTGGAAACATTACAACAAAATGTCAAATTTTTTTTTCTATCTTTGCCAACTACTCAGAAATGGTGGTATGATATTCAAGTAACCTTTTCCAATGTTCAGTTTTTCCTATAGAAAATGTCTATTTCTTTATCCAAATTTACCCTTCAGCCTTAATTCTCATCCCTTTAAGTAAATTAAGCCTTTATTTTTATATGATATTGAACTTGACTTAGCCAAGATTCACATTCCTCAGTCCAACCTTCCACATCTCTAAAATGTAGGTTAGAATGCATATCTTTTATATACCTTCCACAGTGGTATTCTGTGATCTGTAATAGTGTTGTGTAATCATGCATATTTATCATTGCCTGTTTTAGTTACTCAAAATATTAGAATCTTATCATTATGTCAATTTTTCTTCATTGTCCAAAATGATCTTTGCAACATTGCTTAACATTACCCATCATTTTAAATGGTTTAACACAACACCATTTATCTTTGTGCAAAAATAAAACAATATTTACTTATACTGCAACTGAGATATTATTACTTGATCTTGAAAATGCTTATTCTGCTGGCTAAGTTGTGTCTAAGTTCCTTGTATACAGAGTTCATTTATGTTATCCTATGCATTCCTAAAGAAAAGACAGTTTCCTTAGCATGTGAGAGTTTATGTTGTCAACTTTATCATTGAATTCTTTTTAATTTCCAGAAAATGTATCAGTGGAAAAATCTGTAACTTTCTTGTCCATAGGACTGACCCATGTAAAAGAATGCTACATGATCTAAAAAATTTGTGGAAGAATTAGAAGAAATTGATAGAAAATAGAGACAATATATTGTTACAATACAAAAATAAGCTTGTAGAAATATGGAATCTACTAATAGAAGTTAGTTTTGAATTATTTAGCTTTTCTTGGCTTCAGACTGGATGAGTATTTTTGCCATTATTACAGATGATTATTTGATTTGTACTTCAAATTAATAAATGAGCCATATCAATATAGTTTGACTTCATTTTAATTTTTGCTTAGATTTTGCAACACCTCAAGCACATTGTCCTGTAGAAATCTTTGCAGAATCAATCTCTTGACCCAGTCTGTTTGCAACTTTTATTAATGATGATTCACCCTAAAAATGACTATATAATTGTATTTACAAAATGTGGGAGGAGGCAAGATGGCGGAATAGGAAGGGAGCACACTGATAGTCCAGGGAGAGACAGTTTAATAAAAGTGGAGATACTGCAGGTTCAAGGAAGAGTAGGGGAGGAAACAGCAGAAGAAACTCTTCCGGAACGCGTGATTCACACTGGACCTGTGTGGAGAGCATGGGAGCCCACAGTTCGGGACACCAGCGGCAGACTCAACACACCAGCACTGGAACACGAGGTGAGCCAAACCTCAATAGCCCGAGACACCGGCAGGCAAGCAGAGAGAGGAGACTAGAGGGAATGACCCCTGGGGCGGGGGGGGGGGGGAAGTTCACCAGGCTAACTGGAAGAGAGAGAGAGAGAGAAAAAAAAAAAAGGTGACTGGTACGGACACGGGTTTCTCTCTCTCCGCTCACCTCTCAAGGGCGAGCAAGACAAAGAGCAGGCGCCATCTTGGACATACGTCATAAGCAGAGCGACCTCAGGTCTGCACCGGCCCTGAGCCTAGCAGAAAAACCTGACTCTGGGCGGGGTGAATTAACAGGAGATAAGGACCTAGTAAATTTGTGGTGCTACTGAACTGAGACTGTGAAAAAAGAGACGGTGGGGGAGAGAACTCACAGAATTCACGTGAGTACTCTCCAGAGACGCTACAATTCAGTAACTTTGGCAACCCAGTGGAAGACTGAAGGAGAATTTGAGCCCACTCTGAGGGCAGAAAAGATCCCCTGTGTGGTCCTTGGGAAAGAGCTTCCGATCTCTGGCTCCTGTGGGTATATCATTTGCCTGCTAACTACCTCCAACTTTGTTCAGCTGTGCAGAATTACTTCCCTTTTGAATCAAAAAAAAAGAAAGAAAGAGAGAGAGAGAGATCTACCACGCCTAACCTGGGAGTGTCACCTTTGGCACACCAAACAGAGCTCTCAGGCCACACCCATCTCAAGCCTCTAAGGCTCCATCAAAAACAGACAGTCCACTTGATCTAGAGTCATAGTATAACAAGAAAAAGCACCACAGTGAAGAAACCAAATATCTCCAATATGCCAAATAACAAACGTAAAAACCGAGGTAATAAAAACAAGGAAGTCACCATGAAGCCCCCAAATGAAAAAGACACCCCAATTCAAGATTATGAAGATGATGAGATAGAAGAAATGCAAGAAGCAGATCTCAAAAAATTGATAAGAACATTAAGAAGTTCTCAAAAACAAATTCTTGAACTACAGAAATCCTTAATGGATGAGATAGAAAATCTCTCTCGTGAAAATGAAATATTAAGGAGGAATCAAAATGAAACGAAACAACTAGTACAACAGGAAACTGTGATAGTGACAAGAAATCATAATGAAGTGAAGAATTCAATAGATCAAATGACAAACACATTAGAGAGCCTTACAAACAGAATGGGTGAAGCAGAAGAGAGAATATCGGACTTAGAAGACAGAGAACAGGAAAGGATACAGTCAGACCAAAGAAAAGAAGAGGAAATTAGAAATCTAAAACATATTGTCGGGAATCTTCAGGATACTATTAAAAAATCCAACATCTGGGTTCTAGGAGTTCCTGAAGGCATGGAGAGGGAGAAAGGATTAGAAGGCCTTTTTAGTGAGCTATTAACAGAAAATTTCCCAGGTTTGGAGAAGGACAGAGAAATCCTAGTACAGGAAGCTCATAGAACCCCTAATAAACACGACCAAAAGAGATCCTCACAACGACACGTTGTAATTAAACTCTCCACAGTGAAACATAAAGAAAAGGTCCTAAAATGTGCAAGAGAGAAACGTCAGATGACTCTCAGAGGATCTCCAATCAGACTCACAGCTAACATCTCATCAGAAACCCTACAAGCTAGGAGGGAATGGCGAGATATAGCCCAGGTGCTAAGAGAGAAAAACTGCCAGCCCAGAATATTATATCCTGCAAAGCTATCATTTGTGAATGAAGGTGAAATAAAGACTTTTCATAGCAAGCAGAAATTGAAAGACTTTGCCGCCACTCGTCCAGCCCTGCAAAAGATGCTTAAAGATGTGTTACACACAGAAACACAGAAACACGGTCATCAATATGAAAGAAGGTAAAGGAAGGAAACCTCACAGCAAAAGATCACAGGGAATTCAAAGCATATATTAGAACTTATCTTTGGCAAATGGCAGGGCAAAGTTACCACTTATCATTAGTCACATTGAACATTAATGGCCTGAACTGTCCAGTGAAAAGACACAGATTGGCTGATTGGGTTAAGGAACAAAACCCATCTATTTGCTGCTTACAAGAAACACATATTTCCAACAAAGATGCACAGAGACTGAAAGTGAAAGGCTAGAAAAAGATATACCATGCCAACAGAAATGAAAAAAGAGCAGGCATAGCCATCTTAATATCGGACAACATAAACTTTACCACAAAAACTGTTAAGAGAGACAAAGAGGGCACTATATAATGATTAAGGGATCAATACAACAAGAAGATATAACAATTATCAATGTATATGCACCTAACTACAGGGCACCAGTTTATCTAAAAGATTTATTAACGGACTTAAAGGGAGACTTAGACCCCAATACAATAGTACTGGGGGACTTCAATACTCCACTCTCAGAAATAGACAGATCAATAGGACAGAAGATCAACAAGGATACAGTCGATTTAAATGACACTATAGCCCAAATGGATCTAACAGATATATACAGAACTTTCAATCCTACAGCTAAAGATTTTACATTCTTCTCAGCAGTACATGGAACCCTCTCTAGGATTGACCACATACTAGGCCATAAAGCAAGTCTCAGCAAATTCAAAAGAATTAGAATCATACCATGCAGCTTCTCAGACCATAAAGGAATGAAGTTGGAAATTAGCAACTCAGGAATCCCTAGAGCATACGCAAACACATGGAGATTGAACATGCTCCTGAATGAACAATGGGTCATAGAAGAAATCAAAAGAGAAATCAAAAACTTTCTGGAAGTAAGTGAGGATAACAGCACAACATACCAAAACTTATGGGACGCAGCAAAAGCAGTGTTAAGAGGAAAGTTTATATCAATAGGCGCCTACATCAAGAAATTGGAAAGGCACCAAATAGATGAGCTTTCAATTCACCTCAAGGATCTAGAAAACCTACAGCAAACCAGACCCAAATCTAGTAGGAGAAGAGAAATAATTAAAATCAGAGAAGAAATCAACAGGGTCGAATCAAGAAAAACATTACAAAAAATCAGCCAAACAAGGAGGAGCTGGTTTTTTGAAAAAATAAACAAAATTGACACCCCATTGTCCCAACTAACTAAAAAAAGAAGAGAAAAGACCCAAATCAATAAAATCAGAGATGAAAAAGTAAACGTAACAACAGACACCACAGAAATAAAAAGAATCATCAGAAATTGCTACAAGGACTTGTATGCCAGCAAACAGGGAAACCTATCAGAAATGGATAGATTCCTGGACACATGCAACCTACCTAAATTGAACCAGGAAGACATCGAAAACCTAAACAGACCCATAACTGAGACAGAAATTGAAACAGTAATAAAGGTCCTCCCAACAAAGAAAAGCCCAGGACCAGATGGATTCACTGCTGAATTCTACCAGACATTTAAAGAAGAACTAACTCCAATTCTTCTCAAACTATTCAGAACAATCGAAGAAGAGGGAATCCTCCCAAATTCTTTCTATGAAGCCAGCATCACCTTAATTCCTAAGCCGGAAAAAGATGCAGCACTGAAAGAGAATTACAGACCAATAACCCTGATGAACATAGATGCAAAAATCCTCAATAAAATTCTCTCCAATCGAATGCAACAACACATCAGAAAGATCATCCACCCAGACCAAGTGGGATTTATCCCTGGTATGCAGGGATGGTTTAATGTGCTCAAGACAATCAATGTGATACATCACATTAACAGACTGCAGAAGAAAAACCATATGATTATCTCAATAGATGCCGAGAAAGCATTTGATAAAATACAACACCCGTTCATGATGAAAACTCTAAGCAAACTGTGTTTGGAAGGAACATTCCTCAATACAATCAAAGCAATCTATGAAAAACCCACAGCCAACATCCTATTGAATGGGGAAAAGTTGGAAGCATTTCCACTGAGATCTGGGACCAGACAGGGATGTCCACTCTCACCACTGCTATTCAATATAGTTATGGAGGTTCTAGCCAGAGCTATTAGGCAAGAAAAAGAAATTAAAGGGATACAAATTGGGAAGGAAGAACTCAAACTATCCCTCTTTGCAGATGACATGATTCTGTATTTAGGGGACCCAAAGAACTCTACTAAGAGACTATTGGAACTCATAGAAGAGTTTGGCAAAGTAGTAGGCTATAAAATCAATGCACAAAAATCAACAGCCTTTGTATACACAGACAATGCCATGGCTGAGGAAGAACTTCTAAGATCAATCCCATTCACAATAGCTACAAAAACAATCAAATACCTTGGAATAAACTTAACCAAGGACGTTAAAGATCTCTACGATGAAAATTACAAAACCTTAAAGAAAGAAATAGAAGAGGATACCAAGAAATGGAAAAATCTTCCATGCTCATGGATTGGAAGAATCAATATCATCAAAATGTCCATTCTCCCAAAAGCAATTTATAAATTCAATGCAATACCAATCAAGATACCGAAGACCTTCTTCTCAGATCTGGAAATAATGGTGCTGAAATTTATATGGAGGCACAAGAGACCTCGAATAGCTAAAGCAATCTTGTACAACAAAAACAAAGCCGGAGGCACCACAATACCAGATTTCAGGACATACTACAGGGCAGTTGTAATCAAAACAGCATGGTACTGGTACAGAAACAGATGGATAGACCAATGGAACAGAATTGAAACGCCAGAAATTAACCCAAACATCTACAGCCAACTTATATTTGATCAAGGATCTAAAACCAATTCCTGGAGCAAGGACAGTCTATTCAATAAATGGTGCTGGGAAAATTGGATTTCCACGTGCAGAAGCATGAAGCAAGACCCCTACCTTACACCTTACACAAAAATCCACTCAACATGGATTAAAGACCTAAATCTACGACCTGACACCATCAAGTTATTAGAGAACACTGGAGAAACCCTTCCAGATATTGGCACAGGAAAAGAATTTCTGGAAAAGACCCGGGAGGCACAGGCAGTCAAAGCCAAAATCAACTATTGGGATTGCATCAAATTGAGAAGTTTCTGTACTGCAAAACAAACAGTGAGGAAAGTGAAGAGACAACCGACAGAATGGGAAAAATATTTGCAAACTATGCAACAGATAAAGGGTTAATAACCAGAATCTACAAAGAGATCAAGAAACTCCACAAAAACAAAACCAACAACCCACTTAAGAGATGGCCCAAGGACCTCAATAGACATTTTTCAAAAGAGGAAATCCAAATGGCCAATAGGCACATGAAAAAATGTTCAAGGTCACTAGCAATCATGGAAATGCAAATCAAAACCACAATGAGGTTTCACCTCACCCCGGTTAGAATGGCTCACATACAGAAATCTACCAACAACAGATGCTGGCGAGGATGTGGGGGAAAAGGGACACTAACCCACTGTTGGTGGGAATGCAAACTGGTTAAGCCACTATGGAAGTCAGTCTGGAGATTCCTCAGAAACCTGAATATAGCCCTACCGTTCGACCCAGCCATCCCACTCCTTGGAATTTACCCAAAGGAATTTAAATTGGCAAACAAAAAAGCGGTCTGTACCCTAATGTTTATTGCAGCACAATTCACAATAGCCAAGACCTGGAACCAACCTAAATGCCCATCAACGGTAGACTGGATAAAGAAATTATGGGACATGTACTCTTTAGAATACTATACCGCAGTAAGAAACAACGAAATCCAGTCATTTGCAACAAAATGGAGGAATCTGGAACACATCATGCTGAGTGAAATAAGCCAGTCCCAAAGGGACAAATACCATATGTTCTCCCTGATCGGTGGCAACTGACTGAACACCAAAAAGGAAACCTGTTGAAGTGAAATGGACACTATGAGAAATGGTGACTTGATCAGCATAGCCCTGACTGTTAATGAACAACTTAATACTTATCCCTCTTAGTAGTTTTTTTTTTTTGTCTGTTCTACTTAATATGACTGGTTTAATTCTGTAATTAATACACAGTTATTCTTAAGTGTTGAAATTTAACTGAAATGTGATCCCTGTTAAACATAAGAGTGGGAATAAGAGAGGGAAGAGATGTACAATTTGGGACATGCTCAAGCTGACTTGTCCCAAATGGTAGAGTTAGAAACATACCAGGGGACTCCAATTTAATCCCATGAAGGTGGCATGCACCAATGCCATCTCACTATTCCAAGTGATCAGTTTCAGTTCACAATTGATCATAATGAAAGGACTAAGAGTCAAAGGGAGCACATAAACAAGTCTAGTACCTGCTAATACTAACCGATAGAATAAATAAAGGGGAGAGTGATCCAACATGGGAAGTGAGATACTCAGCAGACTCATAGAATGGCAGATGTCCTAAACAGCACTCTGGCCTCAGAATCAGCCCTTAAGGCACGCGGATCTGGCTGAAAAGCCCATGAGAGTATTTCAGGCATGGAAAGCCAAGACACTCTGGGGAAAAAAAAAAAAAAACCCTAAAGAAAGATTTCTGCGAGTGAGATCCCAGTGGAAAGAACAGGTCTTCAAAGAAGGAGGTACCTTTCTCTGAAGGGAGGAGAGAACCTCCACTTTGACTATGACCTTGTGTAAACAAGATAAGAGTCGGAGAACTCAAGGGGCTTCCATAACCTTGGAAACTCATGACTGGTGCATAGGGAGATTACTGATGCCATAAACAGGAGTATCAATTTGTTAAGTCAACAACAGGAGTCACTGTGCACTTACTCCTCATGTAGGACCTCTGTCCTTAATGTGCTGTACATTGAGACTTAATGCTATAACGAGTACTCAAACAGTATATTTTACTTTGTGTTTCTATGGGGGTGTAAACTGTTGAAATCTTTACTTAATGTATACTAAACTGATCTTCTGAAAAAAAAAAAAAAAGAAGAAATTATCATTTCCCAACTTGACTCTCACTGGGATTAAACATGACAATAGGTCTGATCTGATTTCATCATCATTTTAAAAATCATCTATTATTTTTCACTTTATGTTTCTGTGTGGGAGCAAACTGTTGAAATCTTTACTTAATGTATGCTAAACTGATCTGTATATAAAGAGAATCGAAAATGAATCCTCATGTGAATGGAAGGGGACAGGGAGTGGGAAAGGGGAGGGTTGCCGTTGGGAGGGACGTTATGGGGGGAAGCCATTGTAATCCATAAGCTGTACTTTGGAAATTTATATTCATTAAATAAAAGTTAAAAAAAAGTGTGTACTAACTCTTGAATTATTGGCCCCCATTTTTCTGTTGCTATCACTTAGCACAATGTAGATAACAGGATATGTGTGCAGTAGTACTCATTTAATGGATTGCTCAATACAAAAATATATCAGTCTTCATCTGTGAATATGTTGGTAAAGGGAACACTACTGTATATAATTTTCATCATATTGAAGCATATGAACTAATCCAAATAAAATGCGGCTATATACAAGTATATATCTAAAAAGAATGGATTCTGTTTAGAAAAATATTTTATTGAAGTACATTTCTTCAATCATTAAGGTTCCTAAACAACAAGATTTTATATAAAGAAATCACATGTATAATAAGAGTCAGTACACTAGAATTCAGTAATTGTCACTACCAAATCATTACAGGAAGACAACAATCTATATTGTGCTATTGTAAAATGGATAAAAACACAATCAATGAAACAAAAATATTGAATTCAAGAAATAGTTCTATATCAATTGATGTAGAAAGAAGGGTCTTTTCAAAAATACTCCTGGAGAAATTGGACAACTATAAACAAAGCAATAAATCTTGATCTAAGCACCATACCTTACACAAAAATTAACTCAAAATGGAGCATAGATCATCTTTTGGACTGAATGCTCATCAGATCATTCTTAATACAGTTTCCTAAAGCATGATCCATAAACAGAAAAATCAGCTAAATGACCTTTGCCAAACTTAAACATTATTGCTTTTAAATACATCCCAGTAACAGAATGAAAAACATCAGGGAGAAAACTTTCGCTGTCCACATATCTTACTATCAGTCTCTAGACCATACAAAGAATTCTCAAAAGTCAGTATCAACCAAATAAATGTGTTAGAAAATGGTGAGACCTGGAAGAAGTTCCTGGCTCCTGGCTTCAGATTGGCGCAGCTCCAGACATTGCAGCCATCTGGGGAGTGAACCAGAGGATGGAAGACCTCTCTCTGTCTTTACCTGTCTCTGTAACTCTGTCTTTCAAATAAATAAAATAATTTTTTTTTTAAAAAATGGTAAAAGTCATGAATGGTCATTTCACTAAGGAGGATATAAAGATGGCAAGTAGATTGAAATTTCCATGAGTATCACTCGTGTTTGGGGATTGAAAATGACGTATTGTTACACATTCATTAGAATATCTATTATTAGAGCTTGACAAAATCAAGTTCTGGAAAAATAACTGAGAAATTCAACCTTTAGTATGAAGATAGTGTAACCTAAATGCTGCAGATTAGAAAAGTATTTTCTTAAATAACTGAAGATACTCTTATCATATTGCCCAGCACTTACATGTATGGGACAGAAAAAACGATAACATATGTGCACATGAACACTTACCTAGGATTCTCCTCATCAATTTTATCTGTAGTAGTCATAAACCAGAAAACAATCAAACTGTTTGAAATATGGTATAAAGTTAATTTAAATTTATAAACGTTTATTTTTCAAAAAAAATATGTAACTTTTTTCTATGGTAGTCATGTTTTGTTTATTCATTAAATTGCTTTACTTTTAATATTTATTTATTTATTTGAAAGGCAGAGTTGCAGAGAGGCAGAGAGAGAGAGAAATCTTCCATCTGCTGGTTCACTCTCCAGATGGCTCTAATGGCCAGAGCTAAGCCAATCTGAAGCCAGGAGCCAGGAACAGCTTCCCAGACTCCCAGGTGGTTGCAGGGACCCAAAGACTCGGGCCATCTTCTACTGCTTTCCCAGGCCACAGCCGAGAGCTGAATGGAAGTAGAGCAGACAGGACTCGAACTGGTGGCGTTTGGGATGCCGATACTGCAAGCAGCAGCTTTATCCGCTATGCCACAGTGCCGGCCTCCTCATTAAATTGTTTAATTCTAAGACTAATCTTGTGAGTTCAACTCACCTTTAATTTTAAAAGGACATCTTTTAGTTGCTGCTTTGTTACAATAGGTAAAGAGATTATGGTACAAGTATGTAATAGAAGCAACTTAATGTCTTTATACTTGGAAATCATGGAATTAAATCTTTTCAAAATTAAATCTTTTCAAAAGCTCAGTTTCCATGCTAAAATACAAAAAATTAAGTTAAACAAATTTCAAACTGAATTTCTGTATTTTTCACTTGATAACCACAATAATCCAGATTTTAGTTCACAAGCAATTCTCTAATTGCTGAGTGAGAGTTTGTCTCTTATCTTGCACTTAGGAAAGCTGAATCTACTTAATGAAAGATTGAAGCAATCAAAATATGTTCTAACTAAAGAGAAAAAAAATACACATGCTCAAACATAAAATTATGAGAGAAACTTTTTAAATTGACAGAAATACAAGAGTAGATCATAATTGATACCTGAAATGCACTGGCCTAATATATAACAGTAACCTTGTTGAAATACGAGACCATTTCTTCAAAGGAGGGGCTTTATATTGTTGATGTCATCAGTCTCTGATTGAATATGCATCATCGTATCTGTAAGTTGTGAGCTTTGGAGAAGCTCAGCATCTTCCACTTGGTGCATTGAAAAATTTCAAGGCTTAACATGTATTGCCTTTAAAGGATCAAGAAACAAATGAAAAGCCATCCCATTTTGCTGTTGGAATTTTATTATCACTTCATGAAGACTGTGTTGGCTATATGGAAACATTTTGAATAAGTTTTGCCATATATCTCTTCCACCAACCTTATGGAAAATGCATATTGTGAAAGATATATGAATTTCAATTTTTGCACCAAAATAAGCTTATCTTTTAAATCCATGTCTTTAGAAATATTTTGAAATACCATCATACTTCCCACACTGTATCAAATTGTTTGCTTAGGGTCAACACTCCTGGGGTCAAATTTACCTTTTATCATTTCCTTACATAACACCTGAGAAATACTGATATAACTTAAAGTACATGCTCTTTCCAAAGCAGTATTATGCAAAATAAATAATCACAGAATAAACAGATGCAAAAAACGCTTGCAATATGATAGCAGATGTTTTATTTAATCTTCCACTGCATAACAAGGTGTAAGAAGGTGAGCAGAGGGTTGGTGAAGGGGAGAGGAGGCTTGCAGTTTGGCACTGAAGTATTTTCTACTATGCTTTTGTAAGATTCTAACTTCCATTTTTTTTTCATTCTTCTTCATCATTTTCAACTCTTTGGTTAATGTATTCCAAGGTATTTATTTTTTCCAGTAGCTATTCTGAATGGGATTGATCTTCAAAGTTCTTTCTCAGCCATGGCATTAGCTATGTATCCAAAGACTATTGATTTTTGAGTATTAAGTTTATATCCTATCACTTTATCAAACTCTTTTATGAGTTCCAGTAGTCTCTTCGTGGAGTATTTTGGTTCCCCTACACGTAGAATCATGTCATCTGCAACTAAGGGTAATTTGACTTCCTCCTTTCTAATTTGTATCCCTTTGACTTCATTTTCTTGCTTAATGAAGGTATACATTTTGCATTGCAACTATTTTCTTCTTATTTCATTGTGCCATCTCACTCTGTGTTAAGTTTTGCTGTTTTGCAGACACCTATTTTTCAGGTCTTATTTTATGAAATACATCACTCTTTTCCTTTATTAATAAATTCTACATTTGTTTTTTAAGAAGGAGGTATGTATAGAATCATGTCCTCGAACTCATTATTTTAAGCACTAACCTGCAGTGTGACGATTCTTGGAAATAAGATTTGTATGGGAGTAACTGCAATTATAAGTGTTATAAGGGTAGAGCCTAATACATGAACCAGAAAAAAACAGCTGCTCTCTCTACCACTTGACAAGAGATTAAGAGAGCAGCCATACCTAAGCCCAGAAGAGGGCCATCCCAGGACATTAAATGGGCTCACGCCTTGGCCTTGGATGTACCAACTTCCAGAAGTCTAAGAAATAAAATCTGTTTCTCACCGAATCTGTAGTATTTTGCTATGACAGTTCCAGCTTCAAAAGGATTCCCCTGTTAACATCTGATAAAATATTTTCTAGTAATTTCACTTTGAATTTTTACGGAAATCTTAATTTCTTCTAAAATTTACTTTGGCATCGGTGGTGAGATACTATGATTTATTAACATGTGTATTTATATTGAGTATCAATGCTGGATAAAAATTTTTCTGTCAAATTTATAATAAGTCTTTTATTGTATATTGTATCAAATTGTTGTTATGCTTTGGATAGCATTATAAAATACTGCAAAGTATTTGGATCAATTTAAATTATCAAATGGAATTATTTTAAAAATTTAAATCAATTTAAATTACTTTGGATAACATTAAAATATATTGCAAAGGATTTGGATCAATTTAAATTGTTGCAAATACAGACACTACTACAGTGTCTCAATTTATAATTTTTTTTAACTTTATGGTGGTGCAAAGGTGATATGCATTTGTTAGAAAGTGTACTTTGAATTTCAATTATTTCCTGAGATAGTGCTATCAATACTATTCTCTCAAGATGCTGGATGCCAGCAGCAAGAGGCACTCTCTACTCAGTCATACAATCAGAAAGGAAACGCTAGCTCCTTGAGAGCTTACCACGCAGCTAAGCTGCAATGTTTGGCAATTGAGGTGCATTAAATTCCTTTGTGACTTACAATATGGGTTTTTCAAGATAGAACTGCCATAAGTACAAGCACAGTTGTAGTGCTGGATTTTTTTGCTTTTGTTCTTTTTAAATTTATCTATAATGAAGTATTTTGCTCAAAAATGTATGTGGCTATACATTTATCACATATTACCAATATTAAAAAGTATATTTATTCTTCAGTTGTTGGGAACATTCTTTTTCAAGATATTGTTTTGAGAGTATTAAGTGGTTTCAAAAGGAAGAAAATAAGCAGAAACTTTTATTTCTCTAAGTGCTCTAACAATTTAAATATTTAAAATGTCTGTTCCTTGCTAAAGGGAATATTTATCTATTGGAATTTTTGGTTAGGAAGAAAATTCAAGATAGATTTCTGTTCAATTATTTAACATTTTACAAGCTTATTTTTATACTGAGATTTGGTAATTTATGTTTACTTAGAATATATTATTTTCATCAAGCTTTCAGCTCCTTGTTTTGTTTCTTTTAAATCTTTTATAAAAAAATTTACTAGCCACTCTCACAACTATAGAAACACACTCTACATCTGTAGTTATTATATCCTTCTAACTCTGGCTTATGCATTTTCTACCTTTTTCATTTATTTTTGCCAGTTGGATTTATTTTGTCCTTGCATTTTGTTTTAGCATATGCTACTATTTCTTTTACTCTTCCAAAAATAGAGATTTTTCTTTTGCTAATTTCTTAAGTAGAAGTCTTTATTATTTCCCTTATTTGGATTTACCCAAATATCTTACTATTGTAAGATTTCTTTCCTGATTTCTCTTTCTGTGAGTTCATCATTAGCATAGAAAAAAACTACTGTTTTTTGTATGCTTATTTTGTAACCTGTAAATCTGTGGAATTGGTTTTTCAATACTGATACCTTTTTAATGGATTGTTTAGGTTTTTTCATGTACAACATCATGACATCTGCAAACATGCAGAATCTGACTTCCTCTATTCCAAGTTGAATGACCTTTATTTCTTTCTCCTCTCTAATTGTTCTTGCTGAAACTTCCAGTACTATATTGAATAAGAGTGGTGTAAGTGCACAACCTTGTCTTCTTCCAGATCGGAAGGGAAATGCTTTCAGTTTTTCCCCATTCAGTATGATATAGGCTGTTGGTTTGTATTATCTAGCCCTTATAATTTTTAGGTGTATTCCTTCTAAACCTACTTTGTAGAGGGTTCTTATCATGAAGTGGCATTGAATTTATCAAATGCTTTCTCTGCATCTGTGGAGATGGCATATGATTATTGTTCTTCATTCATGTGTGTTTTATGATGTTTATTGACTTGTGAAGGCTGAACCACCCCTAAAATTCTGGGATAAATCCCACTTGATAGTGATGTATGATCTTTTTATGTGGTTTTTGGATTCGATTTGCTAGTCTTTTGTTGAGAATTTTTGTATCTATGTTCATTAAGAATACATGTCTGGCTGGTGCCTTGGCTCAATAGGCTAATCCTCCACCTGCGGTGGCGGCACCCCAGGTTCTAGTCCCGGTTGGGGTACCGGATTCTGTCCTGTTCGCTCCTATTCCTGTCCAGCTCTCTGCTGTGGCCTGGGAAGGCAGTGGAGGATGGCCCAAGTGCTTGGGACCTGCACCCACATGGGAGACCGGGAGAAGCACCTGGCTCCTGGCTTCGGATCAGTGCAGTGCACTGGCCATAGCTGCCATTGGAGGGTGAACCAATGGAAAAAAGGAAGACCTTTCTCTTTGTCTCTCTCTCTCACTGTCCACTCTGCCTGTCAAAAAAAAAAAAAAAATGCATGTCTGTAGTTTTCTTATTGTATCTTAGGATTTGGTATCAAAGTACTGCTGGTCTCATATAAAAGAGTTTTGCAGAATTCCATGCTGTTTAATATTTTGGAATAGTTTGAAGAGTATTGAAGTTACTTCCTCTTGGAATGTTTTGTAGAATTCAGTTGTAAAGCAATCAGATCCTGGACTTTTCCTTGATGGAAGACTTTTGATTCCTGCTTCAATATCATTGCCTGTTATGGGTCTATTCAGGGTGTAAAAATAAAAGTTATGAAATTTTTATGTATGTATTTATGTGATCATATAACTTTGGAACAAAAATCACTTAGCACATGCAAGCATATCATTCTGTCTGAAGCTAACAGATGTAACTTACTATATTTTTGCCAACTTAAATTTCTGTATATTTTCAATGCAGTTCTGATTGCTTATAAAATTTGGAGTTAAATATTTTCGCTTATTTTCATAATTGTGCATGTCACCCATGACCTTTGTGGATAGTACCTTCATTTATTATATAGGATCTTCCTCTTTGTCTTGAAGTCGATGTATAATGATTTTTTTCCTTTGAATGTTTGTAATTTGAGTTTCTCTGTTTCTTAATTTTGGATCCCTGAGAAATTTTATTTGAGATATTTCTCCTTTTTTAAAAGGATTTACAATTGCTCTTGGCTTTTTGATGATATTTCTAAATAAATATTCTTAATGAGTTAGGTTAAGAAATTTAAAATTAATAGAGGAAAATGTTTACAATCAATATTGTTTTCCTATTTTAATAAAATTATGTATCAATAGGTACCTGAACTGAAACCCTGTAGTTTTTTCCATCAGTGGTATCTCCTCAATATTAAGTGTTAGCCCTTGGTCCGTTACCTATAAAAACTTAAGGTATGCTCCTGAATAGCAATTTCCTGATACACTGACTCATCCAAGGACACTCTGCATCATTCCCCCACCATCAGTTTTGTAGACGATAACATGGGTGTTCATCTCTCTATACTCCCTTTCCCCATGTGTCTCAAGACTGTTGTCATGTGTCTGGTGTCTTTGCCTCAACGCAACACTTAGATCTTTAGGAATATAATATTAACTCTTTTGAGATTTATACTATGTATTTCCCTTTCTGATCCCATAAATACATTCAATGTTCAAGAATAAATATTCCCTTACATCACATCTCTCTATTTTTCTTTGTATTCATGTGTGAGTTGAATTTACTTGTGTTTATTTTTATTTTCAAGACAGGTCCATGATTTTTATAGTTTCTGATTTCATTATTTAAAATATATTATTACTGTAATACTGGAGCAATAAATTGGCGGACATAAAAATTCTTAATCCATACTTTTGATTCTTTCGTTAGACATCTGAAGTCAATCTTTCACTGTGTTCAGACATTGAGTATTGTTAAAAGATAGAGATCAATAATTCCTCACTGTGGTAAACTGGATAATTTTTCCACTTTAAATATCAGAAAGATTTGTTTCTTAAAATTCCCAAATTCAAATGCTAACTTAGTGTTGTATATAAATGATCAACTTTCTGGAACAACAACAACAAAAAATACACTCTCCTCTCAAGATGTGATTGAATATGTGATTATATATGGTTTAAATGTTTTCTACTTCATCTTCAATAGTTAAAATTTCTCACTAATCGGGGCCAGCGCCATGGCTCACTTGGCTAATCCTCCACCTGTGGTGCTGGCATCCCATGTGGGTGCCAAGTTCTAGTCCCAGTTGCTCCTCTTCCAGTCCAGCTCTCTGCTGTGGCCCGGGAAGGCAGTGGAGGATGGCCCAAGTGCTTGGCCTCCTGCATGAGCATGGGAGACCAGGAAAAAGCACCTGGCTCCTGGCTTCAGATTGGCACAGCTCCGGCTGTTGCGGTATTTGGGGGGTGAACCAACGGAAAAGGAAGACCTTTCTCTCTGCCTCTCTCTCTCTCACTGTCTAACTCTGCCTGCCCCCCCCAAAACACACACACACACACACACACACACACTAAAACTAAGTCTTTAAAAAAAATTTCTCACTAATCGCTTTGATCTAAGTTAATTTCACTCTGAATAATATGCATTTTACCTTTCACTTCCAGATCCTGATTCCATTTATCTCTTTTATTCGTATTGTTACTCTGACTAGTACATCCTATTCAATATTGAACAGGATGGAGATAGGAATATTTTGCCTTGTTATCATTTGCAGAGGAAAATAGTTAAACAATTCAAAATTAGGTTAGTTATTTGATGTTTCTTTTATTGATATCCCATTTCAGATAAGGAAGTTCCATTCTAATCATTGTGTTCTATGAATTTTTAATCATAAATATACATAGAATGTAGTCAAATGTTTTGCATCCATTGAGTTTATTACATGCTTTTTTCTTATATTCTACTACTGTGGTCAACTACATTGACAGATTTTCAAATATCCAAACAATGAGCATTCTTGTGACAAATTATGTTTCTTAGTACACATTATCCTGGATTGCTATTTGATAATCTTTATAAGTATATTAATTTCTAGATTTAAGTGTGAAAATATTTTATAACTCCCTTTTTCATTATTAATAATAAGATTAACAACTAATTGTCCCTTCTTTTAGTAGTAAGTTTTATTATACATTTTGTCTTATAAATGATTTTGAATAGGCAATCTCTTTAATAATTTCAAGAATAGCTTCTGTTCATTTGAAACTATGTTTTCATTACAACTAAGTTGTAAAATGAAGCAATGAAGCCACTAGACCTGATTATTTTATATAGAATGAGTTATTATTTCAGATTCATTTATCATAACATTTACAGAATAGTTTTTTTGTAATTTTCCCCTTTTAATTGGAAGTTTTTTATTCTTCTTTTTAAAATTTTATTTAATGAATATAAATTTCCAAAGTACAGCTTATGGATTACAATGGCTCCCCCCCCATAACTTCCCTCCCACCCGCAACCCTCCCCTTTCCCTATCCCTCCCCCCTTCCATTCACATCAAGATTCATTTTCAATTCTCTTTATATACAGAAGATCAGTTTAGCATATATTAAGTAAAGATTTCAACAGTTTGCACCCACATAGAAACACAAAGTGAAAAATACTGTTTGAGTTGGATTTAAAGAAATTCTCCTTGGGGAAAAAAGTGTCCTCTTTTAATTTTACTTCCCTTAAGTCTAAATGCCTGGACATAACTATTGTGACACCTTTAAATAAATCCATTTTGAATGTTTGAGCCCACAACAAATAATGTTTTAAAGTTATCTCCTTGTTACTTTATTGATACCTTTATCATTCCTGGGACAGTCTGCTGATTTAAAAATGTAGCCTTCCATTTGTATTTATTTCTATCCCTTGCCAAAAAGATTTTCTAATACTGCTTGTACCAGCCAGGGAAATGCTCCCAAAACACTATTCAGCTCTCTTGCACTGAAGAACTTATTTTTCCCCATTATTGACTGGCTTCCACTAGCCAAACTTACCTTGGCGTGGTTTGGATTTGATAGCTAATTAGTTCTGTGCTGGTTGCAAAGTGTTCATAGTGAGATGGTTTTTTTAATACTCAGCAGATTGTCTTCCTTTCTATTGTATCTTTTTTATGTTGCGTGTTGCATTTGGTATCAGCCTGACTCTTTGCCCAGTATATGATAGTTTTGCTGATGTTTTATTGTTTATTGGTGAACATAGTTTCATTAAGAGTTTTTGGAAAATTTATCAGACTCAGTGAATAAGTTTGCTTCATAACCCATTTGGAATTATTCCTAATAAAATGATAAAATAGAAAAAAAGTTTTTTATTCTTGTAAAATATTAAAATAAAAAAATATTTTAAGAAACTAATTACAAGTCATGTCCTGTAGGTAATTTTTGTGTGTCAATAAAAGTATAGTAGATTATCAGCAGTAGATACTCTTTGTTCCTACTCTTAACTGTGAACTACTCCAGATATTGATTATTATTATGGCATATTTACATTTTTAGAAATTAATTTTTTATTAGTTTTATTTATTTTAGAAGTTGAGAGCAAACTTGTAGAGCTCTCATCACTGGTCCACTCCTCATATGCCTTCAGAGAGGATGTGGGCCAACATGGCCAGGATCCAGAAACACAGTCCAGGTGTCCCAGGTTGCTGGCAGGGATCCGGTACTTGGACCATTTCCTATTGTCCCTAGGATTCATAATAGTAGAAACTGGGACCCAAACTCAAGTGCTCTGATAAGGGATGCAGGTGTTCCAACCAGTATTTTAACCACTACAACAAACACCTACCCTTTTGAATAATGTAGATTTGAAGACTCGTGCATGTGTTTTTAGGCAAATATTAATGTAATTCTGTTGGGTATGTCGATAGGAATGAAACTCCTGCCTTATGGTATATAGATCCCATCAACTTTAGTAAACAATGACAGATGCTGTTATCTAATCTTACAGGCTTTTCTTTTTTTGAATGGTATTATGTGCAATTACTTCGTATAACAATGTAGTTATTTAAAAAGATACCTTAACTCTATCTTATTTCCTTTTATACTCATCTTTGACCTTTGTCTTTGCTTGTTTATTTCTTTTTCTGACTTTATTTTCAAGGCATACCGTATTTTATAATATTCTGATTTATTTCCAAAACATTTTAGAAATACCTCATTTTAGGATTCTTTTTAGTGTTTGCACTAATAATGACAATATTCACTTATATCATAGCCAACTGACAATTATATGCAATTTAAAGAATATAAGCATCATATAAATATATACTTCTGTCTATCTTCTCTCACTCTTTTTGGTGTTTTTGTATATATTGTGTAAAATTCATAATATTCTTTTATTTTGGTTAAAGGAATCTGTGTATGAAATTTTATTTTATTTTGAAGATTTATGTCTTTATTTTAAATGCATAGTTGCACATGCAGAAAGAGACAGAAAGAGAATGTCCATCCATTTGTTCATTTCTCAAATCACCACAACAACTAGGGCCGGGCCAGACCAAAACCAGGATCCTGGAACTCCTTCCAGGTCTTCCACATGAGTGTCAGGGGCCAAGCACTTAGGTCATCTTGTGCTGTTTCCCAGGTGCATTAACAGGGAGCTGGATCTGAAATGGGGCAGCTGGCACTCAAACCAGCACTTACACGGGATTCTGGCATTTCAGACAGTGGCTTAACCCACTGTGCCAAACACTGACACCTATATGATATTTTAAAAAGAACATTGGTTCATATTAATCCCCATTATGTTATTTTTAGTGATTTTTATTCTCTGCTACTGAGTCAGATGTCTATGTGCTGTCATTTCTCTTCAGCTTTAAAATGACTGTGAGCTTGTCTATAAATACATATTTTCTAGAGAAAATTTTCTCCATATCCTGAAATGAATTTCATTTATGAGGATTTTTTTCTCTTGACATAGAATTCCAGTATGACAATTCTTTTTCATTTTTCTGCTTTTAAATATAATAGTCACCCTTCTACTTTTTCTGATGTTTAACGTATTTGATATTTATATTTACTGGTCTTGTGTCTGTTTACTAGGTATTTCTCTTATTTCTTCCTTTATTTTGGTTTTCTGAAAGATGACAGTGCCTAAAGTCTGGCTCTCATTGTACTTAACCTGGGTATATTAACTGAGATGTGTTTGTTTCTACAGGAGATGTTTCCGTAGTTTGGGAAAGTTCCTTTCCATTACATCTTCAAAGGTATCTTTTCATTCTGTCACTCCTGCTGCTTGGATAGTTCATTGTAAATGTTACATGACTTGTTATTGACCATATGCTACAAAATAGAATTTTTATATTTTCACATTTTATTGACTCTCAATTTTGATCAGTTCTCCCATCCAAGTACTAACCAGGCCCTGCTCAGCTTCTAAAATCAGGTGAGTTCTGACGTGGTCAAGGTAGATGACTGGGGACAATTTTGATCATTTCTATTCATCCTATGTTCATGAGCACAGATTGAGTCCTCTAGTAAGTGAATCTACTGGTGATCCCATCAAAATAATTTTTCATTTCTCATTTCATAATTCATAAAGTTATGTTATCATTTCTTTCTTTCATTGTTCATTTTTTCTATGTTGGTCCAATTGCTGCATGAATACTGTCCCTACTTTGCACTGTATGCATGAGTGCATTTGCAAATGGTATTTTGAAGTCTCTTCCTGATGATTCCAACTTCAAGCCATCTGTGACTCTTCTTTATGTTGAGTATTTCTTATCTTGATTGTATGACTTTAATATCCTATTTTCTAAAAGAACATGCTTCTCATTGCAGAGAAGAGAGTTTGTGGGGGCAGACTTTATTATCGAATTCAACTGTGTCTGGACTTTGTTAAACTTACGGTCTGACTGGGTTAACTGGTACTTTTAAATATTCTGGAGGTAGGATCAGAAGTTTCCCTTCAGCAAGACTTGGGATCTGAGCAACGTTGAGATCTCTTGGGAGATTTCAGTTAACCTGCCATATTTTGGGGTCATTGGAAGTTCTCTGTGTTCTCTAGTCTTCTCTTCATTTCTTCTCACATTATGAGATCGCTTTCATCCCTACTTTCTTACCTCTGGCCTTTGATAGATAATTCCTCAAACTTTGTGAAAATTACCAAGAACTATAAGGAATATGATGATTTCTCTGTGAGTTAACAAAATAATCTGCCACAATTTCATGGGTTGGGGTGGGGAATGTCTAGCCCATGGGCCATATAAGGCCAACAAAATCATTTGTTCTGGCTCTGCCAAGGCAGCTGGAGGCGGGACTCAAAATTCAATAAATCTATAGCAGGTTAATTCTTTAGCTGATAATTTTTATGGTCCTATAAATGATGTTATAAATATCCGAATGGCTTTTGGCAGAAAAAAAAAAATCCCTACATGTGTGCCACAAGAAAACAAAATAATCCTAGGTCAAAGACAAAAACTTTTATTACTAAAAAGACCACAGATGTTCCTATCAAATGCACTTCCCATCAAGTCTGGTGGCAAGGAAGTAAAGGTAGACACAAACACACACATACATACACACACCATGCATCTGTTTCATACCTGAGAAACACTGACTTAGGAAACCAAAATGTTTGTAATGGGCTTCTACAAAACCTGTATCAATTTGCTCCAATGGGAAATATTATCTTTATTATTGTGAGTAGTAAAATATCGATCCTTGGGTTCAGAGGGAGACAGCTGTTAGTACCTTACTCCACCCCCACCCCACCCCAGGGCTTATACTTCTAAAGCAGTCTTGAACAGACAATACAGAAAAAGAGGTTGTTAATGTCTCTGATCATCACATATACAGAATCACAGGAGGTACATGGATAATTTCCTCCCAACAATCCTGATTTGCCTATAGGACTTTTTTAGCTCTCCTGCCATATACATAAGCAATACTTCATACATACTTCAAATGGGATATTTTTTCTGCCCTCCTTCCCTGTTCTTTATTTTAGTGCAGCACCTGCTGTCTCCCCTTACTCAGGGATGACTCAGGCACACCTGCACTATGATTGGAGTTCCCTGGTATTCTTTGCATCAAAGCAACCCAAACACTGATGGGTTGGTAGGTTTCTCTTTATCCAAATCTACTCTCATCTTCGCAATTTTATTATAGTATGCTATTTCCTTCTTAAACTTATATCTCTAGTTCGATTCTCTTTAGGATTTGATTGTTGAACAGTTTATCGTAATCCCCTAGTCGATTTGAGAGCCTGAATGGAAGTTGCTCAACAATCTAATGGCATTCATGTTTTCCGGAGCCCCGTCTGTTAGGGAGTCTCCTTCTTCCAATAATTGTTCTGGTTTGGAAAAGAGTTATGGGGATCCTCAGCCTCAGAACGTAAAAGTTACAGTCTGCAAGTTCCCCAAGATTTCTGTCTGTTTCCCTCTTCAGCTCTCTAATAGGGTCAAGGTAGCTGTAATTGCAGGGCATACATTTCTTGGTCTTTAAGTTAGACTGAAAGAAAGGGTCTTTTGTAACTTTCTACATTCTAATGAGAATAGACAATGCAACCACTTCCTTTTAAAAAAAATTAAATAAAAAGGCCAGTGTAATCATGATTGCTTCCTGGCCTTTCTACTCTATGTTTCCATGAATATAGAAGGAAAAAAAAGCCATGGCCATCTTTTTCCGGTTAATCAGAGTTTTTCAAAGATCCTCTCCTGAGAGTTTCCTACTTAACCCACTTCTTACCGTACCCACAAAAATGATGAAAGGTATCAATTAGGTACCTGCATCCATAGTTCTTCCCTGCAAATCGTTTCTCTTCTCAGCTCTGCTTTAAGAACTTTTGGTTGATTTTTTTTTTAAGTGTCTCTCTACGTTCAGTACTTATTTTCCTTAGTTTGAGAGTTACTATTTTCCTTGGTCTATCTTTATTTTCTATGTTCATATCTTAATTGTCTATAGCTGCATAAGGCTGTTCCTATGGTTTGGATATGGATTTGATTTCAAAATCCATATGATTGGTTCTCATCAGGCAATGCCGGGAGGTGCTGGAATCCTCAAGACATGAGGTCATTGTGGGAATTACTCTTGGAATGGATTAATTCTGCTCTCATAGATGGAGTGAGTTAGCTCTTGTGAAGCTGGCTTTTTTTTTTTTTTTTTAATGTTGGCCCCTTTTGAACTCATCAGCTTCCCTTTTGCTTTCTTGTGTCATATTATGAGGCAGTCAAGTGGACCCTCAACAGAATGAGCAGGTCATTCAGCCTTCAAAAGTGTGACCTGAATAAATATATTTTCTCCAAAATGTACCCTGCCTTAGACACGTTCTTATAGGAACAGAAAACCAACTAAAAGAGGCTGTTTTTATAAAGTGCCTACCTGCCCTTGTCTATTTATTCCAGAAATCAGTAGCCTCTTTTAAAATCATAATGCAGCGTATAATCCATGTGGTTTTACGCATGTGCAAGTGTGTAACCAGGTGTAAAAAGCTAACCAAATGAATATGCTTAAAATTTGTGATTTCCTGCAGGCGCCTTGGCTCAATAGGCTAATTCTCCAGTCGGGGTGCTGGATTCTGTCCCGGTTGCTCCTCTTCCAGGCCAGCTCTCTGCTGTGGCCCTGGAGGGCAGTGGAGGATGGCCCAAGTGCTTGGGCCCTGCACCCACATGGGAGACCAGGAGAAGCACCTGGCTCCTGGCTTTGGATCGGCGCAGTGTGCTGGCCTCAGCACCCCGGCCGCAACGGCCATTGGTGGGTGAAGCAACGGAAAAGGGAGGACCTTTCTCTCTGTCTCTCTCTCACTGTCCACTCTGCCTGTCAAAAAAATTTTTTTAAATAAATAAATAAAAAGTAAGTAAAGCAAACCTGATGCTATTGTCACAAGGAAGCATAATTGCACAAAAAGGCAAGCAGAAATTATTTTTGAATTCTACTAAAGTAAACCATGCAGGCAATAGCAATGCTGTGACATCACCTGAAATTCTCTATCTGAAGTAATACGATAGAGTGCTCCTAATTAAAACATTGTCAGATAAAATATCTGAAGTATTCAGATTCTCTATTCTGCAACATTACAACTAATCAGAGACAAGAACTCAGGGTTTTTGGAAAGGCAGTCTCAAATTAACATGTGATTAAAAATATGTGTCAGAACATAAAATATCTGCAGTGAAAAGGATTGAAATGATGAAAAAGGAATATAGTTTCAGGTTTGCAACTCATTGCAAACTGATTTCAAAAATGCTCTCTGACCTCTCCTGCACAGAAATCACTGTGTTATCACAGAAAGACTTTTTAACTTCATAGGAAAAGCAAATCTAGATTGTAGAGAGTGCATATAGTTGCTAATAAACTTTTGTTGAAAGTTTATTTTGTCTATTTTCATTTTTTGATTAACATGCAATACTGTGCATTTTTATAATGCATAGTACAATATTCCTATACATAACATAGCATGAACTAATCAAAGTAGGTATCCAGCTTTTCAATTTTCTTATCTTTTATCTTATGCTCCAATTCTTATATAATATATAATGAGTGATTATGAACTATAGTCACCGCACTTTGCTATGGAAGACTACAATTTATAGCATCAGTCTAATATTTCATTTGATACCTATTGAGTAGCAGATACCAGTAGTGTTTTTATTTTTTTAACTTTTATTTAATGAATATAAATTTCCAAAGTACAGCTTATGGATTACAATGGCTTCCCCCCATAACGTCCCTCCCACCCGCAACCGTCCCCTTTCCCTCTCCCTCCCCCCTTTCACTCACATCAAGATTCCTTTTCGATTCTCTTTATATACAGAAGATCAGTTTAGCATGTATTAAGTAAAGATTTCAATAGTTTGCACCCACATAGAAACACAAAGTGAAAAATACTGTTTGAGTACTAGTTATAGCATTAAATCACAATGTACAGCACATTAAGGACAGAGATCCTATATGAGGAGTAAGTGCGCAGTGACTCCTGTTGTTGACTTAACAAATTGACACTCTTGTTTATGGCATCAGTAATCACCCTATGCTCTTGTCATGAGTTGCCAAGGCTATGGAAGCCTTTTGAGTTCACCAACTCTGATCATATTTAGACAAGGTCATAGTCAGAGTGGAAGTTCTCTCCTCCCTGCAGAGAAAGGTACCTCCTTCTTTTATGACCTGTTCTTTCCACTGGGATCTCACTCACGGAGATCTTTCATTTAGGTGTTGTTTTTTTTTTTTTTTTTTTTTTTTTTTTTTTTGCCAGAATGTTTTGGCTTTCCATGCCTGTAATGCTCTCATGGGCTTTTCAGCCAGATCCATGTGCCTTAAGGGCTGATTCTGAGGCCAGAGTGCTGTTTAGGACATCTGCCATTCTATGGGTCTCCTGTGTATCTCGCTTCCCATGTTGGATCATTCTCTCCCTTTTTTATTCTATCAGCTAGTATTTGCAAACACTAGTCTTGTTTATGTGCTCCCTTTGGCTCTTAGTCCTATCATTATGATCAATTGTGAACAGAAATTGATCACCGGGACTAGTGAGATGGCACTGGTACATGCCACCTTGATGGGATTGAATTGGAATCCCCTGGTACGTTTCTAACTCTACCGTTTGAGGTAAGTCAGCTTGAGCATGTCCCGAATTGCACATCTCTTTCCTCTCTTATTCCCGCTCTTATATTTAACAGTGATCACTTCCGTTAAGTTTCAACACTTGAGAATAACTGTGTATTGATTACAGTATTCAACCAAAAGTATTAAGTTGAATAAACAAAAAAAAAATACTAAGAGGGATAATGTATTAAGTTGTTCATCAACAGTCAGGGAAAGGGCTGACCAAATCACCGTTAAGGTACCGGCAAAGAGTTCTTGGAAAATACCCCAGAAGCACAGGCAGTCAAAACCAAAATTAACATTTGGGATTGCATCAAATTGAGAAATTTCTGTACTGCAAAAGAAACAGTCAGGAAAGTGAAGAGGCAACCGACAGAATGGGAAAAAATATTTGCAAACTGTGCAACAGATAAAGGGTTGATAACCAGAATCTACAAAGAAATCAAGAAACTCCACAACATCAAAACAAACAACCCACTTAAGAGATGGGCCAAGGACTTCAATAGACATTTTTCAAAAGAGGAAATCCAAATGGCCAACAGACACATGAAAAAATGTTCAAGATCACTAGCAATCATGGAAATGCAAATCAAAACCACAATGAGGTTTCACCTCACCCTGGTTAGAATGGCTCACATTCAGAAATCTACCAACAATAGATGCTGGAGAGGATGTGGGGAAAAAGGGACACTAACCCACTGTTGGTGGGAATGCAAACTGGTTAAGCCACTATGGAAGTCAGTCTGGAGATTCCTCAGGAACCTGAATATAACCCTACCGTTCGACCCAGCCATCCCACTCCTTGGAATTTACCCAAAGGAATTTAAATTGGCAAACAAAAAAGCTGTCTGCACATTAATGTTTATTGCAGCTCAATTCACAATAGCTAAGACCTGGAACCAACCCAAATGCCCATCAACAGTAGACTGGATAAAGAAATTATGGGACATGTACTCTATAGAATTCTATACAGCAGTCAAAAACAATGAAACCCGGTCATTTGCAACAAGATGGAGGAATTTGGAAAACATCATGCTGAGTGAATTGAGCCAGTCCCAAAGGGACAAATATCATATGTTCTCCCTGATTGGCGACAACTAACTGAGCACCAAAGGGGAAACTTGTTGAAGTGAAATGGACACTATGAGAAACAGTGACTTGATCAGCTCTTGTCCTGACTGTTGATGTACAATGTAATACTTTATCCATTTTAGTATTTTTTTTTTGTTCTAGTACTATTGGTTGAACTCTGTAATTAACACACAATTATTCTTAGGTGTTTAAATTTTAACTGAAAAGTGATCCCTGTTAGGAATTTGGAAAACATTATGCTGAGTGAATTAAGCCAGTCCTAAAGGGACAAATACCACATGTTCTCCCTGATCGGTGACAACTAACTGAGCACCAAAAAGGAAACCTGTTAAAGTGAAATGAACACTATGAGAAAAAGATACCCATAGTACTTTTAATCATTAATTAAACCATTTAATTTAACTTTATTGTTTTTTAAAGGATTGTTTTATTTATTTGAAAGACAGGTTACAGAGAGAGGTTGAGCCAGAGAGAGAAAGATGTCTTCCATTCCACTGGTTCACCACCCCCCACAAATGAATGTCCTGACCACAGCTGAGCTGATCCGAAGCCAGGAGCCAGGAGCTTCTTCCAGGTCTCCTACATGGGTGCAGGGGCCCAAGTACTTAGGCCATCTTTTAACTGCTTTCCCAGGCCATAACAGAAAGCTGGTTTGGAAGTGGAGCAGCAGGACTCGAACTGGCACCCATATGGGATGCTGGTGCTGCAGGCTGGGTCTTTAACCCACTGCGCCACAGAATTCACTCCATAACAACTTTAAGAATTGTTTTCCATGTTGGATATTTTTACAGTATGTCCCTAATTTTACAGATCAAATGAAATATAAAAATGGGGATTTCAAGTGGAATACTTAGAAAATACTGAGACATATGACAATCCATAATGGGACACTTTTAATATAAGGAGAAGACTTATTTATGTGATTGATTCAATTAAGAAGTACAGTAAAGGGCCAGCGCCGTGGCTCACTTGGCTAATCCTCCGCCTGCAGTGCCGGCATCCCATATGGGCACCGAGTTCTAGTCCCGGTTGCTCCTCTTCCAGTCCAGCTCTCTGCTGTGGCCCAGGAGTGCAGTGGAGGATGGCCCAAGTGTTTGGGCCCCTGCACCCTCATAGGAGACCAGGAGGAAGCACCTGGCTCCTGGCTTCGGATCGGTGCAGCGCCGGCCGTAGCGACCATTTGGGGAGTGAACCAATGGAAGGAAGACCTTTCTCTCTGTCTCTCTCTCTCACTGTCTACAACTTTACTTGTCAAATAAATTTTTAAAAAAATATATAAATAAAAAAGAAGTATAGTAGAAATAAGAATTAGAAGTGTTTGTTATATAATTGCATTGGCAGAAGCTACAGATGAGCTGTGAGTTTTGCCTTCTCCTTATTCCTAGAATAGTGAGCCACCATGGCGTTCAAAATCTAATGGAGTGGTTTCTAAGAAAACTATCCTGAGGTTTCGTGTGCTCCCTGGAGTACTCTAGAAAATTAGACTGTAGTATGACTTCTCTTGGAACATCTGAAGGATGAGATGGGTGTAAGTTGGTCATTGTTACGGCAAAGCAAACAGAATTACTGTTGACTTGGGAATCTTCCTATTATAGAGGTTGAAGTCAAGGGTCATTTCAATAGTAGTCCCTTTGAGGAAGGCTCCAATCACTTCACTCTTTTTCTGGGCTCCATACCTTCCAAAACTCCCATATAATCTCACAAACTAGGAAAAGAACACTTATAACACGTTAACATTCCATTTTTAAACCACTCTCATGGGAATGTCAAGTTATCTGTTATTTAAGAAAATAACTGGCAAAATCTAGATATAGTTAGTTAATAAATAAAAAATTACTTTGTAAAAATGATAATCAGTACTGTAAAATCATGAAAGCTACCATCACCTTAATAAGTTTGCTCCTGCATATTCCAATAATTTGTTAATAAGCTTTATCAACTAAACAAACAAGCAAAAAGTAAGTGTATAGTTTCCAAATGCCAATAAAATTATGTTGGGGATGCAGAATGTCACAAAAAGAATAAAGGCAGCAAAGACAACTTTATCTTAGAAAGACTCATTCAAAAAATTTAAAAACACAAATTATTGTAACATACACATTTAAAAGCTACCAAGTAGTGAATAGTATTTGCACTACTAGTTGTAATGGATGTGACAAAATGACGCTGTAAAGAAAATATCCACAGAAACATGTAGATAATCTGGCAGAATCATCTAATATATAAATTTTTGGTTTTAGAGAAGAAGTAGATTCAGCTAAGTAAATAAATTGATTTTCAATGGTTAGGTATACATTTCTAAGGTGCTAATCTCTATGAGGTATTCTTTTATAAAATTTTTAAATTATGTACCTGGGCAATTATTGTAAATCATTCACTCGTCTACTTGGTTTTGGCAAGAGCCATAATGACAACAATAACCAAATTGTGATACCAGATTTGTGAGGCCATGTTTAGTTTAAAGGGCTGAAAATAAACATGGCAATAAAGTGTCCTATTTTCATCATGTTTATCCATCAAACCATTTGGTATATCAAACATGTTATTGCTCTGTCTGCACAGCACAGCATGAAGTGAATATTTGGCAACTTTTCAATGAACTCGGCCAATGTAGTAAACCAAACCAGACAACACAGGTTTTTAAAAAAGCACACTTTCGAATTATCAGATCTGGCTGCCTACATTAGGGACTAATTGAAAGCAGCAAAGGACTGCTTGTCAAACATAGTCACTTAAAATTATTACAACTGATTAAACAAATCTCTCATTGTCTAGATTATAAGACACGTTAAATTTTAATAGCTATAATGGGAACCGAAGGCAGAGTCTTTATAATAAAATGGATTGGTTATTTAGTGTGTAAGTACTTGATCTTATTATAATCAGCTGAATCAAGTGACTGGCTCTAATATATAAATGACTAAAATAACCTGTCCATTACTGTGGGCAGCACTAAGATAGAATCAGAGAAAATGTTATCATCATAAACTTCATGATTGAACTACTTTCATTGTGTAGAAACGCTTTGTAATCTGAACAGAAGGAATTGTATATGGCCATTGCCTGATGCGTGTAACAGTTTATTGGCTCACAAAGTGATTTCTAATACAGAATTTCCAATGATTATTTCTTAAACTAATGTTAGTTTTTACATTTAAATTACTTGATACAAAATAAATGCATTTTTGTTACTTAAGTAAGGGCCATGACTCTTTCGAGATCCTGGTTTTAATCATGAGGATTCTATTTAATCAGCTGTCCTAATTGCATCTGGAGTGATGCACAATTCTCTGTGCCCTTACTTAATTTTGAAATCATCCAAATTTATAATGTTTGAAAGTTTCAGTTAGTAATGCTATAAACAATAGTATAAAATATAATAATCGTAGATATTCAAGGTAACATCTTCTGAATTTTAAATTCTGTAATTTACTGCTTTTTAAGAACCAGCTTTACATTATTGCATAATTAGTGCTTCAAAGGTTTACAAGTCGGGAAATTTATTTACCTAAGATAGCATGTGCTGTTCAATTTTTTTCCTTTGTAATCTGATAACTTTATGTAAATTTATAGTGTTCTCCTTGATTATAACACTAGGGAAATTGATTCATTATTTATACCTGAAGACATTAATTGACTTTAATAATGGACTGAATTTTATGTAGATGTGCTAAAACTCATTTTCTTATTTTCCTCTTAATGTATATCTAAGGTTTTTAAAATTGTTTTTCATAAAAATGCTCTGTTTTTGAGCATTACAGAGAAATCTCATTCTTGAATTGTTATCATGATGTAAGTAAGTAAAAAATCTAATAAGACTCATAATTTCCAGAGATATCTAAGTCTTCCAGTTTGTGCTGTGATTCAAGCGTCTCACGCAGCAGAGACTCTCATATGTGACAATATTATTTTATGCACCTATGCTCTTTATTCAGTAAGGAAAACTGATCCATCAGTGGCTGAATATATGAATGTAAAATACTTTCTGTAAACTGAATTTTTCACCAATCAATATCAAAACTGTATCTTGATTGTCATATCAACAGATTTCTAGAATGGATATACTCATTTATAAGTAGGCTAAACTATATTTAGAAATTTCATGGAAACTTCTTGAATGTTTTAAAATGATTTGAAACAGTGATTTACTTTTCTGACCAATATAATAATCATTAAATTCCAGTTAGGGAAACATGAAACCTTCCTGTCAAGGCAATATTATGCAAATTAAGATACTTCCTTTTTTTCTCCCTGCACCCTCATGGGAGACCCAGAAGAAGTTTCTGGCTGATCGGCGCCAATTGGGGAGTGAACCATCAGATGGAAGACCTCTCTCTCTCTCTCTCTCTCTCTCTCTCTCTCTGCCTCTCCTCTCTCTGTGTAATTCTGATTTTCAAATAAATAAATATTTTTAAAAAAAGAAAAAAATTAATTAATACAATATTGAATTTGAGCAGTTAATCTAATTTCATTTAATGTGATCTAACACAGAAAGTTATAATGTTACATTATGAAAATGGGATGCTTTATAATGCAATGTGGGTGCCACATCTGAAGTAAACAGGGACATTTATCAAAGTTACTAAAATGATCACTTTCATATGAATGCAATGGATGAAGTTATTTGCAAATAGCTAAGGATATTTGTACAATTTTACATACATGTCTTTCTTTTAAAATGATTTCCTGTGGGGACCAGCACTGTAACCTAGTAGGCCAAGCCACCACATGTAGTGCCAGCATCCCATATGGGCACTGGTTGAAGTCCTGGCTGCTACTTTTTCTATCCGGCTCTCTTCTGTAGCCCGGGAAAGCAGTAGAAGATGGCCCCTGAACCTGCATGGGAGACCCGGAAGAAGCTCTTGGTTCCTGGCTCCTGGCACCTGTTTCAGATAAGCCCAGTTCTGGTCTTTGCAGCCATTTGGGGAGTGAATCAGCAGATAGAAGGACTCCTCTCTCTCTCTCTCTCTCTGCTTCTACTCCTCTGTAACTCTGCCTTTGCAATCAATCAATAAATCTTTTAAAATATTTTTTTTTAAAATAAATAAAATGATTTCCTGTGTTTATTTAAACTAGTTAGCATAAAAGCCCATTTTATTGATATTGATATTTTATTATTATTTTATTATTATTGATATTTTATTATCATGTGTTATTCTAAAGTTAATTATTTAGAATAGTAAGTGCTAATTTTTGTACATTATACCTTTACCTAACAATAAAGGCAATGACAGTATAGAATTTCAATTTGAACTTTTGTAATTTTAGAGAAAACAAATGAAAACTTGGCTTCCTCAAACTCTCAGATTTTTTAGAACTCATCATGGGATGTAGAGGAATAATTAGCACATTTTAATTGTTGCAAATATTCTGGAACTTGTATTCATAGGCCTTACACTACTTAACTATAAGGACAGGGTTAGCAGCTGAGTCCGTAGTTTTTGGTGCCACCTTAGGAATATCAGTAACCTACTGTCAATTCTTCTTGCAAAATTAACTTTCAAGATTGTTAGAAATTCTCTACATCCAATGCAAAAGAAAATCCCACCAAAGAATACAAAGAGAATGAAACACCTCTGCATCACGGTAGGTAGGTGTCCTTTTTAATGTTGCAAGTGGCCAGTTTGACAATGGTGCAATGATCTGGAGAATAGGAACTAGCAGATACTTCTCTGAGGCCATTTGACATTGTGCAATGTCTGTAAGAGCCCCAAGTCGATGGCTTCACTGTGACGCATCCCCCAGTTTTGAATGACAGGGACAATGGAAGTTCTGTCTGAAAGTTTTTATACTCTATGATATTGATGTATGAGACAACTTCAAGGTGTTTTGGAAATGGAATTGAAACATAAGGATATTTTTATGTTAAATATGTTTAATATCCATACATAAGAAAGCCCTTCAAAAAGTCATAAAAAAGTACATTATGAAAATTCTTTGCTTGAATTTCAAAAAATTTTGCAAAAAAATGTAAAATATTTTAATTACATTTTCAGACACTTTTTGAAGTACACTCATACCTGTTTTGTTATCTCATCACGTAAGTACTCTTGTAATTCCAAGTAAAATTGGGCTGGGTGAAAGCTATTGTATTTGATGAGTTTCTGTCTATTTGAAATCAAGACCACCACTTCTAGAAAAGTGGAGGAGATATTGCAGAAAACAACCCCTTCACCAAAAATAAAATTGTTATATATCAAGTTACTATCCAATAACACAGAGAAAAAGTCCAAGATAACAAAAGGCACAACAGGTTTAAACACTCAGTTGAAATAACGCCAACTCTAATTGAACATTTTCAGTTTTAATTAGTTGATGGAACCAAATTCATCACCTTTTTGGTACAATTTTATTCTTAAATCTCCTTTTCAAGGTCTAGTAGAATTTGAAAAAAAAAATACACTATGAAAAACAAACACCTTTGTCAATTTCTAAAAACAAATTAGAATACATTCAAAAGTCAATTCAATATGTTAAGAGACCTATTATGTGTAGATCCTACACTTTTTACTGAGGATGTCTAACTCTGTGTGTGCTACAACAGCTTATGAGACAATTTAAGTATAAAATCCATGCAACTAAAAAACTACAGGGTAAGAAGATTGCCATCATTTAAGTGAATTTTTATCTACTTGACCAGATATCTGCTCATTTTACACAATTTGCTTTAGAATGCATCCATTCAGTTCATTTCCCTATGCATATAATTATAGGTACTTATCTCCCCACAGCTTAAACAATCAAACTTATTTGAAAAATCAATATTCAGTTAAACATAGAAGAAACATGTTAGTCTACACTACATAGTAAAATATAGTAAATATATTGTGACATGTGTATTTTGTAAACATATATCATATAAATAAAGTTATATATTATATGAATTATATAAATTTAAACATATAAAATAGTCTATTAATTATTCATTGTTCATCTCATTGATTTTATGTGGTTCAACTTCATTTCCTGATATTGATAGAACTGAAAAACTAAGGTTTGCATATTTTAGCAAGCAGATTACATAAAATGTGCATTTTTTTTTTTTTTTGACAGGCAGAGTGGACAGTGAGAGAGAGAGAGACAGAGAGAAAGGTCTTCCTTTTGCCATTGGTTCACCCTCCAATGGCCTCTGCGGCCGGCGCACCACACTGATCTGAAGCCGGGAGCCAGGTGCTTCTCCTGGTCTCCCACGCGGGTGCAGGGCCCAAGCACTTGTGCCATTCTCCACTGCCCTCCCGGGCCACAGCAGAGAGCTGGCCTGGAAGAGGGGCAACCAGGACAGAATCCGGCGCCCCAACCGGGACTAGAACCCGGTGTGCCGGCGCCGCAAGGTGGAGGATTAGCCTATAGAGCCACAGCATTGGCCAAAAATGTGCATATTTTAAAAGGAGTTCTAAAAAGAATGTGATTAGGTAAAAAATAAAGAAACTTCACTTAATTCCTAATAAATAAATGTAAATACTTAACATATTTCCTAGGTACTAAGCACCACAAAAAGCCTCATTTTCTTCTTGACACCATAATTTATGAAAATGGTCCCATTAACCAAGTTTTATTGTATGAAGATGAAGTTTCACACTTTGCCCTTGCAACACAGATCACAGGATATACAGTTTTGTTTTTTGTTCAATTCCACAATAACAAGCTATGATCCGCATGAGTCTGCTACCTAGAAGTGACTATTAACTTGGGGTTTGAATGCTAGGAAAATCTCCAATAGTGGACTACACAAATTATTACATAACACACTTGACCCCTATACATTTCTTTGGCGTATCCTCAGGGCATATTACTTATATCTAGGCTCTTGAAGTTATATAGGACATATGAAATTCATAATGTAACATCGCATTTTTGGCTTTTTTCAACATCGTTAATTTTTAATTTACTTTTCAAATTGCACTGAATTTCAGAGTCTGTAGAATATTTTTCCAGAAGGAGTGAATTATATGATGCAACTATAATTTGGACAGTAAAGAATTATCTCTAAATAGCTAATGACAATATTTTTCTTTTTCTTTGATTATCTAGAAAGATTGTTCACATCCTGTTCCCTGACGGTTTTGCTGTCCCAGGGAGACAAAGTTGACAGGTGATGGCTGCATATTTTTAATTAGGAGAAACCCCAAAGTAAAGAGCTTTCCAGAAGGAGTAGCAGTTAGCCCCAGTAAACAATATTTGACACCTGCTTTGTTAAATTAGAATGAACACCTGCCATTCTCCACTCAGAGTGCTTACTGCTCACTTATTTCCAGTAAAAGCAAAAATGTTAGACTAAAGGCTTTATATTGGTTGCAGATTTAAAATTAAATATATTATATTCTGGGCTGTTTTTGTTTTAATAACATATTATTATACAAGTAACATATGGATCCATTTTCTTGCCAAAGAATTAAAATTTCATACTAATATTAAGATCCCATTGACTGCCAGTTCAATCTCATTTGAGATATTAACTCAAAAGACAAGAGGCCTACAATTTGTTATAATGATATGTACTGTAGGGAAAAGCCCTGGATAACTTACCCTAAGTCTCCCTAGGTCTTTGTTTCTGGGTAGTGATTCTTTCTTTCTCACAACTATTTACAGGGCAGACACAGAATAAGCACATAAATTTGGTAAACTATATAAAGAGTTAGAAAGCAATACATGCCATAACATTTCTGAAGACGGAGAAGATTCGAGAGTACTCTTGCTAAGGGAGATTATGACACTGTTAAGGAAATGAATGGGAAAAGCTTTCATGGGAAGATGTTGTGGAAAAAGTAACAGGAGGAGGATAAGCGACCTGCCACAGGGACTGTGTGAGTGGCAACAGGGCAGGGTTAGAAGCAGCAATAAACGGAACAGGAGAAATGCTGGCATGGTAAGGCAATGCACGGCAGCAGGTGTGGCTGGCTATGCGTGAGGAAGTTGGAGAGGAACAAGCGGAGTCGCTTACATAATTTTCAGGACTCAGCAAAAAGGAAAATGTGTACTTCCTTGTTAAAAAAAAAAAAAAAAAGATACTCAAGAAATACCGCAGTGTGAAATTTATTCCTTTCTGTAATCACCTTTCTTGTGATTCGTCATGTTGTTTTTATTTGCATGTTATTTTCCTCAATAAAGGGAAATTACACTTCAAAATTATTAGCATTAATCTTTCTCTTCATGTTTATATAGTACAATGGCAGCTTTAAATGTAAGAACGTTTGACTTATCCTGTGATTACAGTTTCCTTTTGTAATGCATACAGGCACATGTGTTATTATCTGTGGTTACAGTGCAAAACACACCAGACTGCTCCCATGTTCTTTCCCAATTCAGGCATGTTCTTCTTCTTCTTCTTCTTTTTTTTTTTTTTTTAAGATTTATTTATTTACTTGAAAGTAAGAGTTATACACAGAGAGCAGAGACAGAGCAAGAGGTCTTCCATCAGCTGGTTCACTCCCCAACAAAGGCTGGAGCTGGGCGGATCCAAAGACAGGAGCCAGGAGCTTCTTTTGGGTCTCCCACACAGGTGCAAGGGCCCAAGGACCTGGGCCATCCTCCACTGTTTTCCTAGGCCGCAGCAGAGAGCTGGATCAGAAGTGGAGCATCTGGACTTGAACCAGCGCCCATGTGGGATGCCAGCACTGCAGGCAGTGGCTTTACCCACTGCGCCACAGCACCGGCCCCAAGGCATGTTCGTTCTTACAGAATAGTCAAAGATGGACTGAAAAGAAAAGGATCCATAGGTGGCTGTATTTCTCCCATTCCATCCAGGTCATCATTCCAGCTTAAGTGGCTGGCTAACAGAGGAGTGTTCACATGAGCATTAACAGAAGGGAGAAAAGATATTTCAGGCTTTTTTGATCATTCGTGTTTCTTAGCACATTACTGCCTTCCTCCATTCAGGCTAGTTTTATTGTTCAAGGGGACAAGTGGCTTCTTAGTGTGCTCAGCACATTGCTGATAACTCACTCCTGGACACCACCCACTTAGGTTGTCCTCACTTTGAATCTTGCTGAAAATCCATGCACCATGCTATCTCCAGTATCCTCTGTTTATGGATCCTTGGAAATGCTACAGGAAATGGAATATCAAGGAACAGAGGGCTGTTGGGTCAGTCTCCATGTTTGCTTCATTATCCAAAGGATTTAATTTACCTGGGACATATAAAGGATAAAATTCCAAAGAATTTTTTTAAATTGATTAATGTATTTATTTGAAAGGCAGAGTGACACACACGCTCAGAGAGAGACAGAGACAGAGACAGGGAGAAAGAGAGATCTTCCACCCATTGAGGCACTCCCCACATAGCTGCAATGGCTTGGAATGGACCAGGCCAAAGCTGGGAGCCTGCAACTTCATCCAACTCGTGTGGCAGGGACCTGATATGGGTCATCTGCTGCTGCCTTCTCAGAAGCAGCAGCAGGGAGCTGAACCAGAAGTGGAGCAGCCAGGAGGTAAACCAGAGCCCATATGCATTGCTGACAACACAGTGACTTCACCGACGGGGCCATAACAGTGGCCCATATTAAGAAGAATTTTAAGAAGCGAGCAGAAAACATTATCCAACACAGACTGTGTGTGTCTACATCGTAGATCACATGCACACGAAGCCACTCCTAAGAGGAGATATGGACAGAAAGTCACTGAGAGGCACAGTGGGACCCTATAGGCCGCTGTAAGAATGAGAAGTTAAGTACCAGGGTTGAATGTCCTTGTAGGGTGTAGTGGACAGAGTGGCCATATTTGCCATTTGATAGCCATGTGCTCTGTTTGCTAAACTGCAGCACTTCTTCCCTCTGTAAAACATCCCAGTTATTTTGGGACTCCATGGGGTATGCTCCCCATATTCTGTGTTTAAGTTGTCCTCCTCAAAGCCATTTTGGCAGATAAACTCTTAAATACAATCTCAGGAATCTCACACAATGCAATGGTTTATTACTTAGGATTCCCAATTCAAAAAGTTTGTGAAAAATGGAACTAAATGATAAGTTTATTTTACTGCATAATTTTTATAAAATTCCACACATATAAGTCCAACTATGCCCTCAACATATTTCACAGATAATAAAATCAGGTTTGCATTTTTAAAAGTGTTTGTCTCTTTGTGAGACAAAAACCCACATTAAGAGGTAGAAGAGAGGATAGAGTAGAAAAACCATTATTGTGCTGTTCTGAGAATTCTTCTCCTTTATTCCACACAGTGTATTTACCCTAAAGAGTCTCTCAATTCAAACTAGGACATGAATTGGTGTTTTTATAGAAGAAATTATCGCTCCTATTATGGAAGCGGGAGATGGGAGGGGCGCAAGTGGGAGGGAAGTTATGGGGGGGATCCATTTGGAAGTTTATATTTACTAAATAAAAGTTAAAAATATTAAAATTAACATTTTTTCATTCAGCCAAAGCAAAGAATTATGGGCCATCCTGGTCTAGAATTATCTAGAATTTCTTGTATTGCCTCATGTAAAGTGTAGGCATGTAAGTGTTATTAAGCTCAGCTTTAAAATGATTACATTTGGTTCAACTTTGAGACTTGCAGATAGTATTAAGAGTAGAATATCCTTAAACTGGGGCTTTGCAGCTGCAATTCAGATTAACAAGAGTTAGCTGTTAGGTGTATTAATCTCTAAGATTGTTGCTTCTTCAAGTTTTATGTAATAGTTGCAACCCACACAGCATAGTTCCACTGAGTCCCTGACAGAGAATTCCCCACTGGAAACATTCACAAACTCTCTTTTCTTAGGACCACTGCTGAGTCTCACCCACCTGGAAGCCACCACCTGGAAGCCAGCATTCCTTACTGGAGGGCTTGGGTTTAAATTCTGAATCCTTTTCAGATCCAGCAGCCTGGATGGATCCAGTATTGGACCTCCACCTTCCACGTGGGAGACCTGGGTTGAGTACTCACTCTGTTGTGTGGAGCACAGATTAAAAACACAGCGAGAGGGGCTGGCGCCATGGGCGTAGTCGGTTAATCCTCCACCTGCGGCGCCAGCATCACATATGGGCGCTGCTTCTAGTCCCGGCTGCTCCTCTTCGGATGTGGCCTGAGAGAGCAGTAGAAGATGGCCCAAGTGCTTGGGCCCCTTGCAGCCACTTGGGAGACCAGGAAGAAGTGCCTGGCTCCTGGCTTTGGATCGGCGCAGCTCCAGCTGTTGAGGCCATTTGGAGAGTGAACCAACAGAAGGAAGACCTTTCTCTCTGTCTCTCCCTCTCACTATCTGTAATTCTACCTATCAAATAAATAAATAAATAAACACAACGAGGATTTTGGAGTCAAATTAGGAGTCTTTATTAGCCAGCTGCCGACTGCCTTCTCACAGAGCTTTCTCGACAGCCCCAAGTTACAGACAGTGACGGGGGCTTTTTAAAGGCGCAAACCACATTTTGGTGGCCTTGGCCACTTTCAAGCAAGCAGTAGTACAGAAGCCAGAAATATGCTGGTTACAACCGGATGAGCAGACATATATCTATAACTTGTTTCTCTCAAAAGAACAGTCCCTGCTCTGAAGCAGCCAAGCAAGATAGCCTATAACCACCATGGCATGCCATGTCCTTTGGGAAAATTTTAAACTTCAAGCCACCCTGTCACAACTCCTAGCTTTGGCTTGGCCTGGCCCCAAAGTGTGAACTAGCAAGTGAAATAGGTGTCTGTCTCTCTGTCTCTGCCATTCTGCCTTTCAAATAAATAAAACAGATCTTGCAAAATAGACAAATGAGTTTGAGTGTTGGGTTCTAGGGAACGCATGGCTGATAGGTAATGCCTAAAAGGTAATAGCCAAGGAGGCTTGACTCTTAGTAAGAAACCAGGGAACATTTCCCTGCTGGCTTTGTTTCTGGGACTATATTATAACAGTCTCTTTTTCACACTTGTCAATTTTCCACACTTTTTCTTTAATTTATGACCCCTCAGGAAACAAGAAGCAAATTGCTCTAACAATTTCCATGGTTGTTGTCACTCATAGACAGTCATGCACTCTCTGATTCTGGTTTTCAGGCATTCCATATGTAGGCTCCCATTCTGCCAACCAGCTTTCTCCCCATCATGATTTCTTGCAAACATACAAATGGTCAGATCTTTCCAAGTCTTCCACATTCCACATGGAACAGCCTTCCCCACTGAATGTAGGGATTGATATTATAGTTTAACAGAGGCTCAGCACAAGTGAAAATGGTTGATCAAAGCTTTCTCAAATTTCCCAGTTTTCAGCTATATGATGAGCACGTTTAGAATGTGTTCTATGCGTTAATCATTGTTTCAAAGTTGTAATCTTTGTATCAGCCTTATGCTATCAGTTCTGTCAAATTCCTTAACTATAAATATATAAATATATAAATTGAGGTCCATAAATGTTAAGTTACTTACTAGAGTTCACATCACTCCCTTGCTTCAATTCCACAATGTTTTTTTTTTTTTTAATTTTTTTTTTTTGACAGGCAGAGGTAGACAGTGAGAGAGAGAGAGACAAAGAGAAAGGTCTTCCTTTCTCCATTGGTTCACCCACCAAGTAGCCGCTACTGCCAGTGCACTGCAGCCAGTGCACTGCGCTGATCCGAAGCCAGGAGCCAGGTGCTTCCTCCTGGTCTCCTATGCGGGTGCAGGGCCCAAGTACTTGGGCCATCCTCCACTGACTTCCCGGGCTACAGAAGAGAGCTGGACTGGAAGAGGAGCAACCAGGACAGAATCCGGTGCGCTGGCCGGGACTAGAACCCGGTGTGCCAGCGCCACAGGCGGAGGATTAGCCTAGTGAGCCATGGGGCCAGCCCCAATTCTACAATCTTAATATCTGCTTTGGCTTGTTCCTCAAAATGAAACCTTTCCCACTTTGTATTCCATTATTATTTTGCTCATCGAGAGTGCTAGTCTTTTTTGAAAAATAATAAATGATGGGGCCAGCACTGTGGAGTAGTAGGTTAAGCCTCTGCCTGCAGCAATAGCATCCCAATATAGGTGCCAGTTACAGTCTTTGCTGTTCCACTTCTGATCCAGCTCTCTGCTGTGGCCTGTGAAACCAGTAGAAAATGGCCCAAGTGCTTGGGCCTCTGCACCCGTGTGGGAGACCTGGATGAAGCTCCTGGATCATGGCTTCAAATTGGTCCAGCTCCAGCCATTGTTGCCATTAGGGGAGTGAACTAGCAGATGGTCTCTCTCTCTCTCTCTCTCTCTCTCTCTCTCTCTCTCTGTAACTTTGTGTTTCAAATAAATAAATCTTTTTTAAAAGAATAATTAAAATTCCCATCCTAATGAAATTTGAAGTGCTGTGAATCAAAAACAGTATTTTTTAGTTAATGGTACAATTTTTGCACAGTATTTAGCAACCTGTTGTTAAATCAATGTGAATAAGCAAACTGAAGCTGAATTTCAAGTCTCCAACCTTTGTTATTATTTTCTTTGATCCACAAAGAAATCTTTGTAATATAATCATGTTTGAAGCTTGTTGTTTTGTTTTTTAATGTTTACTTATTTGTTTTCACTTATTTGAAAGGCAAAGTGATAGAGACAGTGATAGAGTTAGAGAGAGAGAGAGATCTTGCTTCCCCTGGTTCGTTCCCCAAATGCCTACAGCAGACAGTGCTGGGCTGAGGTAAAGCCAAATGCCAGGAACTCCAACCAGGTCTCCTACATGGGCAACATGGACTCAACAATTTAACCATTTTGCTGCCTCCACATGTATTAGCAGGAAGCTGTACCAGAACCAAAACCAGGGATAGGACTCAAGCTCAAGCAGTCCAAATGGAATCAAAGTGTCCCGAGTGTCAATTTATCTGTGCCACAATACCTACCCCTTTTGTTCTATTTTGTGTTGTTTATTTCACTTATTTTTTGAGGAAAGGACTATCCTACATTAACAAGCATGATGCTATAGTACTTTCCTATTATTACACCATCATACTACCATCATTAATAATGTTTGAGGTAGGAGGAATCCAATGTTAATTTTCTCATGGAATATGCACCTAGACATATTATACCTAGTATGTAATTATACAGTGCTAATGTCAATTATAATACATAAAATTTTAAAAAAGAACGACACCAGTGCAATATTATATATGTTATTTAAAGAATGTTTGAATTACTATACTCTCCTGAAAGAAAATGTACTTCAAGAGATAAAGGTTTTCTCATTCACAAACAATGAACATTTAAAATAATAAGTTTATTATGATTATTATTAATGGGCAATTAGTGTGCTGCTTCACACCTGCATTGCTTTTCATACTTTAAAAAACATTTTTGTACCCAGTATCTTCTTTAATGCCAGGGAAGATATTAAGCTCATTTTTGAGACATCTATTCTCCAAGCCAGAAAGAGACTGAGTTATGAACAGTGCTAATGCCATAAAATATGAAGACTCTTGATTGCCAGTTCTCAAATCTGTCCAAGTCATTCTCCATCCATAAAAATAATTTACACAAATTCCTAGGGAAATGATTTACTTCCTCCTGATTCTGAAGAAAGCAACATTCGTGCTGGGTGGTTGACAGCAGGTGTTAATTCTGCAAGTACTAATTTAACATAGCAGGTGTCAAATACACTGGGTATTAACTGCATGGTAGCTACAAAGTGATGACAATCACTAGATGAGCTCTGATCAGGTGGCCAGTGGAACGCACAGGCCTTCTGCTAGATTTTATGACTCACCTGAGCTTCATCAATTGGGGCACCCTCCCATGGAAGCCTGCAGCTTGGGGGTTTAGGGAGCACTGCAGACCCTCTCATCTGGGAATGTAGGCTCTTTCTCCATCTCCACCACCATTTCATCTTTTCAGTCACATCTGATGTGACATATCAGGGTAATTATAATCATTTTAATTTTTAAAAATGATGAATAATACTGTAGGAAAATTGTCAACAGCTGCTTCAAAATTAAGTCCTTTCCCAAAATATTGCCAGCCACCTGCTCCCACCCCATTACTAGCCCCACCTCGTGTAAGTAATCTGGAAACATATGCACACACACTTCACACTTGTCATTGTTTATGAAGAATATAATTTCAGGAAAGAGAAGTTTAAAGGCATGTCTTCCTTTTAATCTATATTTTGTATGTTGATATAGAATATTTTCTTTTATCTGGTGTCTGATTTTTAATGTGCAACTTGAAGGTGTTTTTCACAAGTCATGGCATTTTAACGTATTGGCTATACTATCAATATTCTCTAGGATTTGTTTAATTTTGTAGCTGTGTTTCCATGAGTTTTTAACTTTCAGGCTTCTGTGTTCAAGCTTTGACTATTTCTCGTAGTGCCTTTGCTGGTCACTCTGTGGTTTCTTTATATAAACCATATCCACTATTATTTTTTCTGTTCTTTTCTTTAAAATGACTGGACTCTGAGGAGGCAAGTATGGCTACTGTTTGTAAAACAATGTGTCTGATACACTGACTTCTGGAAAAAGTCAACACAGGACCAAGATGACATTTTTTTCTGCAGTACTCTGACTACAAAGAACTTTTGTGGGTCATGTTCCTTTGACCTACTCCTAAATTTTTCTGCCCTCTGAGTATTGCACTACAGTTGATGCTACTAATCTATGAAACAAATTAATTGAGTTTTCAGGTTCAAATTCTTTGAAATGATCTTCTACCTGTGGATAAAATCTACGTGGTGGGCTGTCAGCTTTTCACTATTCTTGTTTAGTTGGTTGACACTGTGCTCAGAGACTGAGTGAAAGCAGAATTTGTCAGGCTTTTTATGAAACAAAGGACTCAAATTCACAAGCTTTATCATGAGAATAAAGCCACATACAGGGCTCTTTTATAACAGATTGATGTAAAAGAAATGAGAAAGGGTGCTGAGAGAGGTGCCTTGGACAGGTAAGGGTGAGCCTGGCTGGTGAGAACACCAACTTCCAAGGGAGTGAATCCCAGTGTTGCCTTTTATTTTTCTCTAATCAACCAATATGCGGTTTATGACCCAGCGTGCGACAGCCCATTTGTGATGCACTTTAGAGAGGTCCTACTTCATGGGAGGAACGTAGGCATGAGGTCTTTGAAATGGAGATCTAAAACTGTAATGAGGGTGTACTCGTCAGATCATAAATGTATTTTATGTAGGATCTTCTTTCATCATGGAGAGCTGATTGTGTGGACGAAAAGATGGTTCTGGAACCCTTACTTTAAAGCACTTTTAAACATAGCCACCCCCGCCCCATCCCGAACTGTGAGACGAGATGAATTAACGAGCTCAGGCTTCTTTAGCAGTGGTTATCACATTTATGAATAGTGACATCCTAACAGCCTTTGTGGGATATGTCCCACAAAGGGAAGCCGAGCCTGGAGAGCATGGCTGGCAAGTCAGAAATGTGGGCCTAGAAGAGCCTGTGGCTACAATAGGCAACCTTGAAATAGCAACTTTGCTGTCTTTCTTCTGCTAAACAATGATAAAAACAGTTTAGTCCAGGAGATGTGGATTAGTGTTCCCCACTGAATTAGAAGTATCATTTAGTCAACATCTAGCTGGTGCCTATGATAGAGGGGTTTTCATGCAAATCGTGTGGTGCTAAGTGTTTTTGATACAATTATATTGAAATTAGATTTTAAACAGATTCTATTCTTGCAAAAAAATGTATTCTCCCCCTAAACATACAAAAAATGAATCTTAAGCAGAAACCATCATAACTACCCCTTATTCATGCAGGGTCCCAAAACAGTAGCTTTGTAAGAAGCTGCATGATGATGTTTAATTAAGCACCACTCTTATTTTCAATGGTACACTTTCCTAGAGTCTTTGTCTTATTGCTGACTTTACTTATTTCACACTGATAGCTGAAATCTCACATCTGTGCCAGTAAATCTTGGCTAAAATTCCAGATTCCAGCCAAGGTAAATGTTACTCCTATTGGCGCTGGCCCACATCCCCTGACAAGTAACCAGATTCTTGATTTTGCCTGGAGGGCAAATGCAGGAGCAAGTCAGAGAATGTTGAATAGCAGGCATTTTATGGAGAAATAAGTGCACATTGCACAGTTAGATTGCGGGCTTACAAGGGATGGGGTGGCCTCATCTGTGAACTCTGTTTAACATTAAGTGTGTGTGTGGGGTTTTGTTTTTGTTTTTGTTTTTGTGGAAGGGGTGGCACATTCTAATGAAGGGACAGATTATATATGGATTTTATGAGAAGTAGGTAGAAACATTCCTTTTATGGTCTGATGTCTCTGGACTAGCACCTGATGTGTGTTGTCATTTAGCCTGCTGATGTATTATAATTATTATACAGTGAGTTGTAAGTTAACTCAGGTCAGACTTGGCCCCCTAAACTGATAAACCTGGTCCATTAAAGGAGGTCTTTTTACTTACAGAATGAGAAGAAGCAAACTCGTGTCCTGTAGACTCTGAGATAGCAGGAACTGCCCTATGGTAGTTCGACCACTGCTCTGCCTCCTTGTCTCACCACATAGATACAGACGTCAGACCCCCAGAGACATACTCAGGTAGAGATACATGCAGACACCGCACCCTGAACTTGTGAATACATGCAAGGGTCAAGTATAGGCACTTCTCTAACTCTTATGAGGAAAATCAAGAACACAAGAAAGAGAGAGAGAGAGATCTGGAGAAAAATGTTTCCATAATGTATTTGGTTCATTTCCTCACCTAAAGAAAAAATGAACAATTACTTAATCCAAAAAGATTCTAATTTTGCCCTTTTCCAGGAAATCTTCACAGCCTCTTTCATCTTTTTTTTTAATTTCATAATTCTTAGAGAAATTTTCCCTATTTGCATCCATCCAGTTCAGAACAAATTATAAGTTAAATAGGAAGGTATTAGGATGTGTGATGTCAAACATAATAAAGGTATGCAATTATTAGAAGCAGAGATAAATTCCTTGCCTACCCCAGGAAAGGATATGCTCTAGCTTTCACATGTAGAAAAAATATTAAAGGGAAAGCATTTTTTCAAATGATAAATATGAGTTTTTAAGAGATTTTTTAAAGATTCTGAACTGATGATAGATATATGCTTTTAAGTTAATTGCTACCATTCTCCACTGTTGAAATAATCTCTCTTGAACCACACTAAAATTTATTAACACTTTACCTCTTATGTCACTGTTGTTGGAACATAGATTTAAAATGCCCCTGCAAACTTTCTGAACATAGGAGCACTATTCTATCAGTTGTTGTACCTGTCACAGGATCTTCTATAACAAAAATTGTCTGTATATATATATATATATATATATATATATTCATTATAGCTTTGAGATTCATGGACAACAGTAAGGGAAGGAATTAGAATTTAGGTCATTCCCATTAGTGAAACAATAAAAACATGAAACTAATATGTAAAGCAAATGTTTTCGTTGCAATGAATCTTAGAAGAAATGTACCAAATACACCTTTATGTAAGCAAGATTAGGTGACTTAATGAACAACATATTTGCCTATGACTTTCTAAGGGAAACTACACTCACATCCTTCTTACAAATATCTTATTATAAAAGTCAAGGACAAAACTGAAAACCTAACTCAGGAATGCCATTTCTTTCAATTAACTCTTGACAAGGATAGAGCTTGGAGAATATATAAAGCCTGCCTTTCTTAAATGTCACTGACAAGAAAACTTTTGACAAGTGCTCAATCAAAATCAGTGCATGGTTCAATTCTCCGATATGTCCGCATAACATGATATTTTATTTCGTTACTAAATACACAAGTTCCAGATATTTGATTCACTCATTTTTCTACGTATTTATTTTATCAATGGACATTTGCCAACCAGTTGGGTTAAAATACATGAGTTCATGACAAATAAATTGCAAATTCCAAGAGTTAAGAGGCAGTTCAGGAGCGTGTACTCCTAAGGGATTGAAAGAATTACAAGGAATGAATAATACACAGTTACCTGTAAGACTTTCTGTGAATAAGATGAGCACCCCACCTGGGATGCTTAATCTTTTGTCAGTGTGACTGGGTCACAGGGTGTGCACATTAAACATTATTTCTGTGAGAGTGCTTCTGGATGAGATTAGCACTGAAATCAATGGACTCAGTTGAAAGATGGCTTTCCCCAATGTGAGAGGATGTCCTCCAGGCTGACGAAGGCCACAGTAGGACACAGACAGGGTGGGGAGAAAAGCATTGCTTTTTCTCTGCCTCAATGTTTGAGCTGCACCGTCTTATCCCAGCTTTTCCTGCTTTCAGATTGGTGTTTACACCAGGGTGCTCTACTTCTCATGCCATTGGGATCTCGGTGGGACACTTCAGACTTCAGAGTACTGTGAAACAATTCTCCATAATAAATCTCTCTCACTCTCCAAAACAGTTTTGAAATCCATGAAAAGATTCACAAGGAATGAATTATGAAAATAGTGTGTATGTATTTTAAAACTTTATGCACCCTTGGCCGGCGCCACGGCTCACTAGGCTAATCCTCAACCTGCTGCTCCGGCACCCCGGGTTCTAGTCCCGCTTGGGGTACCGGGTACTAGTCCCAGCTGCTCCTCTTCCAGTCCAGCTCTCTGCTGTGGCCCGGGAAGGCAGTGAAGGATGGCACAGGTGATTGGGCCCTGCACGTGCATGGGAGACCAGGAAAAGAACCTGGCTCCTGGCTTCAGATTGGCGCAGCGCTGGCCGTAGTGGCCATTTAGGGGGTGAACCAACAGAAGGAAGACCTTTCTGTCTCTCTCTCTCTCTCTCACTGTCTAACTCTGCCTGTCAAAAAAAAAAAAAAAAAAAAACTTTATGCACTCAAATAAACTTACTATATATATATATGTATAGTAAGTATTCAAGTAATATATATTACTATGAATATGATATATATTATATATATATTACTTGAATGGCAGAGAGCTAGATAGAGACAGAAAGCTATTTCCCATCTGTAGGTTCACTCCCAAATGTTCACAGCAGCTAGGACAGAGACAGATTTAAGTCAGGAACTCAATCCTGGATTCCTATGTGGTTGGCAGGGACTGAAGTACTTGAGGCATCAACTGCTGCCTCTCAGGATCCATTAACAGAAAGCTACAGTGTGGAGCAGAGCTGGGGCAGAAACCAGGCTCTCTGGTACTGGATGTAAGTGTACCTAGTAGAGACGTAACCATTGTGCCAGATACATATCTCCTAAATTTATCTTTTAATCCAATTTTTTCCACAAACTTTCTGAATTTATTCCCTATCCCCTAATGGATATGTTTCTCTAGAGAAGTCTAATACACCAACTTTTTAATAACACTATTTTCCTCAAGTAAGTAAAAATCTGTCAGACTCACTGGCTCTTTGGAGGACTCAATGAAATAATGTGTCATTAACATAAAAATCCATAAACACAAAATATTTCAACACATCTCTCCCTTAGTCTGTTCTTGATTTCTGCTGCTCCAGGCACCACTGCCTTTTTGCCTTTTTTTGTTTAAAAGATTTATTTCATTTATTTGAAAGCAGTTAGAGAGAGAGAGACAGAGACAGAAAGAAATGACCATATGTGATGCTGGCATTGCTGTTGGCAGCTTTACCCACTATGCCACAACACTGGCCCCCTTTTTGCTCTTTCTTGAGGAGAAAAACCTACTTAATACTTTTGCAATGTCAGTCTGTCTATGAAGAGTGATCTTTCCAGAGCTCCTGTCTATCTCATTCCTCCACTTCCCACAAGTCACTTTTCAAATATCACCTTCCCAGTATGGATGACCCAGCTGATCTGTTTAAATATCAACAACTCTTTCTCCTCTCATTATCTGGCATGTCTTCAAATTATATTATTCTATATTGTGAAATAACTTGTAAATTCTGTATCTTATTTTGCTATTTTTACCATATATATTTTATTTTCCCACTTGGAAATCATTTTCAAAAATGTAAAATTTTTACATAATTTTGTTAATTTCTTTATTGTAGGTCCCAAATTCTCTGGTATATATTAAGTAACCCTAATAATAACTGAATGAATGAATAGTTTCAAGGAGAGAGTTAATACAGTGTTCAAGACCATGGTTTGGGGACTCAAAGGGATCTGCACGGGTCTTGCTTCAGCCTATCAGCGAGTTTGTCTGTAAGTTGCTTTATATCATAGAGCTTTTGTTCCCAGTGGGTTACAAAAGGATAAAAAGGAAGTCTTCAGGGATGCTGTATCTCCCCTGTCTCGACAAATACTGTTTGTGTGTGTGTGTGTGTGTGTGTGTGTGTGCAGAGTGTACTATGGCAGGCACAGAAGGACAGTGGCATTAAGTCTTGAGGGAAAAGAAAATCATTTAGGTAAAGAGACTAAGCAATCTAAATTATTCAGTTTTAAGAGGAGGAAAAAGATAAAAGAAAATAGAATAGTTGGAAGGTAGTTTTAGGAGACAGACATTAGAATACGAATTGGTGAGTAAAAATTTCAGACGAGTTTGGTCTGTGAATATTAAGGAGCGAGACATATTGCTGGAGATTCTGAATTAAACTCTTTTTCTATGTACTTTAAGAAATAGAAGGTAAGGGCTGGAATGACTGTCTTTTCTCCTGTAGCTATTTCAATTGCATGGTTTGGATACCACCCAGGGTAACAATGGAAAGATATTGATTGTAAAATTCATGAGAATTGCACCAATAAAATCAAAAGCCTACTGCCTAACATGATCCTTTGTTAGTATTCAAAAATGCTAATTATTAATAGAATAGTGAAATACTCACCAGAATCCATGGCAATGAGGATATTGACTTACACATTTAATGCTTATTTATTAAAGGCCCACTAGATTCCAGACACTATTTGCATTATTAAGGATTCAGTAGGAAAAAGATTATGGTTCTTGAACTTACAGAGTTTAGTTTCATGGGTAATGCACTTAAACCAAGGATAATTAAAATCAGATACATGGTTGTATCTGACAAATTTTGGTTGTCAGTGTGTGTGTGTACTTTTCTTCCTGGGAGTAGAAACTTAAAGCTTTGAACTGATTTTTGGATATTTTTTATCTTGAAATCTACTGTCTCTCCTTGTTAGTGAAAGGAGTTTTAAAGGAATGTTGAAAGTCAGAAACGAATTACAATGAACTGAGGAGTGAAATGAGATGGATGCAAAGAAATGAGAGGGCTCCAAAGCAAAAAACGAAGGAAACAGTGATTGAGGCAGAATGGTTATACTTTGTTCATTTGTTAAGCCATTTGTTTTGTATGGAGAAAGACTGATAATGGTTAGAATTTGGAAGACAGACTGAATAATATTCCATCGTGTATGTATTCTACATTTATTTATCCATTTATCCATGGATGAACACATGAGTTTGCATTTTGATTGTGAATAGTGTTGTAATGAAAATGACAATGTAAGTACCTCTTTGAAATATTGATTTTAATTTCTTCCTATTTACAGCCAGAAGTAGGATTGCTAGATCACAAGGTAATTCTATTTTTAGTTTTCTTGGGGGCTTCCATAGTGTTTTCCAATATGTCTATTTTCATTTAGAATATCATCAACAGTGTATAAGGGTTTCTTTTTCTATCCTTGTCAATAATCATTGACTTTCATCTTTTTGAGAATAGCCAACCTAAAAGGTATGAAATGATATCTCATTGTGTGATGGCTGATCATAATCCCAAAAGATACAATCCCAAACACCATAAACCCAAAGTTAAAATCCCAAAAGATCTAAACTTCTAAACTCAAAAACCAGCCCCCTCTTCCAAAAAAAAAAAAAAACCTAAATCCAAAAAGATTAAAATATGGAATGTTGAAATCCTAAAAGCCAACATCTTGGAAACCAAAATTCCCACAGAAAATAAAAGGGATAGAATGCTGAATTCTGCAAAAGAGATTAATGCTTTTTTTAGTTGAACTCATGATAGATGCATTGAATTAAGGCACAAGGAATACCTAGAAATCTGGTAGAGCATTATTTTGGATGAGCCCATGAGGGTGTCTCCAGATGAGTTTGGTGCAAACATCTTTGTGGCTGAGGGATAAGACTTGCCCTAAGTGTGAACACCCACCAACTAGTGGTCTCAGCCCCTGCAGAGAAACAGAGGGTGAATTGGAGAAGGTTTTCTTCTGCTGCATTGGACATCAGAACTCCAGGATCATGAGCTTTGGACTCCAGAACTTCAACAGCAGCCTCCAGGGTTCTCAGGTTTTCAGTCTCCAGCTCAGACTCACCCCATCAGCTTCCTTGGTTCTGAGGCCATTGGACTTGGACTGAGCTGCAGTGCAGGCATGGTGGAGTCTCCAGGTTCCCATTGGCCTGTGTTAGACAAAAGAATTAGGGTTATTGTCATCGTTATTCAGATGACTGTATTATAAAACTAGGGTCATACAATTACCAACCTTAATGGTATATGTTTACACATTTTGCTTTTGGGACATTTCTTTGTAAATGTGGTTTGTCTATCATAACTGTTACACTCAATGTGACTATTAACATACTTGACTGGTTATCCTTGCAAAATTTGTATGCTACCATTGCTTTTTTTTACTGTGTACAGTGACTTGTGAAGTGTTCCATGTTTATGTATATTTCTCAAATAAATCACCTTTTAGAAATATAAATACGTATCTTTTAAATAATTTGTTAACATTGAGTTCTGAGAACAAAATTTTTTATACTTTTGATTTTCTGTGATCTCATACTTTAGGGATTTTGACCTTTCAGGATTTCAACATTCAAGATTATGGTGTTGGGATTGTGTTTTACAAATTATGACCCAAATCCCTCATGGTGGTTTTAATTTGACTAGAGTTAAAAATAATACACAATACATTTCAAAGCCTGCTAAAAGAGTGGATTTTAAATGTTCTCCACACAAAGAAATGTAAGTATTTGAGGTTTGGGATATGTCCCAATATGACAAATTTAATCATTCCATATGTTTCTATGCATTAAAATATCACACTGTACCCTATGAATACAAAGTTATTTGCATGTGAAATATATTTGTGTATATATTTACATATTTGTATACACACACTCCCACACAAGTTGAGGGACAGGACTTGTTGTGGAGGGATGAAAGAGAAGTACAGAGGAATGAAGAGAACAATGTTCAATGAATGAAGTTTCCAAAGAATGTAGGAGAGAGTACATTCATCCATTGAAGTAATCTTTAAGGAAGGAAGAGATGAGTTTGACATTTTGCAATGGAAATTTACAAAATTTATTTCAGTTATGTGCTCAGATTTTAAAGACAAACTCACCTGTGCCTTCAGACATGTTCTTCAAAGCATGGCATATTCACTCTGGGCCAGTAATAAGCAAAATGAAACAAAGTGGTGAACACAAACTATTGTTTTTTAGTAAGCAGACAATGATATGTAACTGTTCTGAATAGTTCTGAACCCATCCTATGCCCCCCCATAGGATTGACTGATTTATATGAAAATTCTTGCAGGAAAAAAACAAATTCATAAGCTAAGAATCTTTATAACCAGCACTCTAATCCCTTCCTTACTTCTAAGAAGAAACTCCATTTCTGAACTTAGTTTGCACTTTTTTCTTACTTTTCTGTTACAAACACATTTGTTTCATTTACCCAACTATAAATATTGTATTTTATGGTGTAGTTTTATTCCTTTTAATCTACAGCTACTTGTCTTTTAACTTAGAGAGTTTTCTGTACATCCACCACCTTGTTTTATTAGCTTTGGCACACATTACCAAGGCCTATTCAATCATCTCCTTCCATGGCTTTTTCAGTTGATTTATATATTGTTTGTTTGTTTTGGATCTGAAATAAACATTGGGGTATGGTGGAAGTCATTTCCTTTGCTTTTTCATAAAATGCAAAAATTGATGATTGAAATATTTGGATTAGAGGCTGTTCACCTGGAGCTCTGTGGGTTGAATCCTAGGCAAATGCATTGGTTAAGATTTATAAGATTGGCAGCGCCGCGGCTCACTTGGCTGGCTAATCCTCTGCCTGCGGCGCCGCCACCCTGGGTTCTAGTCCCAGTTGGAGTGCCAGATTCTGTCTTGGTTGCTCCTCTTTCAGTCCAGCTCTCTGATGTGGCCCAGGAGTGCAGTGGAGGATGGCCCAAGTGTTTGGGCCCTGCACCACCATGGGAGACCAGGAGGAAGCACCTGGCTCCTGGCTTCGGATTGGCGCAGCGTGCCAGCCATAGCGGCCATTTGGAGGGTGAACCAACGGAAAGGGAAGACCTTTCTCTCTGTTTCTCTCTCACTGTCTAACTCTACCTGCCAAAAAAAAAAAAAAAAAAGATTCACAAGATCAGCTATTAACTACAATATGTCAAAGCAACAGAAGAAAAGGCGACACATGCCACATGGTCGCAGATTGGTTTATGGCATCAGTTAAGAACTATTTCTGAAATTCCTGGTAATTGAGGACAGAAGCTATTTTTAAGTTTTTTTTTTTTTTTTTTTTTTGCGATGAAGCTAGTGAGGACTTGATCTGCTATAGAACCAATATGAGCACACATCACAACGTTTGCAAAAAATGGAATTAAAAGATAAGTTGGTGCAAAAAATCTGAATTTATATATACTTTTTACATAAGACACATTCATGTCCATAAAATTTTGGCAGGCTCAAAGGAAGTGTAAAAGTTACATGAGCAAGGTGACCTGTGGTTGGTTTGTTCTGGAATACTTATGACATACTTTACTCTAGGAAATTATTAGGTATTGAAACAGATTTAGGAGTAAATTACTAAACAAAGAAAGGTGAGAATACCCAACCCACTAATGGCCTGGAACTCTTATTCACATGAAAAACGAAGCACTCCATGGAAATTATGGTAACCTCCTTACCTATCCTTTCTAAATAAATTTTATCAACATCATATTTTCCTTTAAATAATAATACTCAAACCTGAAATATAATTTTGATGCTCAATATTTTTATATTTCTTTGTGGAGATGAGAAGTTCAAATCAGATGAGGAAAGTAAGAAATTCATTACAGTGTATCTGGCAGTTGCCCAGATGAGGCCAGATGATTGTCCTCTCCTCAGGGGCAGGGATTTGCCATGTTCAGTTTGCCCACCAGAGCTGAGGACCCCTTATGTGTGCCAGTGTCAGGCAGATGGCATTTCCTTGCAGTTCCCTTGAAACTGGTAACTACCCTCAACTGATTCACACTTGAGTCCAACATAGTTAGTCTCTGAAAACAAGGCTGCTGTCACTAATGTCCTACCAACAAATGACAGCATCCGGGAGGAGGGTTCCATTCCTAGGATACAGTCCAATATCCAGTCCCACGCTACTATGTCTCCCTCTGAGACAGTTAGTGAATGCCCCTCCACCATTTGCCACTAGCTGACCCTTCTGCTTGGCAATGCTAGCACACAGCAAATAGCCCCGAGCCACATTTACAGCAATGCCTGAAAGTTCTTCTCTGAAATGATTACTGAAAGCAGGTTCCCATTTATTTTCTATAGATCTTCAATTTCTAATTTATAAAGAAATGGTGGAATAGATTTATAATTTTTTAGAACTAGTTTTTCTTTCATATTCAGTAGCCACTGGTTGATGCACAAATTTCTTCAAGCCATGGGCCACCAAAAAAAACTTTGGGCCTACTTTCTAAGGACTGACTGGGTGTCTCAAAAAATCTGTAGAAAATTCAAATAATTTGTTGCAAAAAAAATTGAAATCCATTTATAGCTCTTCTCATAATATGCATTTCCATGTACTTTTAAGATATCCTTCCTATGCATGGATTTCAAAAATGTTTGAACAAAAATAAACTTCAGCATCGTTTTCATTTATCCATGAGGTTTTTGAAATTCTGTCAGATACTTTCAAAGCACTTGTCAAGTAGGCCAGAAAAGCAAGGACACTGGCATCATACTTTAGGTATGTGTGCGCGTGGAGGTGGAGCTGCCAGTAAGTCATGCGGTGGTAAGTTTGGAAAGGGGTGAAGCATGGTATACATGAAAAGCTACAGGAAATGTTTAGACTGTTCCTGCAGTGAAAACTTTATTGCACCTCCCAGTTCTTTTTTGATTGCTGCATTATATAAAAGCATTGTCTTCTTGAAAATGAACAGCCTTTGAGTAGGTTTATGAATTGCATACATTCAAGCCAACACCAATTACAAAGAAAACAGACTACCCTGTCTTTCTCCCCTGTGCTGCTTTTACTTAAACAGTCATTCAGGTGGAAATATGCCAGCCTTCCTGCCCTGGGGCTTGTTTAGTGCACTCACAGATGTCTGGCTCAGATTACAAACATATACAATGGTACTGATGCCAGGTTTAGCCCAGGGATTTCATTGACATAATAGGGAAGCACAAAACTTTGAGTGCTCAACTAAACCAAGTCTAAGGTGGCTTTTGCTAATTTCAAAATAGATCTCCTTGCCATCAACTTTCCTAAAAGGAATCTTTCTTAAAAGTTCTGTTCATCACGGTTATAGATTTTGGTAGGAGATAAATGCCAAAGGGTGCAATGGCAGTAGGCAGAACACTCTATTAATCTGACATTGATGGGGAATGATCTGTACAAATATGTTAATTTTACAGATAACTGAACCTTAACTTTTCAAGCTGTAAAAACCATTTTCACAGAAATATTTATAAAACATATCACATACATCTACACAATCTAAAGCAGAATGAGTTTAATAGCATTTTGCCTTTCCACTAAAGCTCAAAGTATTTACCTATACAAATGTCAATTTATTTTGTAATACAATGAAATTGGATGCAGTCTATGGCATGGAGAGCTGTAGAAAGAGACACACTCTACTCATTTGTAGAATCAAGACAACCAAAAGAACTGAAATATAGATAAAGGAGATGACATTACCTTCTGTGTGCCAATCTTTTGCCAACTTCATTCTTTTATTAACTTTGGGAAGACAAGAAAAGAGCAAGTACACATTGGCAACACACTGGACAGAAGGAAAGCCACAGGGTAAGTCAACACCAGGTACAGCATACAGCATGCACGCAGTCATGCTTCTCAGTGATCTGAGTGCAGTCAAAGGGGAATTGAGAGATTGAGCACTGAGCCTTGAGTCTGGTGGAACTCGCTGTAGCAGGCGACTCAGACCAGGGAATCTGCTGCAACTCAGGCAAAGCGGGATTCCCAAGGACCCCAAGGCCGGGGTCAACTTGTTGGATATAGTTTTTAAATCCTTATTTGCTGATTCTAGGGCCCACAGAAAAGTTATATGAGACCAAAGGTAGATATTCCGGGGTATGAAACATGCTTCTGCATACACCGGCTTTCCAGTTTTCTCCAGCTTACTCTGGATACCTCTTCTTGGTGAAGGGTGCGTCTATTTTTAAAACATTAATTAATAGTAATATTCAAACTCCTGTTATTGTGGTATTTATACATAAAACACATCCAAATATGGAATTTTCCTAAATTAATCTGAAACATGCTCCAGAATAATTTATGCTTCCAGAAGCAAAGCAAATTAATTATTAGGTAAACCATTCTGACTTGCCTAATAACTTTCACTTTGAGATTAGAGCAAGAAGTTTAAGCTGTACTTGGTGCATCAAGATTCTTCTTAAACATCTTCAGTCCTCCTGCATGTTTAGCAGAACAGCTAGAAGAAACAGTTCTCACTGATCACATCACGAATGTAAGAGCTAACAAGTGAGAGAACAGTGAAGGACCCAGGCAATACACACAGGCTGCTAAGATTTGCGTTGACTTAAGTGAGGTTCAGAGGCTCTATTTCATAACAGGGTAAAATGAGATGCTCCACATCACCACCATCCATCCAAGCCCCTCGTTGAACTATGTTGTAATGGCCACCATTGCTGGGAGACAGTGTGAATCCTCCTCTTCATAAAGTCAAGATTAGGTAATGATCTATTTCTCAAAGCACAGACAATGAACATTGCCCACAAGAACAACAGAAATGTGATATTAATCAAACATGTTCTAATGCCTCTAGTGAAAGAATGATATGAATAATAAAGTGATCGAGAGACAACACACCTTGGATTGCCTGTCAGCATTTGTATGCAGCATGCTTGAATAATTTAATGAATTAATACTTTCTCCATGAAAGCCTGGAAGCAAGAATTATCTTCATCAGGGTCACACCTTATTTTCAAGACTTTCCAAGCTCTGCACTAATTTCCTGAATTGGTATGCGAACTGGAGTTGCTTATATAATGCCCATGGCAGAACCAAAGTCTAAGCATTAAAACATATCACAACCTAGCAAGCTTATAGGAAAACATAAGACAGACCATGTCAGTTTTGATTGAGTTCTTCTTCTATCAGAAGCAATTTAGCACATGCCAACTTACTTAAACAACAACAACAAAATCCTTGTCACTTCAGCTGTAATGAAATCCTAGGAGAAAAGCTTTACAAAGAAAACAGAGATAGCACAAAACAAGTTTATCAGAGAAATGTCAGGGGATGCAACCATGATTGTGGAAGGACATTCTTCTTCTTCCACATAATCTTTAAGGCTGGCGGAACATAGTGCCAAAAAAGAAAACTCAATAATAGTGCACCATGTGGCTTTCTTGCAAGAGATATGCCAGTATTAAAATAGCGTCTGGAAGCCAAGTACAGAAAACATGGCAGCGTGTTGAAAGAGGCCATAAAAACTGTAAGTGATCTTAGAAAGACAGTCAAGGGTGCAAGCAACCACACTCATATTGCTGTCTGTTAAAATAAGTGTTTGAGAGGGTATGGCAAGAGCTACTAATTTATCATCTCTGGGGAAGGCAACTGCCTTTGAATGGAGCTTACTGGAAATGGCTACAAAAGAAAGCAGAGATTTGAGAAACCATGGTTTGCTTTTCCCTGCACCAGTCCCTGTATTAAACCGTTTTATTGCTACCATCTATTTTGCTGTTAAGTTTCTGGCTGTTCAGCAATGTGTAGGATGGTAAGTCTGAGAGTTGGTCTAGTCCCTTCCCACTATACCTTGATCTTCATAAGAACAAGTTTCTCAGGCTGGAGCCGTGGCTCACTTGGTTAATCCTCTGCCCGCCGTGCTGGCATCCCATATGGGTGACGGGTTCTAGTCCCGGTTGCTCCTCTTCCAGTCCAGCCCTCTGCTGTGGCCCAGGAGGGCAGTGGAGGATGGCCTAGGTTCTTGGGTCTCTGCACCCGCATGGGAGACCAAGAGGAAGCACCTCACTTCTGGCTTCAGATTGGCGCAGCACCAGCCATAGTGGCCATTTAGGGGGTGAACCAACGGAAGGAAAACCTTCTGTCTTTCTCTCTCACTGTCTAATTCTACTTGTCTATTAAAGAAAATGAAAAAGAACAAGCTTCTCTCCAACCACAGTTTTCAGGCCATGATGACACACACTAATGGCATCCCTGGATGAATGCTAGGAGAAGAAAAGGATGCAAGCAAACTGAAACTAAAGAAGATTTCCCTCACAGACATCACATCCTGCCCCTACTGCTTCGGGAGGTGATCAACAGGCCTGGCCAGCCTCTGACCATCTCTGTCCATTCTGGAAGCTGGATGCTCAGGAGAAGCTGTTGGGAACTTTGAGGGCAGCTCCATTTCTCGTGCCCTCCTTACACTGACAGTAAGCTATTCCTTCCAGCCTTCCTTCCCCCAGCCTGCCCCCAGAAAAAGCACTTTTCCCCATATCTCTCTGAAATAGTCTCTCTTTTTCTCTTGAGACCCTATGTCTCCAGGTTATAGGTCCACATTCTCACGGCTCATCCAGCTCATTGACCTCCCAGTCTCTCCTAACAAACAAGCAACCAACAAAACATTCATTAAATGTCATGTGACTTGACAGTACCATCCAAACCCTGAAGTTGTGATGACAGCCCATTGGCGATACAATGCATTTATTGAGGATGCTAACACCTGCTTCACAATTTGTTGTTTCCAAAGCCAACTTTGGGCCTCCCCTTAGAAGATTCCTGCTTCGTAGTGGGAGCCTGATTTCCAGGTAATAGCTCACCCTCAGAGCCACTTGAGACACTCTCTCTCAGAGCTTCCACCTGGACCTTTCAAAGTCCAGAATGTTCTTCATTTTGGATCTCTGACCACAACTCTTCAGTTTCCCTATTCATACTCCTTCTTCCTCTGTTATCCATTTCTTCAATATCTCCAATCTTAAAATCTTCATTTTTTTACAACCTATGTCATCTGATTCTCACACATAGCAAGTGCCTGGTTAATCACCAAAACTCTGCTTTTGTAGTTTACATTATCACATTATCCCTACCCTTCAATTTCTTTTTCAAATTTTTGGCTATTGCCTACAATTTGACATGTTTTTGTCTATGTTTGAAAGTCTGCACTTCCAGGGGTGAATGTTTGGTGCTCTGGTTGAGATGGTTTGGATGCCTGCACCCATATTTCATGCCAGCATTTGAGGCTTGATTTCATTTCCTATTCCAGCTTCCTGTTAGTGCTTACTCTGGGAACAGTGGGTGATGGCTCAAGTACCTGAGCCTCTGCCACCCGTGTAGGAGACCTGGATTAAGCTGCAGGCTCCAAGTTTTGGCCTGGTCCCACACCAGCTGCTGCTGGAATTTGGGGAGTAAACCAGCATGTGGAATTTTTGCCTGTTTTGTATGTCTGTCCCTCTGTCTTTCAAATAAATAAATTTTATAACAAGAAAATTTGAACTTTCATGCTTCATAGGCCTCCAAAATTTAGAACATCAGGGAATAATTATGTTAACATAAATCCCTTAAATTTAGTTGCATACATGTTTCAGTGCATGTTTCAATTGCAAATACGGCCAGTGTTTTAAGGGGAAAGAAAGGCAAAGGCTATAGCTGGACTGAAAAATTGCACTGAAAAGTCAATCTGAGCTTTCCCTTAAGGTTGTTGTCGAATACTGAAGTGCACACACACAGAGTGACTGGGAGGTACCCTAGAGATGATAGAGAAATAGATTCTCCTGGGAGACATGAAAGTTGTGATGAACTTGCTAATGCCTAGAAGTGAAAATCTTCCTATGCTCTTTATCTCACATTAATTTCCCAGTAATATTGCAGTTCAGGCACAGATATCCACTTTAAATTAAAACTAGCTTGATTTTTCTAATCACAATTACCAAATTTAAAAATAAAACATTTCTTTTTAGAAAATGTTTGTTTGTTTGTTTATTTATTTATTTATTTATTTTCTTCTCCTTTACAAAGGCGGTGCAATACAGAGAACCAGAGAGAAAGATAGAGCAGACGAGAGAGAGAGAGAGAGGGAGAGAGGAAGAGAGGGAGAGAGAAAGGTCTCCCATCTGCTGATTCACTCCCCAAATGCCGCAACAAACATGGTTGGGCCAGACCGAAGTCAGAAGTCAGGTCTCCAACTTAACTGTTGGGGCCCAAGCATTTGCACCATCATCTTCTGCCCACTGCCACACACTAGAAGGCAGCTGAATTGGGAGAGGATAGCCAGGACTCAAACCAGGCATGCTGATATGGGATACAGGTGTCCTAGGTGGCCGCTTTATCTGCTGCACCGTAATGTCAGCCACAAATGCTTTCATAAAAGTATCTGAAGAAGCTCCTTTAAGATCACAGTTCATCACTTTTTATTTCTTATGATTTTCATCCCGAGCTTTTACCTTCAACTTTTTGGAACATTTTCTCTTTGCTTCTAGTTGATGTATGTTTTTCTCTCTCATGTATTCCCAGTGCACTGTGTATACATTGAAGTAATGTCATAATCACTGTAGTATTCCCTTGCAAATTACACAACTGTCTCAGAGCCTAGCAAAAAAAAAAAAAAAAAAAAAAAAAAAAAAAAAAAAAAAAAAAAAAAAAGGTACCTCAAGAAGATTTCATTAACTTCCAATTAATTTCAACCCTATTACTTACAGATGATGTTTTCCAGACATTTCACTCAAACACTGACATAATCATAGGACCCTATTCATATTTACACACTAGAAGGAAAAGTTGTTTTCACAGCCTATGCCTGCAAAATTTTTTTGAAAAATTTTTGTTTTTAAAAAATGTAGAAAAAAAACCACAAATCAGAAACGTAGAAGCCAATAAATGACAAATATGAATTATCTTTATATTCACACACAGAGCAAAAAAACAGCATTACTAGTAACCCAATTTCACCTTGAATCCCATGCTAATCATAAACCCCTTCCTCCTGTGAAAAGACAGTCAGTACCCTGGCTCCAAATGAAATAGCTTAGTTTTGGCACTTTCAAGCCTGCATCTATGTTGAACCCCTCAATAGATATTCTTCATTTCATGGATTAGTCAAAGAACTGTATAGTCCATTGAGAGATGAAAACAAAGTGATACAGACTTTTTGATTATTCATTGGTGGGTGTCAGTTATGAGACCAGTTTTCACACTATATACAATTATAAAACTGGACAAAATCATAAGGTAATTGTTGCTTAGGTGTTAAGCAGTCATCGTAAAGAATGATGATCCCTGAGAAAGGAGAGACATGCAAAATGAGCCCTACAAATACCACAGCTTCACATCAAAACCAATTTTTTTTACCTTGGTACTAGAAGTTGTACCTTAACAGATCAAGATTTGGTTGGCTGCAGAAGCAAAATCACAGTTCAGGTTTGGAAATATGGCCAATTTTTTAAGGCAAAAGCTATTGCTGGGCTGAAAAATTGCTGTGAAAAGTTAGTCTGGGCTTTCCCTTAAGTCTGTTGTTGAATACTTAAGTGTACACACACAGAGTGACTGGGAGGTACCCTAGAGATAATAGAGAAATAGATTATCTTGGGAGACAAGAAAGTTGCGATGAACCAGAATGGAGAAGCCATTTTGAATAACTGAAGTGTTCTTTGGACTTCTCTGAAAGGCATAGCCATCTTCAATGGTAAGCCCTGTAGTAAGGGCTTTTCTAGGTTTGTTAAATCAAAGCATAAAATCATATGTTAAAAACTATACCACCAAATTATTTGCCTGCCATTAGAAAACTGGATCCACTCAAAAAGAATAAAAAAATTCTACCAACTGCCAGCATATGGTAAAAAAAAAATACTCTTGATAATAAATAAATTTTCCATAAGTAGCAGGTGGAGAACAGGCATTACTGAGCAAGCAACAAAATGTTCCCACTATTGGAATGAGGAGACCAGGAATTAAAAGAAATAATTTTTAAAACCTTCAAAAATGTAATGGAAAATACATATATAATGACTGAACAGATGGATAATTTCAGTACAGAAGTTAAAATTATACTTCTGTATGATTTGGTCCCTGTACCTGCGTGGGAGACCAGGAGGAAGCTCCTGGCTCCTGGCTTCAGATCCGCACAGCTTCAGCAATTGCAGCCAACTGGGGAGTGAACCAGCGGATGGAAGACCTCTCTCTCCACTTCTCCTCTCTCTGTGTAACACTGACTTTCAAATAAAAAAAAATAAATTAATTAAAAAAAATAAAACAAAAACAAAAACAAGATGATCCAAGTCTTGATCCCCTGTCCTACCATCAGAGACCCAGAAGAAGCTCCTGGCTCCTGGCTTTGGATCTGACAAGCTCCGGCCATTGGGGACACTTGGGGAGTGAATTCGCAGACAGAAGACCTTTCTCTCTGTCTCGCCTTCTCTGTCTGTAACTCTACCTATCAAATAAATGAATAAAATGAATAAAATTCTAAAAAACAAAAACTGGAGGGGATCATAGCCCTGACTACAAGGAAATGATTTAAAGGTTTACACAGGACATGAGACTGCAGATTTTTTTTAAATATTTATTTTATTAAAAAAAAGATTTATTTAATTTATTTGAAAGACAGAGTTACAGAGAGAGGTAGAGACACTCCCCGGATGGTTGCAATGGCCGGAGCTGTGCCGATCAGAAGCCAGGAGCCAAGAGATTCCTCTGGGTTTCCCACATGGGTACAGGGGCCCAAGGACTTGGGTCATCTTCTACTGCCTTCCCAGGCCATCACAGAGAGCTGGATAGGAAGAGTAGCATCAGTGGCTACATCTGGCTCCCATATGTGATGCTGTTGCTTCAGGCCAGGACATTAACCTGCAGTGCCACAGTGCCAGCCCCATGAGACTTCAGATTTTAAAAGCCCTAGCTTTTGGTGATGAAGAAGCCAAAGGAAAAAAAAAATGTGTGTGGGGGTTGGCAGTGGGAGCCATTGGTCACCATATCATGAAAGAAAAGGAGTATTTTGTGTCCTGAAAATTTGAAAGAACAAAAAGTTGGAAGACAAGGAACACCTTCCTCATGAAGAAAACCTCTACTGAATAAACTGTATTTTGCTATGATGTTGGAAGTCCTACAGACCATAAATACACACTCACACACACACACACACAATGTAGAAATGTGGATAATTATACAGGAAATTACTGCAAAAATATAATACAGTAATTAATGCTTGACAGATGTTAAAAATTCATCATGAAAGCAGCTATGAAGCAGAAGAAAACTGTAATGTAAGACTCTAGTTAAATAACTATTCACAAATTAGCAAGTGAGGACAAACAACAACCTGGATTTCAAAGGTTTACATTAGAAACATACAAAATAATGACAGGGAAAAAATTGATTTCAGAGAAGAAACGAGGGAAGAAAAAATGATTTCAGATATTTAAAACAATTTAAGAGGCAACCAAAGGAAAACAGAATTAGTTAATTTGCATTTAAGAACAATAGGAAAGTGTCTAAGAAAAAAATAATATAAGGAAAGCTGTATAAAATAGTGTGAGAAAATAGTGAAATTGAAAACAGCCAAGAAAAAGAAAACACATAATAAATGCAAAATTGGAACCATTCAAAAATAACAAATAATTTCAAGATGTGTCATTTAGACATACCAACGAAGAAAAGTTTCCAGAAAATAAAAATATGAATATATTTGAGAATGTGGGTGCTTTTTAATACTAAAATAATGATTTACAGTATGTGGCTCAGTTTCTTATTTAAAAAGGAGAATGGGGAATTTGGTGGACATTTAATAAAATATTTAAAGACAATGCTGTTAGCATCAGGTCATAAAAGCATCATAACTCTGCTGAATAATCACACTGAGAATGCAAAGTCACATCTATGTTATTACTGTTAAAACTGGATAATCCATATGAGATTAGGAATAAACATGAGACAATTAAAAATTAGGACATCCTACTAAAAAACAAAACTGAGTCTATACTTTTAAAATCAGTAATTGTTAAAAATCAAAATAATAGACAATCTAAAGGATATTATAGATATGTGATGAATAAATTCAATATGAAAACCCTACCCTAGAATCAGAAAAAGAAATGGTTGGGATGACATCATCAGAACCACTTACAAATTTGATTATAGACTATACATTTCATAGAAATGTTGTGTTTTACTGTATTTTTTATTAAATCTTTCTGAAGTATTTGGTGATTAAGAGTTCTATTGTCTCCCATCTACATATGAATTATTCAGATAAATATAATAAAATTAATAAACAATAAAAATGTATAAACCATAGGATTTATATATGTATAGATATATGTAACATATTAAATGAATGATCTATATGGAAGTATATACATTATATATATAGATGAATGATAATATGTGTATATGCACATACATTTATCTACAGATGTGGGAAGCTTGCAAGAGGAAGGGTAGGGAAGAGAAAGTTTTATGAATCAAGCAAGGCAAAATGTACAAATTGACAAATTTAGGTAAAGGGCACATAGGGGTTTTTTGTACTTTTTTCTCAACTTCAACATTTTCTTGCATTTCTTATTGTGTTAACTTAAGGCATACTATATGATGTTTTCATACACATCTACATAGGCGATGATTACTATAGTCTGGCAAACTGACATGGGTTATCTTATATAGTTACTTTTTGTGCAAGAGCACCTAAAACTCATTCTCTTAGTGAATTCACAGTACATAACACAATGTTATTAACTATCATCCTCATAATGTAGATTAGCTCCCTTGTCTTAACCTTCATCATTGCAGATTTAGTCTCTTTGCCTTATATCCTCTGGTTTCCTTACCATCACCCATCTCTCATCCCTTGTAATCACTTCTCGGCTCTCTCAGTAGGCAACATTTTTAGATTGCATATGTAAATGGAATATTTTTCTGTGTCATCTTACTTCACTTAAGCATCATGTCCTCTAAATTCTCCCGTTGTGGCAAATGGCCTTCTCCCTTTTCTTAGGCTGAATAATATTCTTCTGAGAATGAATAAACAATCTTCATTATATTATAAAATAGATGGGAAGTGTATATTATGAAAACAGTATGGATTTCAACATTTTTGTGCCAAAATAAGATTATATTTTAATCCACTTTCATGTGCTTTTTGAAGTAGTCTCTTAAATATTTATAAATGCATGTTGTGATGGATGTTTATTGTATCTTAGCCAGTGAATAATGCTTGGATACACATGGGAGCACAGATATTGCTGAGACATATTGAGTTCATTTCCTTTGGGTTTATGTCCAAAAGAGGGCTTGTTGGGCCACAGGGCAGTTCTGTTTTCAAATGCATGTACCAATTTATACCCCAACAACACTGTCCATCCATTAACTTTTCTCCACACCCTTGTCAGCACTTACCTATCTATAGTCCATCTGATAATAGTCATCCTCATAGGTATGAGATGATGCCATGGTGGACTTGATTTGCATTTCCTTTACGATCAGCAATATGGAGCACCATTCCTCATGAACATATATGTTGGCTGTTTTTAGGTCTTCTTTGTGGTAAATGTCTATTCAGTTCCTTTTGTCCATTTTTAAAATTGAGTTATTTCATTCTTTGCTAAGGAGTTGTGTTAGCTCTTTTTATATTTTGGACATTACCATTTATCAGATATATATTTTGCAGGCTACCTTTTGGTTTTGTTGATTTTTCATTTACCATACAGAAGCTCTTTAGTTTGATGTAGATCTACTTGTTTATTTTTCCTTTTCCTGCCTCGGCTTTTGGCATAACATCAAAAATTTGTTACAGGGGCCAGTGTTTCCGCGCAGCAGGTTAAGTTCTCCCTACAATGCCAGCATCCCACATCAGAACCCCATTCAATCCTAGATGAGCTGCTTCTGATCCAATTCCTTGATAATGCGCCTAGGAAAGTGGAACACTGCCCAAGTACCTGGGCGTAACCCTTGTGGGTGACCCAAATGGGGTTCCAGAATGACTTCAGCCTGCCCAGCCCCAGCCATTGTAGCTACATTGAGGAAAGAACCAGTGAATGGAAGAGACCTTTCTCTTTTGTCTCTCCTTATCTCTTTGTCACTTTGCTTATAAAATAAATAAGACACATCTTTAAAAAATTTTATTACCAAAGAAAATATCAAGAAACTTTTGTCTTTGTGTTTTCTTCTAGGAGTTTAACTGTTTCAGGTCTTAAGCTTAGCGCCTTAATCTATTTTGAGTTAATGTATGTGTAAGATAAGGGCCAGTTTAACTATTTTACATCTGAATATGCAATTGTCCCCAGCACAATTTAAAAGGGAACTTCAAAATCTTGTGAAAAAATAGAATTAAGAGGTCAATGTTTTAAGTTCGCCTTGAGATGCTAGATCCCGTATCACAGTGCTGGTTCCAGTCCTTGCTGCTCTGTTTCCCATCCAGTTCCCTGCTAATGCACCAGGAAAGCAACAGAAGACTGTGGGCTCATCCCGTGAGGCCTGCACACTGTCAGCACGGGTGGGGCGATGGCACTCTTCTACAAGAAGCACCCAAGACAAGTTTCAGTGAGCATGTCCCTTTATTAACGATTAAGCATCGGTTTTTAAAGGGCAGGCAGAGGGTGCGTAGCTAATTCAGGGCAACACTCATTCTATAAGGATAGAACTGATATTGGTACCACTATGCCTCTCCAATCAGCTTGAAGGTCACATAGGCTACAGTAGCTCTCCTGATGGGCCTGGGCCACACCCAAGAGCAGTTTACCTGATTTTCAGGGGTGAGGGAAAATGTGCCAGCGGCTCCCACCACCTGCCAGCAGCCAGGCTGCAGGGCCCTCCTGGGACGTATGGCGCCATGCTACAGAGCTCTCTTGGGACGTATGGCGCTCTACGCATGCCCTCTCAACTTCCTCCACGGGCAGGGCAGGCAGCTTCAAGGGATCACTCACATCAGATGACCCAATTACTTGTCCCTCTGAACCTATGGAGGCAAACTGGTTGGAGTTCTAGGCTCCTGGCTTTGACCTGGCCCAGGTCTGGCTGGTGCAGCCATTTGAGGAGTGAACCAGTGGATGGAAGATCTCTCTGTCTGCATGTCTCCCTCTCTCTCTCTCTGTAATTCTGCCTTTCAAATCAATCAGTCAATCAATCAATAATAAAAACCTTAAAGATATGTTTATTTTGGTGCAAAAGTGAATTGAAATATAGGCATAGTTGTTGTTGTTGTTGTTTTTTCATAATGTGCATTGAAGAGATTACTCTTTCTCCATAAATCAGGTAAAAACATATGCTCCGTTTCCTTCTGGACTCAACATTCTGTTCCATTGATCAGTATGCCTATTTTGATGCTGGTACCATATCGTTGGAAAGACTCTGGCTTTGTGATATAATTTGAAGTCAAGGTGTAAGATTCCTCCAAATCTATTCCTTCTCATGATTGTTTGGGCTATCCAGGGTCTTTTGCTCCTCAATATGAACTTTGGAATTATTTTTATTTCTGTGAAAAATGTCACTGGAATTTTGAAAGAAATTGCACTCTACTTTTATATCACTTTTGGAAGTACTCACATTTTAATAATATTAATTATTACAATTCGCAAACATGACCTATATTTACATTTGTTTGTAGCTTCAAAAATTTTTTTCAGTGTTATAGTTTTCAGAGTACAAATTTTCATTTACATGTTTAAATTTATTCTTAAATATTTTAATCTTTTTGATATTATTGGAAGTGATATTTTCTTGATTTCTTTTTTGGATGGAACATTGTTGCTATAAAGAAATGCAACGGATTTTTGTATGCTGACTTTGTATCCTGCTTTTTACTGAATTCATTTATTCTGACAGATTTTTGGGGCATCTTCAGGGTTTTCTACATATAGAATCATTTCAACTGCAAACAGTTATTTATACTTCATTCTTTTCAGTAACTGCTTTTTATTTTTTTTTATGGTATGATTGCTTTTATAGGTGCTTGCAGTACTGTGTGGAACAGAAATAGTAAGAGCAAACACATTGTTTTGTCCCAGCATTCAGCTTTCCCTCATTATACAATATTTCATAAATGACCTTAACGAGTAAATTTTCTTTTTTGCCTATTTTGTTTAAAATTATTTAATCATTAAAGGATGTTGAACTTTCTCACATGCCTATCATGTGGGTTTTGTATTGTTTTAATTTTGATTTTTAATTAGTTTTTTTGTAACAGATTCAATATAGTAAGCTTAAGAAAGTTTGCCTTAATTTGAATGTTTGGTAGAATTCAGCTGTGAAGCATCTGGTCTTGTACTTTTCTTTGGGGAGAGGATTTTGGTTATTGCTCAATCTCTTTATAATTGTTCATTTCATATTTTCCATTTCTTTCTAGTTCAGATATAGTAGGTTGTATGTTTTGGTAATTTATCCATTTCCTTTAAGTTATCCATATTCTTGATATACAATTGTGACTAGTAATCCCTCATGGCTCTTTTGATATTGTATGCTTAACAATATATCAAAATTAGTTAAAAACAGTAATCTTATTTTCTCTATTCTTGGTATCAAAAATTTACCTGATGAATTATAAACACCTAATCAACAATGCACAGGATTATAAGAATTAATATTACAGAGGCCAGCATTTTGGCACAGTGAGTTAAACCATTTTTGCTTCATCAGCATCCCAATTGGATGTCTAGTACAAGTGCTGGCTCTACTTTCTATCCAGGTCCCTGCTAATGGACCTGGGAAGGCAGTGAAAAATGGCCCAAGATCTTGGGCCCCTTCCACCCACATAGGAAATGCAGATGGAGTTCTGGGCTCCTGGCTTCAGCCTGGCCCAGTCATGGCTGTTGTAAACATTGGAGAAATAACCCAGAAGATGAAAGTGCTGTCTCTCTCTGTCTCTCTATCTCTCTGTGTTTCTGTATCTCTTTCTTTCTCTGTCTCTGTCTCTCTTTCCCTCCGTTTATGCCCCCCTTTGTTACTGAGCCATTTAAATAAATTAATTAATCTTTTAAAAACATAATAAATATGACAAAATGTAATATGCTTGGCCGGCGCCGTGGCTCAATAGGCTAATCCTCCACCTTGCGGCGCCGGCACACCGGGTTCTAGTCCCGGTTGGGGCACCGGATTCTGTCCCGGTTGCCCCTCTTCCAGGCCAGCTCTCTGCTATGGCCAGGGAGTGCAGTGGAGGATGGCCCAGGTGCTTGGGCCCTGCACCCCATGGGAGACCAGGAAAAGCACCTGGATCCTGGCTCCTGCCATCGGATCAGCCCGGTGCGCCGGCCGCGGCGGCCATTGGAGGGTGAACCAACGGCAAAAGGAAGACCTTTCTCTCTCTGTCTCTCTCTCTCACTGTCCACTCTACCTGTCAAAAATAAAAAAAAAATGTAATATGCCTGGTAAATGTATTTATGCAGGCTAAAACAGAGCATAATAAAGAACATTCCAAATTCTAAAATCTCTGACAAAGAAAGCTGTATGATTTAAAAGAAAAAAAAAAAACAAAAACATGACTTCATAAGAAAAGTTGCAGGGCCGGTGCTATGGCATAGTAAGCTAAGCCTCCACCTGCAACTCTGGCATCCCATATGGGTGCCTGTTTGTGTCCCAGGGGCTTCTCTTCTGATTGAGCTCTCTGCTGATGGTCTGGGGAAATAACAGAAGGAGGCCCAAGTGCTTGGACCCCTGCACCCGTGTGGGAGACTTGGAAGAAGCTTCAGGCTCCTGACTTCGGGTGGGCCCAGTTCTGGCCATTGTAGACATTTTGGGATTTAACCAGCAAATGAACCAGCCTCTTTCTCTGTCTCTTCCTCTCTGTCTGTAGATTTACCTCTTAAAAAAAAAAGTTTTCATTTATCAGGAGTTCTAAATCTGAGCAAAGAGAGTTGGAAGAAGGTAACTTACAAAGTAGGTAGAAACTTTCTTTAATATTACTGGATAAAATATTTTGAAAATTTCTTGGGCTGATTTATGTGAATTTCAAAGTTTTCTGTTGCTATTATACCAACCATGGAAAATCTAAAATCACATATATTCATAGATTATTTATTCAGTTATGTGCACACACAGGCTTACAGTGAACACGCATTACAAGTAGTGAAAAGTGTAACAGACACAGAGGCCTTTTCTTTGGCACTTTTCTTTCTTTTTCCAACCATGCCATATGAGAAGAAACCCAGACACAAATATTTTTACTCTGACACTCAATGTCATTCTCTAAAGGCAAACTTTTAAGTAGCATATATTTATAATTCCTCTGCAGAAAACCATGCCAACAATTCTTTCAAATACTAGAGATGAGATTTTAAAATAATACCTAAGAGCTATATTTAATTTCTTTGTTCATTTTTTAAAAACATAACTAAATATTTTAATTTCAGTTATATTATAAGATGTCTGGTTTCATGAAATCAAGACTTTAGAATGAGTAATGTTCCAATAGTCTCATGTTTTTCAACTGAATTAAAAATCAACAAAAGCTATCCTTGAAGTATCAAGGGAAAATTATAAGGCAAGCTTCACCTTCATAACTGAAAGATCACTCTTCAAATATTAATCATTTTCCAATCATTGTTAAATTTGTTTCTTAATTTGGTTCTCAGAAATCCATTCTCTGTACTCTGCATTTAGTGTTCTATTTTCTCACATAAAAGTATGAGAAGGAAAAATGAAGTGAACACATTGTCAAGTACACAGAAGTGTGTTACAATATTAACCTTAAAAGCTGAAAATAATGATGGCAATTTACAATTTAGTGAAACAAAGGACTTACTTTACATATTTACCTGTCAAGCTAGTGTTGTAGAAGAAGCTGAGACACTTCCTTCATGGCCCAAATTAAACTTCATTGAAATTAATACGTTATAAATAGATAATTAAAATGATTAGAATATAATTTCTGGAAATTCCAACAGTGGATCAAAATACATATTTTACATTTCCGCCTTTTAAGAGGATACATCAGAAAGCTCATGGGAAAATGAAATTAAAAGATGTTTTCTTGGATGCAAAATTTTGAAATCTATTCATAGTTTTTTCCTAATACAAATTTCTATGAGCCTTTTGAAGACCTTGAATAGATCAGAAGTAAACTTTTTCTTTTTCTTTTTTATTTATTTCAACAGGAAGGTGAGAGAGAGAGAGCACACACAAGATAGAGAGAGAGGGAGAGAGAGAGAGAGAGAGAGAGAGAGAGAGAGAAAATCTCCTATTTGCTTGTCTATACATCAAAAGCCCACAATACCCAGGGCGGGGTAGGTCAAAGACAGGAGCCTATAATTGAACCCAGGCATACTGATATGGGATGTGAGTGTCTCAAGTGATATCCAAACTGCTGCACTAAAGGTTCATCCCTAAAATTTTTGTACTCAAGCTTTCAGATACTAGTTAACTAGTTTCATGTTCTTTCCATTAAATTCAATGTGGGGTTGGTGCTGTGGCGTCTCGGGAGAGAACCAGTGGATGGAAGACCTCTCTCTCTGCCTCTCCTTCTCTCTCTGTGTAACTCTGACTTTCAAATAAATAAATAAATCTTTAAAAAATTTAATGTGTACAAGAACAAACAGCAATAAGCAATAAAGCAATAAGCACTAAATATAATGTGTAGTAAAGATATTATGAATAGAGGCTGGTGCTTTGGCGCAGTAGGCTAAGCCTCTGGCTGTGGAACCAGCATCCCATATGGGCCCCAATTCGAGTCCCAGCTGCTCCTCTTCCAATCCAGCTCGCTGCTATGGCCTTGGAAAGCAGTAGAAGATAGCCCAAATGCTTCGGCCTCTGCATTCATGTGGAAGACCTGGAAAAACTTCTGGCTCCTGGTTTCAGACTGGCCCAACTCCAGCCATTGTGGCCATTTGGGGAGTGAACCAGCAGATGGAAAACCTTCTTTCTGTCTTTCCTGCTCTCTGACTATAACTCTGCCTCTCAAATAAATAAACAAAAACTCTAAAGAAAAGATAGATATTATGACTAAAACTCTCTAGAGAAGAGACCAAATTATAATTGATGAACACATGATTTCTTAAATAACATTCGAATTGTTCAGCAAAATTAGAAATTATACAAAGGGAATCAATGCATATTTGGATTACAGAAAAGTTTAAATTTTCATTTTGAGTTTTAGATCTTCTTTTCACTTTTTAAATTGAAGTTTGCATTGATATAATTTCAAATTAACAAGCAATTATAAGAAATAAAAACCCCATGGGTCCTGTACCCAGTTTCAACTAGTGGTTTCTCCAGTAGTTTCAGAAATCAAGATATAATGATATAATAATATGATATAATGATATAATAATGGATATAATTACAAATATTACTCAGAGTTCTCCAATTTTACCTGTACTCAACTGCACAAGTGTACACATGCCCGCTGATTTATGGTGGTTTGAGAATATTTCAACTCCAGCATAGGTCAAAAACTGATACACATGCAGTAGAATCATTACTTCAGGTTTTGAATTTGATCCTTGTCCAGGACAATAAAATGTGACACAGCATTTGGTCTTGACTGCTTTAGTCAGCCACAGCTCTCTGTCATTCAGCAATACTGAGGGTATTGAGTAATCCTCCACAATCTACTGTGTTTATCAGGAATGGTGTTCAGGAGGTTAGGTGTATTCTGTGCATTTCTGACTTGTAGTATTTTCAACATACAATGGATTTTTTGGGTCATAACTTGATTATAAATCAAGGACCTATACTTAGCTCTACAATAGCTATATAGGCAAAACATTGATCCCTCCGAGTTCTCTTATTTAATCATGTCCACATCCATGCTGTCAATCACTATCCATTGACAACCACTAAGCTGTCCCCACTTCTAAAACTTGACATTTTCAATGTGTTTTAAAAGTGAAATCATACAAAATGTGTTCCATTTGAGAGTGATACTTTCCATGCTCCATGATTCCCAGGAGAGTCATACAAGTTGTTGCATGTCTCTAACTCATTATTTTTATTTCTGAGTTGCATTGTACTGTGTATGTACCACATTCTTACTATTTGAAGAACATCTGGGAAGATTCCCAATTTTGGTTTTACTAAGAAAGTTGCAATGAACACCTGTGTTTCATTTTCTCTGTTAGCACAAATTTTGCTCCACTGGGACAAAGACCCAGTGTTATTTGTATGTGTGGAAAGTCTCAAAATTTTAAAGACTGGCTATACCACTTACATTTCTACTGCAATGTATGAGCAACCCAATTTCTTTATTTTCCTACTAGAATTTTCTATTTGCAATATTTTTGAAAGTTACTATTTCATGTACTGAAATCTCATTTTTTACAGTGAAATATTTTGCTTATTTTGTAATCATAAGATTACCCCTGATTAAGTAAAGAATTCAACACATAGTTAGAAGAAAAATACCCCAAAACACTGTTCCTCAACAGTAGAAACAGGGCTGTAAATAATAGTCAAATCACAAAATGTGAATTTCGTTCATATACATTATATTTTTTAATCTATTACTTACCACAGATCAGGGAAAATGTATAGTAGTTGTCTTTTTGGGACTGGCTTATTTCACTAATCATTTCCAGTTGCATCCATTTTGTTGTAAAAGACATGAATTCATTGTTTTTTATGGCTAAGTAGTATTCCATGTGGTATATTTACCACATTCTCTTTATCCAGTCATTGGTTCATGGCCATCTGGGTTGATTCCATATCTTACCTATTGTGAATTGAGGTACAAAAACATGGGCATGCAGAAAATTCATTCATTTGCTGATCTCATTTTCTTTGGGCAAATTCCCAGGAGTGTTATAGCTGGGTCATATGGTACATCTATTTTTCAGCTTTTTGAGGTATCTCCATAATGTCTTCCAGAATGCCTATCCTAGCTTTTCTTCCCACCAACGGTGGACTTGGGAACCTTTTTCCCCACATCCTCACCAAAGTTTATTAATTTATTGTTTTTTGATTTTTGTATGAGAGCCATTCTTACTTGAGTGAGGTGAAATTTTATTGTGGTTTTAATTTGCATTTCCCTGATGGTTAGTGATCTTGAGCATTTTTTCATGTGTTTTTTGGCCATTTGTATTTGATCCTTTGAAAAATACCTGTAATTTCCTTAGCCAGTTTCTAAACAGCATTGTCTTTGCTGTTGTTGAAGTTCTTGAACTCCTTAAATATCCTGGATATGAATGATTCATCAGTTGCATAGTTTGCAATATTTTCTCCATTCTGTCAGTTGCCTCTTCACTTTGAGAGCTTGTGTGAAGATTCTGGCAGAGGAGTGCAGCTACTCATAATCCCTTGACTGAAGACTGGTCCTCCTCTAGTTCATCCTCTTTGACCAAGCACACAGCTTCAGGAGAGACACACATGGAGTGGTGAGGGAGGAAGAGGACACTCGCCTAGCCAGCCATATCTACCGAATCAACCCTGGTGATCAATGGGGTGACAGACGTCATAGCTAGATTGCCCTCCCATGTTCCTCTTAACTTTGTTGAGTGGTTCCTTTACTGTCTTAATGCTTCTTTGCTTGATGTAATCACATTTGCTCCTTTTTGTCTTTACTGCTTGTACTTCCTGGGGTCTTTTCCAAGAAGTCTTTGCCTGTGCCAATGTCTTGCAGTTTCCCCTATGTTTTCCTTTAGTAATTTGATGATATCAGATCATATATTTAGATCCTTGATCCATTTTGAATGATTTTTGTACAAGTGGCAAGGTAGAGGCCATGTTTCATACTTCTGCATGTAGAGATCCAATTTCCCCTGCAACATTTGTTGAAGAGACTATCTTTTCTCTAGGGTGTGATTTTAGCTCATTTGTTAAAGATGTTTGTAGAAGCGTGGATTTATTTCTGTGGTTTCTATTCTGTTCCATTTGTCTACCTGTCTAATTTTTGTCAACACAAGTCTGATTTGATTATAATTGCCTTATAGAATTTCTGGAAGTCTGGAACTGTGATGCATTTGGCTGTTTTTGTTGTTTAAGATTGCTGTAGCTATTTGAGGTCTCTTTTGTTTCCACATGAATTTTAACATCATTTCTTCTAGATAGGAGAAGAGTATCATTGGTATTTTGATAGGGATATTATTGAATCTGAATATTAATGTAGATAGCATGGATATTTTGAATATATCAATTCTTCCAATCCATGAACATGGAAGATTCTTCCTTTTTGTGTGTCGTCTTGTACTTCTTTTTTTATGTTTTGTAATTTACGTTATAGAAAACTTTCATCTCCTTGCTCAAATTTGTTCCAAAGTGTTTAAATTATTTTGTAGTTATTTTGACTGGTACTGATATACAAGTTCTTTCTCAGCCTCGCATTGTTTGTGTATACAAAGGCTATTAACTTTTGTATATATCCTACAACTTTACCAAACTCATATGAGTTCCAATAGTCTCTTAGTGGAGACTTTTCGTTCCCTACAAATATCTGCAAATAGGGATAATGTGATTTTCTCCTAATTTGTATGCCTTGATTTCTTTTTCTTGTCTGATTGCTCTGGTTAAAACTTCCATTACTATATTGAATAGCAATGGTGAAAGTGGATATCCTTTTCTGATTCCAGATCTTAGTGGAAATGCTTCCAACTATTCGCCATTCAATATGATGCTGGCTGTGTGTTTTTCATACATTGTTCTGATTGTGTTAAGGAATGTTCCTCCTATATCCAATTTGCTTAAGGTTTTTATAAGGAAAGGATATTGTATTTTATTAAATGCTTTCTCTGCATCTATTGAATAATTACATGGTTTTTATGCTTTAGTTTGTTAATGTGTATATCTCATTGATTTGTGAATGTTGAACCATTCCTGCATACCCTGAATAAATTAAACTTGTTCTGGGTGAATGATCTGTCTGATGTGTTGGTGGATTTAAGTAGCTAGTATCTTGTTGAGAATTTTTGCAGCTGTATTCATGAGTGATAATGGTCTATATTTCTGTATACTGTATATTTTTTTCTGGTTTTCGAATTAAGGTGATACTGACCTCATAGAAGGTGTTTGGGATGATCCCCTTCTTTTCAATTGTTTTGAATATCTTGAGAAGAATTTGAATTAGCTCTTTTTAAAAGTCTGATAGAAGCCAGCAGTGAAGCTCTCTGGTCCATGGATTTTCTTCTTGAGGAGGGTCTTTATTATTGGTTTAATGTCCGTCTTGATTATTTTCCTATTTATGTTTTCTATGCCTTCATCACTCAATTTTCATATATTGTTTGTGTACAGAAATCTCTCAATTTCTTCTAGATTTTCAATTTGTTAGAAGATAGCTGTTTGTAGTAACTCATGATGGTTCTTTATTTCTAAGGTATCTGTTGTAATATTTCCTTTTTCAGAACTGATTGCATTAATTTCAGTATTTTCCCTCTCTCTCTCTCTCTCTTTTTTTTTTTTTTTTTGATAACTTGGGCCAATAGTGCATCAATTTTGTCTGTTTTTTAAATCTCTTTATTTCACTGAAATTTGTATCATTTTTGGTTTTAATTTTGTTTATTTCTTCTCTCATTTTATTTATTTCTTTCCTCCTAATTTTTGGTTTAGATTGTTATTGTTTTTCCAGGTCCTTGAGATGTATTGTTAGATTATTTATTTGATGCCTTTCCAATTCCTGGATGTATACACTGGTTGCCATAAACTTTAGTGTTAACACTGGTTTTGCTGCATCCCATAAGTTTTGATATGCTGTGTTGTCATCTTCATACATTTCCAGAAATTTTTAATTTTTTTCTATGACCCATTGTTCACTCAGGAGCATGTTGTTCAGTCTCCATGTGTTTGCATATTTTCTGGAGTTTCATAGGTTTTTAATTTCCTGCTTCATTCCATTGTGGTCTGAAAAGATACATGGTATGATTTCAATTTTTTTGAATTTGTTGATGCTTGCAGATGGTCTATCTCAGAGAAGGCTCATTGCATTGATGAAAATAATGTATATTCTTTAGCTGAAGGATGAAATACTCTGTAAATATCAGATCCATAGTGTAGATTTGTTCAGTTGTTTCTTTCTTTATTTTTTATCTAGTTGATTTGTCTAGTTGATTGTCCATTGATGGAAGTGGAGTTTTGAAGTCTCTCATTATTACTATGTATGGATCCCTTTAGATCCATTAACATTGTTTTTAAATAGCCAGGGGCCCTGGTATTGGGTGCTTATACATTTAATATAGTCATATTGTCCTGTTGAATTAATCCCTTAATCATGACATACGCTGTTCTATGTAATTTTTAACATTTTTTGTGTTAAAATCTATTTTGTTTCATATCAGCATGGTTATTCCTGCTTTTCTTTGCTTTCCATTAGAATGGGATAACTTTTTCATCATTTCACTTTCAGTATGTGTGTATCCTTTTTGGTGAAATGTTTTTCTTGCAGTCAGAAAATAGTTGAATCATCTTTTTTAACTGATTCAGTCATTCAGTATCATTAATTGAAGAATATAGGCCAGTTTAACTGTAGAATTTAGGACAAATACATTCAAGGTTATTATTGATAAGTAATGATTTGGCCCTACTGTGTTTCCAAAAATGTATCTAATGTTTGCTTTGATTTCCTTTGTATTTTGCTAGGAACTTTTCTGCCTTAACATTTTTTCATAATGATGACTGTCTTTCTGTGTTTCATCCTTTTTTAAGATTTATTTATTTATTTGAAAATCAGAGTTACACAGAGAGAGGCAGAGAGAGAGAGAGAGAGAGAGAGAGGTCTTCACCTGCTTGTTCACTCCCCAGTTGGCCGCAACAGTTGGAGCTGGGCCCATCTGAAGCCAGGAGCCAAGAGTTTCTTCTGAGTTTCCCACATGCATGCAGGGGCCCAAGTACTTGGGTCATCTTCTACTGCTTTCCTAAGCCATAGCAGAGAGCTAGATGGAAAGTAGAGCCGCCGGGACTCGAACCAGTGCCCATATGGGATGCTGGCACTGCAGCCAATTGCTTTACCCTCTAGGCCACAGTGCTGGCACCCACCTTCATTAAAACATGAAATCTGCAGGGTACAGAATTCTGGGGTGACAGTTTTACTATGTCTCTGCATTCTTTCATAGTCCATAGAGTTTCTGAAGAGAAATCAGCTGTGAGTCTTAATTGGAGATCCTCTGAAGTTAATATGTCATTTCTCTCATGCACATTTTAGGACCTTTTCTTAATGTTTTATTGTTGAAAGTTTGACTACAATATGTGTGGTGAAGATCTTTTCTGGTCGTGTCTACTTGGACTTCTATGGGCTTCCTGTATTTGCAATTCCCTTTCTCCAAATTAGGGAAGTTTTCTGTTATTATTTCACTGAATAGGCCTTCTAATCTATTCTCTTTTCCCACAATTTCAGGAACTCAAAAGACCTGTGTAAGTGGTAATTTGATAGTATCCCATAAATCTCAACCCCTATTTTGAATTTTTCAAAAATTTTACTCTTTTATCTTTATTATTTCTTTGGTCTGACTGAGATATTTCAAAAGATTGGTGTTATAGCTCAGATATTCTTTCTTCTTCTGCCTCACCAAGTCTATTGTTAAGGCTTTCCACTGTGTTTTTTATTTGACATACTGAATTTTTCATTTCTAATATTTCAGTTTGATCTTTCTTCAAAATCTCTCTCTCACAGGAAAATTTTTCACCCATGTACTGTATTGATTTCTTTAATTCATGAATTTCATTCTCCTAGCTTTTGAGTAATCCTGTGATCACACTTTTGAAATCCTTTTCAGGCATTTCATCAATCGCTTTATCTTCACATTCAAATATTGAAGTGTTGTTGTGTTCCTTTGTGGTGGTTATGTTTTCTTCCTTGTTCATATTTCTTGTGTTTTTAGACATCTGTGAAATTGCTTGTTGGTTTTGTGCTCTGATGGCTTTTATCTCTGAAATATGCCTCTGTGATGTAGTAGAGTGTCTGTTCCTTCAGTGGATAGTCAGAGGTATGTATTTTGTGGGGCCACGGAGCTCTGGTGAATGCTGGGGTTTGATACATGAGTCCACAGTGACACCCACTTTGGGTGTGGTAGATCTCTATTGTCAGCGGCAGGGCAGGTATGCTCAGGGGTGGTGTTATGATCACTGTCTACCCCCTCTCTGCCCAGGTGATCAATTCCCAGGCAAGCCCACAGTAGCTACACACCCCACCTGCACATTCACAACAACTACACACAGGATCTGTGTGGTCTTTAATGTGAGCACAAAACCTTTATTGTTTTAATTTTCCTTTCCCTGATAATTAATGTGCAATGTCTGTGTCTTGTTCATTTCCAAATTGGATATTTAGTTATTTAGTATTAATATTGTAGTTTGTATGACTGTGTATTTTGAGTGTTAATTCTGTAGCAAAGATGTAGTTGATAAATATTTTCCTGCAGAACATGCCTTTTTACTACATCTCTTTCACATTAGCTTTTGTACGACAAATATTTGTGATTTTGATAAGGTTCAGATTATAAACTTGTCTTTTATGGAATGTGCTTTCACATCAGGGCTAAGAACTCTACATAGCTCTTCACCTAAGATTTTTCTGCTTGTTCTGAAAGTTGCATATTTTATATCTATGATCATAATATATTTTGAGGTAATTTTTACTGCAATAATACAGTAAGCCTCCATAGTCAACAGAGTAATTGTTCTCACAACATTCTTTGCCTAGATTGCTTCAGCTAAACCTGTTTTTTTACAATAGTAGGAGAGAAAATTGGCTTGAGGTTTTATTGTGCTAGAAGAGTGAGCATGCATTAATTGCTCCAGCAAACTGGAAGGGGCTTATATGTTTTGAATTCCCTACAGTTACAAAAGGAGGGACCACTCATACTTTCCACTTGGCTTGTCTAGAAGTTGGACAAAAAGGAAGGAGGAATGAGACTGAAAAGGTGCTGCAAACCAACATAAAAAAGGGAAATCAGACTCCTCTTACAGTGTTGTGTCATGCAAACTTTCTATGCTGATTTATTACTTTTATAAGTACTTGCACAATACTTAAGATTTTCTACATATGCAATTATATTATCATCAAATTGAGACAGTGTTATTTATTTCTTTGCATTCAATTACTTATTTTTCTTGATTTATTGCAGTGGCTAAAACATCTAGAACTATATTTAAAAAGCCTTCAATGTAATACAACAAATCACTCATTAGGTGAATTAAAGCATTTTTCATCACTGAATATGATTAAATGAAGCTTCTAATGGATAAGGTTAGGTTTTTCTCAACTGCTATTTCTGTGTTGATTGCTATGGTTTTTCTTCTTTAGCTGATGATACTAAATGCCTTTATAAATATCAAAATCAAGTAATCAACATTTCAACTTATTGAAAACAATTTGATTCCCAACTAAACTTTCTGTAAATAATTTTGTTTTTTGCAATTGACTAGTCAAGAAAAAAGTTCCCTGATATTTTGTATAGCTTTGGTTTTATCTAATATTTTCCTCTTCAAATGGCTATAGTTATAAACTTGACTGTTCACAACTTTAATATCTACATAAAAATCATTATAATCTGTAGATTACAGAGAATATTATCTCTTTGAATTGTTTATGAAATCAGTCACTGATACTAAAAATACCTGCAGCTGCATCACTTTCAAAGAAAAGAATTTATTCTGCTCACAATTTTGTAGATTCAATGGGATGGTGTCAGCATTGACTGACTGGTAAATACCCTGTTGGCTTTGTTTTACAGTGGTGGTTGGTGGTATGGCAGAAACATACATTAGAGGTAGGAAGCCAAAAAGAGTTGGAGAGAGGCCAGTCTTGTTTTATAGTAACCCTCTTACAAGAATTAATCAGGTTTCCATGAGAACTGCACCACTTCCTGCCAAGGGCAGTGCTGTCAATGACCCAATTGTGTCTCACTTGACTCCACCTCATAAAGGTCCCACCACCTCTTGCATAAACATAGTGGGGACAAAGTTGCCAACACAAAGCTCTCTGGAAGACAAAACACCTTCAAATGATAGCATTCACATAATAAGATTGTTAGCAAGTAATAATGATGAGTACAGCTGCTTCCCAAACTCAAGTTGGACTATGCAAAGCTATTTAGAGATTTGTAAGCAAATATGATGACATGTTTTTCAGGATTCTCCTTCATGATATTTTAAACTTGTATAATCATTTTCTTACACATATGGTATACATATGACATCAACTGGGAATTAAGTGAATAATGACTTACCTACCTCTCTCACAGGTATCAGCTCTGTTTCCTCTTCATGCGCACTTATTCATGAACAGAAAACAAACTTTCTTGTTGGCACTCTCTCTTCAAACCATTCCTTCCTATTAAGTCTAACTTGCTTACTCAGTAACTTTAAAAAATATGGTGAAGCATTATACACACACACACGCACGCGCGCACACACACATACACACACACTGCACTTACTGAATGTATTTTTTATTATTGCTAGTTGGAACCAGTATTTCCTGCCTTGGCTCCACTAATGACAGGGCTAAATTTTTGATTAACACCATGTAGGTGACAGTGCTGGCACTGGGGAGTAGGCGCCTCCTGTGTGCTGGAGACAGGGGAGGTAAACACTTTTCATTTATGCTTGAAAGGAAAGGGGCAGCTAAAGCATTGCTATGTGTCTTCATCCCCTAGCCTTTGTTCACACACATTTGCAGGTGATTAAATACTGTAAATTTCTTCACCAAAGTGTAATGGACAATACCATTAGGTGACAGGCAGTCTCCCAAGTATGAACTAAAATTTTTGGAGCATATCCATGCTAAACAAAACTCTGTGTCAATGTCAGCTGTTCAAATGCACTCACATTTTTCCAGAAAGCAAAAAGATGATAATGTGAAATCATGTAAGTGCTCAGGGATCTCCCATAGTTGTAAATCATAAGTGGAAAATAAAACAAGCCCTGGGCAAAATTACAAATAGAGGAAATTGTGTCTCTAGTATTTCCTGCATCTTCTCACTGTGTCTCATTTCTGATTCTGGTCTTCTGTGTAACATCTCATGATTTCATCGTTCTTTTGTAAAACGTAATGGGGACTCACATTAGGATCCCATGAGTGCAGTGTTAATGACAAAATCCTTCTGATGCTCTGTAGATCACTGGGGATTTTTATGCATTTAGTCATATTTCTTCAGAGAACGTGCAGATAACATGAAACCTACAGACATACATACACAGAAACCCAAAATTCAATAAAGCATTATAGGCTTAGCCATACTATAACTGTTGATGGACAGTTTGTTAACCAATTTAAACTCTATAGTAAGCATACACCAGAAACTGTAAAAGTTATTATCAATTAAACACATCAATATTGAATGTACTGTTGAGAAGGAACTGTTAAGATAATAAAATGTGTATGTACAATCTATCTATTCAACAGTATTCTACTTTGCCATCAAAAACATGTAGGGGTGTCTCCTTAAGTTACAGCAGAACATGGTTGAGGGAGACCATATAGTTAAGAGAAACCACTCCAGATATCAAATTCAGAAACCACCATGGATCATTTGAAAATCATTGTGGTTAATATAAAAAAACGTTGATTCTGAGAAAAGAATAGGCATTAGTGCTTCTTTTAAAAATGCAGTTACTTTTATCCATGTGTTTTTAATTCTTTTTTTAAAAAGATTTATTTATTTATTTGAAAGGCAGAGTTATAGAATCAGAGGCAGAGAGAGAGAGAGATCTTCCCTCAACTGGCTCAATCCCTAAATGGCCGCAATGGCGGGGGTTGGCCGATCTGAAGCCAGGCACTAAGAGCTTCTCCCACATGACTTCAGGAGCCAAGGGACTTGGGTCATCACCCATGCTTTATATAGCAGGGAGCTGGATTGAAAGTGGAGCAGCTAGCACTTGAACCATTGCTCATATAGGATGCTGGCACTGTAGGCAGTGGCTTTATTCACTATACCATAGCACCAGCCCCGTGTTTTTAATTATTAAAATGTATAATTTCATAAAGGGTTAAAATGTCTCATCTATGTGTAAGAATTTTAAGAAAATGTGGGTAAGTTTTAAATTTACATTCTAAATATGGATTCATGACTCAGATGTACAAAAAAGGTGTTTTCTTTTTCTATAACATGATTCTAATTAGCTAAAAAGCAACGAATTTGGCAAATATCTGGAAATTCTTTTTAGTCAAACACTCTAAAGTGGGATTAAGGACATTGTTTCAATTCTGAGCTCTATGAAGATGCTCAAACATGTATGTATAATAAAGTATTAAATTCTGCCACTTTGTAATGATCTCCACCATTCAGATGTCAGATATGAACTCATTTCTATTTTAAAAGTTGGTCCTGGAAAGAACAGGTCTTCAAAGAAGGAGGTACCTTTCTCTGAAGGGAGGAGAGAACCTCCACTTTGACTATGACCTTGTCTAAACAAGATAAGAATCGGAGAACTCAGAGGGCTTCCATAGCCTTGGAAACTCATGACTGGAGCATAGGGAGACTACTGATGCCATAGACAGGAGTGTCAATTGGTAAAGCCAACGACAGGAGTCACTGTGCACTTACTCCTCATGTAGGATCTCTGTCCTTAATGTGCTGTGTATTGAGATTTAATGCTATAACGAGTACTCAAACAATATATTTCACTTTGTGTTTCTGTGGGGGTGCAAACTGTTGAAATCTTTACTTAATGTATACTAAACTGATCCTCTGTAAAAAAAAAAAATTATCAACTCCCAACTTGACTCTCACTGGGATTAAACATGACAATAGGTCTGATCTGATTTCATCATCATTTAAAAAAATCATCTATTATTTTTCACTTTATGTTTCTGTGTGGGAGCAAACTGTTGAAATCCTTACTTAATGTATACTAAGCTGATCTTCTGTATATTAAGATAATTGAAAATGAATCTTGATGTGAATGGAAGGGGAGAGGGAGTGGGAAAGGGGAGGGTAGTGGGTAGGAGGGACGGTATGTGGGGGAAGCCATTGTAATCCATAAATCATACTTTGGAAATTTATATTCATTAAATAAAAGTTAAAAAAAAAAGTTGGTCCTTTTGGGTATATATTCATTAAAATGCTAGACTAATTTGTGGCTTCCCCATTTGATAGTCTCCTCCTTTGCTTCCAAATGGAAAGCAAATAACTAGTCCCCAAGTTCCCTGCTACTGCATCTACAGTGCATATTGCCATGCCCTACTGCTCAGGAAGATCTTGCACCATTCTCTACCCCACAGTTTGTTCTCATTAAATCTGTTCAACAATCTATACTCTAGCAATATAGATCCTGGCTGAAGATTTTGCACAAAGCCTTTGGAAATCCAGAACTTCTGTATCTATTTGAATTAGTCAGTGAGTCAAAAGTATTTCATTTCAATCAGTTAATATTTAACTAATATAAGTTAAAACTTTTATTACTTGATTTTATCATTGGTTTCTAGAGTCTATGCACCCTCTCCCTATGGATAGGGGGAAGAGGATATGGTTTTTTGCACAGCAAGAATCTTTTAAAGAAATAAAAATTACCTTGATTATAAATCTTCAAATATTACTCATCTTATATTTTATTGGGCTATTGCAGTGGTGATAAAAAAAAACCTGTATGTCATAAAGTTTTAGAAAAGATACTATTAAAGAAAGAAAAATGAATAAAAATTTAGAAAATTGAAACAATATGGGGATCCTTAGATACAAGCATCTGATGCCAATAATTAAAAATGAATACTGTGTTCAAAAGAACTGGGCCAGGCAATATGGCTCAGTAGATTAAGACAGCACTTGCGATGCCCATATTCTATATGAGAGTACTGATCCAAGTCATGGCTACTCTGCTTTTTGATACTCTGCTAAAATACCTGGAAAGGCAATAGAGGATGATGACACAAGTACTTGGACCCCTGCTATCCAATGAGAGATCTAGATGGAATTCCCAGCTTCCAGCTTCAGAGTGGCCCAGCCCCAGCTATTGTAGGCATTTGGGGATGAACCAGCAGATCCTCTTTCTCTGTGTTCTTCCCACACCTTTCTCTTTGCCTTTCAAATAAGTACAGCCTTACAAAAAAGAATATAGCTTAATGAAGAGCTAATAAAACATGAACAGATAAAGACACCAAGCATACTTTGTACCAGTATAGTTTTGATATAAGGTTCAGTATTTTTCGAACCTCTCAGTTTCTTTTGTGCTACATTACAGAATACCTGAGAGACTGACTAATTTGCAAAGAATAGAAATTTACTTGCTCATTTTTTGGCTGCTAGGATATCCTTTCTCATGGTGTTTGCAAGTTTGATAATGTTGACTTTAGGTTGGAGCCTGGAATGTCCTATCCTCCGGGCAGAGGTTCTATCCACACTGTGAGAGATAGAAAGGTAAAGAGGTAAAGAGAAGTCACAGCCCTTTTATAACTGGATTAATCTCACCCTAATCATCTCTAAGCTCCTCCCTCTTCATATGGTTACAATGGAAATTAAATTTCAACAGAATTTTTACAGGGGACAAACATTCAAACCAGATAAACAATTTATAGAAATATCCTTTCAGTTCTTAGCTTCAACACACATAAAATTTCTTGTCCAAGATTACTCTTTCATAAACTTGCAATTTTGTTTAATCTATTTATTATTACACTATACTTTTCCTTATTAACATTATGGAATGATCAGACATTATTCTTTAGGAAAAAAAATTACTTCTTTTTCCCTTAACTAAAGCGCATTCTTCATGTTTCCTGCTATTACTTACCAAAAGTGTGTTTTGTTTTCCTTGAATAGAACTGATTACTTTATGATTTCTACTTTTACCTGTCACACTAACATTCTATTGATTATAAAATCTATGATCATAATGTCTAGAAATATGTATTTCCTCATACTATAAATTTTCACTGTGGCATAGGATGTATTTACTAGCAGAAATGAAGAGCTTCAGTTTCTCTTTAATATAAGTCAAAAACTTGGAAATACATATTCAGCAATTTTGTTTAAATATCTATATTATTTGATAATGACCTAGTGTTCAATAAATATACATTTTTTAATATAATTTAGCAAGAATCCAAGGGTATAAGAAAATAAAGAGATTTGAGAAGCAAAAGTAGACATAACACAAGTAAGATGGCCATTGCTATTGGTCCCTCTTCTCCCAGTCATGTGCTGTGAAGTTGATCTTTTGAGGAGAGAAAGACCATGTTACTATTATTTGTGAATAAGGAAGCAGGAGAAATATATCTCAAATCTGCTTTACCATTTATAGAGTGGATAGAAGCTTTGCAGATTAGATGGAAGAGTGATTGCATACTTGATATCTTTTTCAGGTGTCTCCCATTTGACTTTACTTAGTCATTTTTGGGATTACCATGTTTGTGAACTCCTTGATTGATATTCTGGATATCAATCCTTTATGAGGCATATAGTTTGCTCACATTTTCTCCTATTTTGTCAGTTTCCTCTTCACTTGGTTGAGTGCTTCCTTTGCTGTACAGAAGCTTCTTAGCCTCATGTAATCCATGTGCTTCTAGGATCTTTTCCAAAAAGTCTTTGACTTGCTTTTCCAAGTTTCCTGTGTGTTTTCTCTAGTAATTTGATTGCTCCAGGTCTTAGGTTTAGATCTTTGATCCATTGTGAGTTGATTTTTGCATAATGTTTAAGGTAAGGGTCTTCTTTCACCCTTCTGCATGCAGAGATCTAGCTTTCCAAACACTACTTGTTGAACAAATTTCCTTTCTCCAGGAGGTGATTTTAGTTATTTTGTCAAGGATTAGTTTATTATAGGCATATAAATGAATCTCTGAGTTATCTATTTTGTTTTATTGGTCCATATGTCTATTTTGTGCCAATACCAGGCTGTTTTGATTATAACAGCCTTATAGTGTATCCTTAAAACTTCATATTGTAAAGATTCAGGCTTTGTTTTTATTGTTTAGATTGATTTAGCTATTTGGAATCTCTTGTGTTTCCCTAGAAATTTTATGGTCATTTTTTTCAATAGCTTAGAAAAACGTCCTTCATATTTTGAATAGCATTGTATTGAATCTGTAAAATCCTTTGGATCCTATGGATATTTTGATGATTTTAAGTCTTCCAATCCACACACATGTAAAATTTTTCCTTTAGTGTATGTGTTTTTTTCTTTCTTTAATGTGATGTAATTTTCCTCATGGAGATTTTCATCTTTTGTTAAATTTATCCCATGGTATTTAAATTTTTTGTATCTATTGTGAATGGAACTGAGCTTAAAAGTTCTTTCTCAGACATGACATTGTGCATACAAATGCTGTTGATTTTTGTGTGTTGATTTTGTATCCTGCAACTTTGCTGAACTCTCTTATGAGCTGCAGTAGTGTCTGAGTGGATCTTTTAGTTCCCCTGTATACAGAATCAAGTCATCTACAAACAGATAAAATTTTACTTCTTCCTCTCCAACTTCTATTCCTTGGATTTTTTTTCTTTCTTTTTTTATTTTTTATTTTTTATTTATTTATTTTTTGACAGGCAGAGTGGACAGTGAGAGAGAGAGAGAGAGAGAGAGAGAGAGAGAAAGGTCTTCCTTTGCCATTGGTTCACCCTCCAATGGCCACCGCGGCCAGCACGCTGTGGTCGGCGCACCACGCTGATCCGATGGCAGGAGCCAGGTGCTTCTCCTGGTCTCCCATGCAGGTGCAGGCCCTAGGACCTGGGCCATCCTCCACTGCACTCCCGGGCCACAGAAGAGAGCTGAACTGGAAGAGGGGCAACCGGGACTGAATCCAGTGCCCTGACCAGGACTAGAATCCAGTGTGCCAGAGTTGCAGGTGGAGGATTAGCCTATTGAGCCACAGCGCCCGCCAGATTTTTTTTTTCTTAATATTGTTTTTTGGTATCCTTTTCTGGTTCCACATCTTGGTGGAAATATTTCAAGGGCTGCCCCATTCAATATGATGTCAGCTGTGGGTTTGTTGGATATTTCTTCGATTGTTTTCAGGTATGTTTTTCTGCATGAAATTTGCTTAAGGTTTTTTATTTTAAATCAAGAAAATGTGTTGTATTCTATCGAATGCTTTTTCTCCAGTTATTCAGATAGTCATACTGTTTTTATTATTCATTGTTGAAGTGATATATGTGTTTATTAATTTGTGTATGTTGAACCATCCCTGCATCTCTGGAGATAAATTCCACCTAGTCCATGTAGATATTTTTTTATGTGTAGTTAGATTCAACTAGCTATTATTTTATTAATTATTTTGCATCTGTGTTCATCAGTGATATTGGTCTAGATTTCTCTTTCCTTGTATTTTTTTGTCTGATTTTTAATGAATATGGTGCTGGCCTCACAGATGGAGTTTGGGGGGAAGATTCCTTCTCTTTGAATTCTTTTAAATAGTTTGAGAAGAATTGGAATTTGTTCTTCTTTAAAAGTTTGTGCAGTTCAGCAGTGAAACTTTATGGTCCTTGGCTTTTCATTTTTGGGAGGGTGTTTATGACTGATTCAATTGGTTATTTGTCTATTCATGTTTTTTGTCTCTGTGCCTCAATTTTAGTAAATAGCATGTGTCCAGAAATCTATGCATTCTTTCAGGAGCTTCCAATTTTTTCACATATAGCTGTTTCTAATAATTCCTGATGATTCTTTTTATTTCTATGGCATCCATTGTAACATTTCCTTTTTCATCTCTGATTTTGCTAATTTTGGTCTTCTCATTTTTTTCTTATTTTGGTTATTTGGACCAATGATATCAATTTTTTTTTACTTAAAAAAAAACTTTTTGCTTCCAGCACATATATATGTATTCCCCTCCAAATGTTTTTTCTTTCAATTTTGTTTATTTCTTTTTTAATTTTTATTATTTCTTTCCTGTTGAAAAATTTGGAGCTTGGCTTGTTCTTGCTTTTTTAGGTCCTTTAGATGCATTGTTAGATCATTTATTTCATACCTTTCCAATTTCTTGTCGTAGGCCCTAATTGCTATAAACTTTCCCTTCACCATTGCTATTGCAGTATCCCATACGTTTTGATATTCTGTGTTGCTGTGTTTCATTTACTGGATTTTTTTTAGTTCATTCAGCCCGTCTGTATTTGTTAATTAGAGAATTTATTCCATTTACCTTCTAAGTTATCAATGTTAAGTAATAACTTTGTCCTTCCATTTTTCTAAAAACATTCCTATTTTTTGCTTTGGACATCCTTTGTACTTTGATTAAGAGGTATATATTTATTTTTTAAAGATTTATTTTTATGTATTTTAAAGGGAGTTACAGAAAAAGCTAGAGACACAGAGAGAGACAGAGGTCTTCCATCCACTGGCTCATTCCCCAAATGGCCTCAATGGTCGGAGCTGAGCCCTTCTGAAACCAGGAGCCAGGAGCTTCTTCTGGGTCTCCCACTCGGGAACAGCGGCCCAAGCACTTGGGTCATCTTCTATTGCTTTCCCAGGATATAACAGAGAGCTGGATAGGAAGAGGAGCAGCCAGGACTAGAACTGGCACCCATATGCGATGCTGATGCTTCAGAACGTGGCTTTAACCCACTGCGCCACAGCACCAACCCCTATATTCATAGTTTAATGCTATTTTCTATGAATTTTCTGAATTCCTCTTATATATGTAAATTGAAATCAGATGTCTTACCCTTAATTCATAACTATTAGTAATAAAGAGGGTCGGCCGGCACCGAGGCTCACTAGGCTAATCCTCTGCCTTGCAGCACCAGCACACTGGGTTCTAGTCCCAGTCAGGGCGCCGGATTCTGTCCCAGTTGCCCCTCTTCCAGGCCAGCTCTCTGCTGTGGCCAGGGAGTGCAGTGGAGGATGGCCCAAGTCCTTGGGCCCTGCATCCCATGAGAGACCAGGATAAGTACCTGGCTCCTGCCATCGGATCAGCGCGGTGCCCGGGCAGCAGTGGCCATTGGAGGGTGAACCAACGGCAAAGGAAGACCTTTCTCTCTGTCTCTCTCTCTCACTGTGCACTCTGCCTGTCAAAAAATAAATAAATAAATAAATAAGTAATAAACAGGGTCAACTTACTGGGAAAGAACTTCCCATGAAATGCCTGAAAGGAATTCAAGAGAAACACCTACTGAAACTTGGCTGAGGCCGGCGCCCTGGCTCACTAGGTTAATCCTCTGCCTGTGGCGCCGGCCTCCTGGGGTTCTAGTCCTGGTCGGGGTGCCAGATTCTGTCCTGGTTGCTCCTTTTCCAATCCAGCTCTCTACTGTGGCCCAGGAAGGCAGTAGAGGATGGCCCAAGTCCTTGGATCTTGTACCCACATGGGAGAACAGGAGGAAGTACCTGGCTCCTGGCTTCAGATTGGTGCAGCGCGCTGGCTGTAGCGGCCATTTGAGGGGTGAGCCAACGGAAGGAAGACTTTTCTCTCTGTCTCTCTCTCTCACTGTCTAACTCTGCCTGTCAAAAAAAACAAACAAACAAACAAACAAAAACACTTGGCTGAGGAATAGTTTAAGAGAACTATTACCCTTAACTATCAGGTCCATTTGATTTGGGTAACATACACAGCATGCCTGTTTTGTCATATCCATCTGGAGCAACATTGAGCAATCCTTTATTCTTTATCTGTACATTCCTTATCTATTCCCAGAAACATCCCTCTTAACATTAACATATAACCCTCTTTTCAATAGCTTCAAGACAATATTTTCCCTATCTTTGAAGGTATTATAGCCAATCATATTCTAAAGGAAGTATTTTCCATCCAGTAAGAAAGTCACTCCCCACTTATGGAAAGCTGGCCTTTTTCGGTCAAGCCAATCAATATATATTACCTTTGTGACTGTCATGGAATATATAAATAGTGACTACAACTTGACCACATTGGAACACTTCCCAAGATTCATTGGAAACCACTGGGCTTAGTCTTCCAGGCCTAGATCATCCATACTCTGTCCTGAAGAAAGCTTATATATACCTTTGAACAGATCCTGCTCCTTGCTATTAACACTACTCATGTTAATTCAGAATTTCATCACAAAAAATACTTAGATGTGGAGTGGTCTTGCTGATTCTAAATCTCCTCATATGGTAGAATACCAATTAGTTCCCTCAAATAAGCGGTAAGCACTTTTCTTATTTCTCACAGAAAATAACGCTTATATTATACTGTGTTAGGATCTTTGAAGATGAAATATTTTCACAGCCACTCTTAAACAAAAACCTATTAATAGAGATAGCTGGGTAATAGACACATTAATATTTTGTCACACCTGCTCCCTGGCCATGATTTTTTTAATAATAGGGACAAATATTATTAAAACAAACTTCTTTCATGAAGAAAATTCTTCAATTTTCAAATAACCAGCTAGTAGTCCACTGTAATAAATAAATAAAAATTACAAGGAAGGGGTCAACAACAGAAGAAGCATTAAAAATGTGCTTTTTAAAAGATTTATTTATTTATTTGAGAGGCAGAGTTACAGATGGAGAGGGAGAGACAGAGAAAAAGGTCCTCCATCCATTGGCCATCACTCCCCAAATGGTCACAATAGCTGTGGCCAGGCTGATCTGTAGCCAGGAGCCAGACGCTTCTATTGTAGAGATAGTCCTCATTCTCTACCTGTCTCACTACCCACAACTCCCCCAACATGAACTCTCCTGACAACAAAAGTCTTTTTCTTTCTTTCCTTTCTCTATTTTTTAAGATTTATTTTATTTATTCGAAAGGCAGATTTATAGAGAAGATAGAAAGAGAGAGAGAGAGAGAGAGAGAGAGAGAGAGGTTTTCCATCCACTGGTTTTCTCTTCAAATGGCTTCACTGACTAGGGCTGGACCAGGCTGATGCCAGGAGCCAGGGGACTCTCCCGGGTCTCTCACGTGGTCGTAGGGGCCTAAGCCATCTTCCACTGCCTTTCCAGACACATTAACAGGGAGCTGGATTGGAAGTGGAGCTGGGTTTCGAATAGGAGCTCATATGGGATTCTGGCACAAGTGGAGGTTTAACCTATTATGCCAGAGCACCAGCCCCTAAAAGTTATTTTAAAATATGTATTTGCTCGATGTTTGTGTAATCTGTTGACAAACATGCCAAAACCTAAAATTCTGCTGCTGACGTTTAAAAGTATCAAAGCCTTCATGAGGTAAATAATCTATGGAAAGCAACTCCACAACAAATCATGTGATAGCAACAGTTAGCAGGCATGACAGGCATATTTGGTTACATCTCCTTTTATCTGCTTCACAATTTTTCTGATTGCTGAATGTGACCAGAATTTTATGAATATTTAATCATAGACTATGAGGAATAAAAAAACAACAAAATAAATGCGAGGAAGAAAACAATGCATTGTATGAAAATGTGCCATTTTCCTCTATAGACTAATCCATTAATTATGAGAGCTGAGATTTTGAGAACCAAAGCAGTCAATTTTCTGATTTTTCCGGATTTATTTAACAATGCTGATTTGCTAGTTCTTATAGGGTGTACCTTTTTTATCTCTCAAATCTGTGTAATCACAGAATGCTTGATTAAGGAATGGAAGCTTTGAGTGTAATGGATATGCATGCATGATTAGCTGGAGGAGGGAATCTATAATTATGTGGTGTATAAATATATATCTAAATACTTTAAACCTTCACAATAAACACAACAAAAGTCTTGACATTTTAAAATTCTTCCAGTCATAACCACAAAAAGAACAGCAGTATTTGAAAAGAACCACATAAGACCTGAACCACAATCTTCCAGAGGATAAATTCACAATATAATATATAATTAATAATCACTACCAAAAATATCGACGATTTTTGGAAAGCCATATGGAACTTTGGTTCCTAGATATTTTTTGTGCTTTTAGCCCTGAATATCCCAAATCACCAGGAATGCAGAGATAATACTGATGGACTATCAGTCTTAAGTCTCTGTAGTTCATGTCATGTTAACTGCACTCAAAACTGGTATTTTCTTTATATATTTCTTTAGATATATTCTTAAATATATTTATATATTTTTCCCTCCATCACTTTCCATAATCATATGCCTCTGAGGCTTGCTTTTTCTAGTACCAATGTGAACTTTAAACTAATTGTATGGAAGAAGAGTGATAAATTGCTAACAAACCTATTTTCATAATAGATGTAAAAGCCAATTAACCTCACTTTAGAAACCCTAATATAATTTTAAATTAAAACTACAATTTATAACTCAAACTTTTTTCTATGTTCTAGATGACTACAGGAATCTCCAAAATATTGACAGAAAATGTATATTATGAAGAGATGACATGGATTTAAAAATTTTTTACCCCAAACTAATTTTATTTCAAAAGCCATTTTCCATGAACTGTTAAAAGTGTACCTGTTTGTGTCTACTTTTGTGTATTCAGTCTTGAAAGATACTTTACTTTTCATAATTGTTTCCATAAACATGTGATTAGAGTTTATAGTTGTATTTTTTACTATATACACCTGAAAGAAAACTGACAAATATTGATAATGAGAATTCTTATTTTGTAGATGATTCTGAGATGTTAAACTTTCAATAATTTAAAAAAATAGTTCTTAAATTTGTCATTTTAATGGCAATGTATAAAATACACTTTAAAATGTATTTCTTATATTTTATAGATTGATTTTTGAGGAGGGAAAAGTTACTCTATATATTTAATTCACTTGCTTCTTTCTCTGTTATCTTGAGCTTGAGCCATATATTACTTTGTTCTTAATAATCTGATGTTTTATTGTAAGCAAACCTAAGACAATCTTAAATGTCATCTTAATTTCCCACTTCACAAAAGGATAATTATAATTTGAAAAAGTGATAGTGAGTTTCTGGCCAGGTCATTAGGATGAGTCTCTGGAGTGAGTTGATGCTTATGATTTATGAAAAGCCTTATGTGCAAAATCTACAACCAATATGAAGGACATGACTAATATACCTCCTGTTACCAAAGGCAATGGTAATTAAATCTATAAACTTGTAAGTATCTGTAATAGTTATGTAAGTGAAGAGAAAAATTTAAAATAATAAGCCATGAATCAATTTAGTTTTATTCTACCTGTAGGAATTACATTTTTCGAATGTTAACATTAATATTAATACCAAGAAGAAGAAGAAAAAGATGGAAGAAGAAAACAACTAGGAAAGAGAAAGTAAAAGTGAAGGGGACAGTTTCCCTCGCTGCAACAAAAGAAAAAACACAACATTTCAGTTTGCTGAATATGTATTGTTTTCTTTTTGTTAGGTGAATTTTTCTCTAAGCATTATGCTAATATTTTTGTGTATGTGAAATCTATTAATCATCATGTCTTCTATATGCAGTCTCTGTTGCACTTGTATTACAGATAAGAAAATTACAATTTCAGTAAGAAACCTAGCAGTTACCCATTTAATTTTCTTGAAAAGCTTTTTAATATCTATATTTCCACTAGACTATTAAACTTCAAGGTTTTTGCACATTTTGGATGATCTCAGCTAACTGCTACTTATTCTAAATCATAATATACTTATGATTCAAATCTTTTATCACTTTACCACCAGAGAAAACTGGAGGATAACATTTACAAATTCACCTGGGTTTTTCTTTCTGAATGTGAATCATAAAATAAAATTAGAAAAAGTTAAAAGTGAATTCTGTTAATTGCATAAAATATTTAATGCTATAATCTATGAAAGTTTTTTGCAAATATTAATTATGTACACTATTATTTTACTTTAATGTATATAAATTATATATAGATTTGTATGCATGGATTTCAGAATTAGAAAACTGCCATCTAAACCAATGGGCTTTTTGAATTTTCTTGCAATGTTTTCATTAATGAACTCTCAGACTTTGTAGGAGACTAATAACTGCAAGAAAATGGCAAAATTAGAATTAAAAGGTCCGCATTGCTTGAAAACTAAACTAAAATAACTATTAAAGATTAAAAGTTACCTATTAAGACCATATGCTGCATGAGATATTCTTGTCGATGTCAACAGGAGTTCCAACGAGGATGTGGGCAGCATATGGATCTGGCATTTTGTTAATTAAAAACAATGTTTTGCAACGTTGATATATGTTCCAAAGAGGAATTCTTCAAGCATAGCACCAAGTTGCTGATTCAGTCTTTTATACAGTTGAGTGTCAGATTTGAAACACAGAGATATAACTTTAATGTTGTGCATGTGCTATTTTTAAGAACAGTAATAGAAAACATTAGCTTAAAATTTTCATTGTGATAGTTGAAATTTATTCTAAGTGATTTCCCAATCTATTCAAAATCGAATACTAAAATATAAAAGTTCAAATTGAGAGCTGACTATTTATAGGACAAATTTTTATATCTTTTTAAGTATATATGAGGTCTTTATTGTAGATTTATTGCAAATATATTCCTCATTTTCCACCTGCCTTACTGCCCACAATTGCTTCATGACTTAGCAACTCCCCCAACAAGAACTCCCTCGACAAGAAGAGTCTATTTCTTTATTTTCAAAGATTTATTTTATTTATTTGAAAGACAGAGTTATAGAAAGAAGTAGAAACAGATAGATGTCTCCCATCTCTCTCTCTCTCTCTCTCTCTCTCTCTCTCTCTCACACACACACACATACACACACACACACACATACACAGAGAAAGAGAGAGAGAAAGAGAAAGAGAGAGAGAGAGAGAGAGAGAGAGAGAGAGAGAGAATAAGCCATCTGTTCCCCAAATGGCCACAACACCCAGGGCTAGGTGAGTCCAGTATTCAGGAGTTTCATCTGAGACTCCCATGTGGGTATATGGTCTTCAGGACTTGGGCCATATTGTGCTGTTTTCCCAGGGGCATTGGCAGAAGCTGGTTCAGAAGTGGAGCAGCTGGGACATGAACTAGCGCCCATTTGGAATGATGGCATTTCAGGTGGTGCCTTAACCCTCTGTGCTCCTACAGTTGCACCTGAGGTAGACTTTTAACTTATTTTGGCTAATATGTACACTAGGGTAAAAGAAATGGCCTTCCTATCACATTAAAATGTTCACTGCTTTCTTGCTTCCCTGGATTTTTTTTTTTTTTTTGACCCCTGTCTGATTTCAATTGCTTGAGAGAATGTGTGGTGCAGATCTGCATCAGTTCAGTTGTCACCTAAAACCTGAATAATAGGAAAGAGCCTGGAAAAAACAATGAAACATGCTTGCTAAGCTACAGATAAACAAAAGAGAACAACTCAAACCAATGCTCAGTAAGCATGCAGGTTTTTTTTTTTAAAAAAAAAAAAAAACTTCTTTATTTTTCAATTTTAAGGTGAACAAATTTCATGCATTTCATATATATAGATTCAATAACATAGTAATACTTCTTACCCTACCTTCCCTCCCACCCAATATCTAACCTCCCGCCTCCTTCCTTCCCAATTTCTTTCCTTTAATTTTTATAATATTCTGTTCCAGTCTATTTTAGACTCATAAGATTAACTCTACACTAAGAAAACAATTCAACAAATAGTAAGAAGAAGAAGAAGAAAAAAACACTGTTCCTCGAAAGTAGAGACAACGGCTGTAAACAATCATCAAATCTCAAAATGTCAATTTTACTTATATACAATGCATTATTTTTGGTACTCTATCAGTCTGTAAGTTTTTAAGTATCTTCAGTGATTATTGTTTAAGCTATTGAGTTGTGGAGTGGCTTTGTTTTGCAGCACTATTATGGCAATAAATTCTACAAAATTAACTTCTCTTCCTCAAATAAATGACACATCTCTTCTTGAGTAACAATTCACAAAGAAGACTATTTGTGTCAAAACTATGTTACACAGGTGGCCCCTACCACTCTGGATAGTACTATGAGAGGGACTATGAGGAAGCAGAGTGTAATTGTTGAGAGTACCCTTTGGACTCAGATTTGGTTTCAATGTTAACACCGCCATTTATAGATTTTGCTGTCTCTCCAGGTCAAATGGCTCCTTCCTGAGATAGGATTTGACTGTTGCTAAAACAGCTGCTGATGACTACGTAGAAATTAGTTGTTTCACAAGGGCATTTCAATGATGAACTTATGTTTAAACAAATTCATTTGGGGTCTTGGCTTTTGCCAGTATCAAATGATGATCTTAAAGCAAAAAGAAATTGTATCCATTCTTTACTATATATCCTTTCGAAGAGAAAAGGGATGAGTAAGAAACAGGCTTGTGTTGCATTTGATAGAAGCAATTAGAGAAAATACATTATTTTTTGACAGGCAGAGTGGACAGTGAGAGGGAGAGACAAAAAGAAAGATCTTCCTTTTCCATTGGTTCACCCCCCAATGGCCGCTATGGCCAGTGCACCGTGCTGACCCAAAGCCAAGAGCCAGGTGCTTCTCCTGCTCTCCCATGTGTGCAGGGCCCAAGGACTTGGGCCATCCTCCACTGCACTCCTGGGCTACAGCAGAGAGCTGGACTGGAAGAGGAGCAACCAGGATAGAATCCGGTGCCCCAACCGGGACTAGGACCTGGGGCGCCGGTGCCGCAGGCAGAGGATTAGCCTAGTGAGCCATGGCGCAGGCTGAAAATACATTTCTAAAAAGCCTTCTGCTACATATAGATATGAAATATCATTAAAAGGTAGCCAAGTAGGGGAAAAAATTTCTGTCTCAGTAGTGGAGAAAGAAAGGCACACAACTTATATTGAGTAAAATTGCTTTAACCCTTACAATAACACAAACAACTCGTCAATGATAATAATTTCTTTTCTACATAGATACATAAAAGTGTCACTCATTTGTATGAAAATACTAAGGGGTGCTTTATAAGAATACATGAGATAACTATACTACATATTTAGATACTACAAGTGGAAATTGTATATGAATTGCCTTGCACACAATGTCATGTGATGTGTAGTCTACAGCGTGTAAACCTCAGTGATACATAGGTAGGTGATTTATCCGAAATTGTGAATATGTGGATCCCACTGCTGAGCACCACATAGAGAATACATGTTGCTTCTTTAGTTCTTTCACATTTTTAGTTGGCAAGATTCTCATCGCTGTCAATTCAGAAACAATAATCTAGCACAAAGTTTAGTCAGAATCCTATGTGCCTACAAGAAGACTTCAGCGTGGCTGAGAATGAAAGAGAGCAGGCACCAAAAGTATCAGAAAAGGTGAACTTTATTAGATAAAGTACAAAAAGATTTGTTGAACCTCTTCTAGAAACCAAAGTTAACAATATATGTCAAGGCACAATATTTTCTAATTATTTTGGGTAGAATAAATGATCCGTGTAGTAATTGTTTTCCATCTCTCTCTTTTACATTCCTTGCATTCTTTCCCTCCTGTCTCTGTTTGTCTCTATGTGTCTCTCTGTCTCTGCTGCTCTCTTTCTGAACATGGATAAGATGGCCTATTTGCAATTTATTGAACTGGGAGGAACCACTTTCATCCATATCATGTATCTTGGTTCCCCTAAATGTTGTTTAGATCATAAAGGTTGAGAGGGAGAGGGAGAAAGAGAGCGAAGAGAAAATTCTTCCAAAATATTTGCCAAGATTTATTATCTTTAATTGACCTTCAATCTTCAGTGGACTACAGCAGTTTCTGTGCATGATGAGTTCCTGGATCCCTGCCCTTACAATAATTCAGCATACAGGAAGGAACTGCACATACATCTGGCAAGCACCCAACAGACACACACTCACACACACACACACACGCGAGAGCAAACAGATCTTCTGGCAGTAATCGAATATGGTCTCTGAAGAGAACTTTCTTCTAAAAAATTCTCAACTAGCTTCTTTGGTATATGTTTATAGTTGTGAATTAGTTTGGAAACTATATGTCATTACACTCTGGTTATTGTGGTTGCATTGTTTCTGGAAAAGTGCATTAGTTCAAGAGAGTATGCAGAATTCATTACTTTTTTGTTGTTAATGTATAATACACTTGTGTATTTCACATCTTATAAATGCATATGTAACAAATTTTAGTGTTCATCTTGTAATCTTTCTGGTTGTATGTTGTCTCAAATAACAATTCAAATTGAAATGTGCACTACATATTAAAATTGAGGTCTATCATTTCTAACTGAAGATTACATTTATGGCACACTTTAATTCTCACATCGGAGCTTATAATGTCTGCTGAAAGTCAAAAGTAATTTGTTAAGATGTTCATTTTATACTTTATGCTTCAGCTTTGTGTGATAAAAGTAAATGTGTATCTTTAAATATCTAATAAAATCTACAAAACAATTTGCCATGGAATCAAAAGTTCTACAACTTGTTTTCATAAAATGAATGAGGCAGAGTCATGTCTTTCTTCATATGTCTCTATTTGACTTCAGCAAATGCAGACTATGACTTGGTTGAAGTATAAGGGTTTTAGACGACAAACATCATTCCTATACTATCAAGCAAATGTTTGCATCAAACCATTCATTCAGTGATGTGAAATTCAGTTCCAGGTTTTCAGCACATTAGTGCTTACTTGAAACAGGTAACAGATGTATTAGAAAGAGCACAAACCTCATGATTGAAAGTCTACCTTCAACTCTCAAAGCTCTGAGATTTTCAGCAAGTTTTTAATTGCTCTGAACCTCAGTTACGTAGGGGAAAATCTCAATCTCAAAATGTAAATGAGAGAGTACAAGTACGTATGTTGTGTGGGTGGCATAATTGAATAATCCAAACAAGTTGACTAGAACTCTGTAAGCAATTAATGAATATCAGTCCCTCTCCTTGACTAAGGGAACATTTTAAGACAACCATCTAAAACAATACCATGTCTTGAAACTCAATGAAAGATGAGAAAACTAGGAATAATTTTGATGAAGAAGAATTAGGGAAATGAGATGAGGGTAAATATCATTATTTGCATGCCTAATTTAGAAAATCATGTGAGATATTTTGAGGAATAATAACAAAAGAAAAGTTCTTTTTCAGAATGTCAGTGTGAAAGAATGAAAGAGTTTTGGAGGGAGAATTTAACAAAACTTGCAGATTTTTAATTGTTTTTGTTTTGTTTTTATATTCACATATTTAACTTAAGATCCATGACTATTTTAAAAATTAGTATGTGGATTTCCTTGACATACTTCCTGAATATCTACAACTACATAGGGTTCAAAAAAATTTATTTTACTTTAGAAATCACAGTAAAATTTTCCTGTGATTTTAATAGAATATGCTGATGAACTCAGGCAGACAATTAAACCGCAAAGTCAAAGATCAATGGAACTCATAGGGTGGGGGCATCATCCAATTATTGTGTCTAGCAGATGGGAATAGTAGGATGTCCTTAGGTCATTGAATGCATGCCTTTGGAAGGTGGTTCTCAAGAGAGGGCTAGTCATCAAGGCCCAGTGGTGCCCCTTTGCTCTCTTTGCTTCCTGACTCTGCATGGGATACTTCCTCCGCACACCCTCTGTCATTGCCATTCTCTTGGCCTCATCAAACAGCCAAACCAATGGAACCTGTTCAACGCTGGATTATAAAAATAAACTCCCCTCCTTCATAAACAGCTTGTTCTAAGCACTTAGTAGTACTAATAAAAAACTAATAAAAGTCTGTCTCTTTGCCTGCTTCTCATTAGTTAACATTGTTAATTTTCAATGTTAAGTTTATGAGACATCCAGTTATATTAAAGTGAAATGTGTCCTTTTCACTTTCTGAATTTGAAGATTTTCTTAGAAGAATTTGAACATCTAGAAGCATACTAAGATATGGTGATTCCAGTTAACAATGCACAAATGGATTGAATCTTACTGTGATGAAAATAGATGGAAGCATCTAGTGTGTACAGAGCGGAATAGTGCATCATGCATCTCCTGTATATTTACTGATTATAATCTGTAGGAAATACCTAAAACCAGGATTAGTCTTTCAAACTAAGTAAGTCCTAAAGGAGTATTATTCTAAGTAGCAGTAAAAAGATTTATGAGCAGAAAATATTTGAAATATCAATAAAGAACATATATATTATCCTTTAAAAGCAAAATTGTAGCTTTTATTTTAATATTAATTAAATGAATATTTTGAATTCAGAACACAGGTGACTGCAGAAGTATGGGATATGTAGATTAGGTTTTTAACCCTCATTCATAAAAGTAAATTTAACTGTCCAATTGCGATAAGACATTAGAAGATAATATGATATTTATTCATGGATTTGTGATGCAAGCAGTAGCATCACATTGGGTAACTTATTGAAAAGAAGTCATTTAAGTGTTCCTTATCAGAGCCTATCAAAAGACTAAAGCCTATCATCAGGAATAATTAGAACCAGGACTAAAGTTTATCAGGATTCTCTTTCCCTGCGTGTGTCCTCTGCAACTCTTGGGGCATTTCTTTTCTCTTATGTTTGCTGAAGATCAAGTTTTTTGATTTTCATTCTTACCTCAGCTCCAAAATTTACATCTCCTTCATTCCTTGTGTCTTCCTTATCCTACTTCCCAGGCGTGCTGGGGCTGCCCTGGGATATGGAGTCCTATTTCTGAGAACGCGATCCTGTTTTTTATGGATCTTGATTCTCTAATGTAAAGCACCTGCTTGGAGACTCCACAGTTGTTAGCGATTCTGGGGCAGGGGTCTCAGAATTCCAGCCTACATGGGCAATGTTGATAGGAAGGATAGCCAGGTCCTTTGCAGCAGTGGTCCAGTCAAGACAGGAGAATTCAGAACATAGATATATAAAGTGAAAAAGGAAAAGGAGCAGATGAAGGATTATAAAATGGTAGTCCCTGACTTGTGTATTTCAGCTGAGCTGTCTTCTGTGTGTACTCAACAAAACCTTTGTTAAAAGGTACCACACTTTGGGAAACACATGCCTAGAATTTGCATACTTATTTAAAAATATAACAATGATTTCTACTACAAATTTTCATAATAGCTTAGATGTTTTTCCTCCACTAACTTGGTAAAAGAAAATAAATGGGAGAAAATTACTTTCTCCTATATTACCTCTTCCAAAGCATGAAGACAAGAAGCTGCAAAATAAGTGCTCACGAGATTTTATTTTATGTATTTTAGAAGCAGATGTCAAGCAGGGAGGGACAATTCTTAGTGTGCCATTAGCATAACCCTTCATTCTCCTATGGGCCCCCAGCAGAAAATAAGCTTCAGTTCACTTGTCTCTGTTTCTGGTAGAAGTCAAACTATAGATAATTCCTCAGTACAACCAGATATCGAGAAAATATCAAGTCTGTTACTAAAAGAACCAAGATTTTGATGAAAAAGAACTAGATATCTGTTGCCAGAAAAATGTGTCTTTAAAGGATATCAAGAGGGGTCTTGGGGCCTATTCCCAAATATGAGAAAAAGAGGACAGTTGAGGTTGCCTTTGAAGAGTGGAGTGGCCTGATAATTAGAGACAATGTGAGCTACACTTGTTTTTTTACCACAATTATCCTAAATAGAAAAATTTAATGTGTGAAGCTATGCGAAATAAGAAATATTTCCCTTTTCCACTGGAGATCAGCTAGTTTTAATACAGGAAAGAATGTTGTTTTGAAAGAAGGGTGCAGCTTCCCTATTATTTCAGTAGGTATAGTTATTTTGAGGAAAATAAGGACACTAAAAGCATAGGCCTTTACTAGTAAAAGATAGAGTGCACAGAACAATGAACTTGCTTAGTGTGTTATTCCTTAGAAATTATATTGCAAATCACGATTCAAGTTTCACCTGGCATAATTGTCAGAAATCAGGTTCTTGGTGTACACACCTAGATGTTAATTTTATGGGGCACTTCTGAGCCACAGAATTTATCTGTTTAATATGCAATCAAGAAATTCCTGGGTAAGGAGCCAGCAGACTGTATTCTGGAACACACTGTCCACAAACAATAAGGTAAATTAGAAACGGGTTATTTTTCCCTTTTACTAATGGAAAAAATAAGAACTCAAACTGAAGGCGTATGAGTTCTGGGCTTCCAATTCACAAATCATATCTTAAAGGTGCAAGTGAAAGAAACATTCATAGTATTCAAAAATACAAATTAACCCAACCAATAGCGCTACAACAGTAATTATTTGTTAGACTTTCATCAATACAATTGCCTAGTTTGAAATCAGACACATCCTTGATCTTCCCAAAGAGTTTATAATCAAAGGAGAGAATTTTAGGTTCATTTGGAAGATAACTGATTTTGCTTCCACATGCTGAATATCTCACAGGCATTCCTTCCAGGGAAACACATGGCTAAACACTCTTAAAAGTAAAGAAACATCCTAATGAAAGGGAATGAAATGCAAACTGTTTTCTATCTGTTCTGCTTAGACTGTTTTTTTTCTTAGTTTTTTTTAAACCTAGTAAAATTTCCAGCGTTTTCATCAGCTCTGTATTTATAATTCAAAATATACTTCATCCTATAAAATTTTTTTGCAAAATATAAATTCTCTATTCTAATATGGCATATTAAGTTTCAGTTGGCACTTATTTCAAATTTTAGTCCACTTGATCTCTTAACTCCGAGGAAAGAAATTGATCCACATGTAACCTCACCCAGATATAAACTTTCTATTTCCCTTTCAGCAGCTCAGGGTTCAATTTCATGCATATTCGCTGATACATAGAGACTTTTGCTAACAACTGAAACTGTGAGTCCAGAGGAACACATTCCAGTCCTTACTCAAGATACGGAGTGGATCAAAAAGAGCTGTTAAATGATGATTAGACTCTCATATCCCTGTGAGCTCCCTCTGATGGCTAATGAAAAAAGGCTGGTGAAAACATATTTTTCTCTGTTGTCAAGCCAACATTATATATTGTGAACACTGTTTCAACTGGACTTCGTAGCAGTTTCATAAAAGAAGGCCATTAGGAATTGTTCTATATGCCTTAGTTTATATGCTGCTTAATTGCATTGGAAAATTAAGAGTTTCCTTCTGGCTTGATCAATGAGCTCCATCTTCTTGGATTTCCATTTCCCATATGCATTTAATATGTTCAAGAGTCATAGGTAAAAAACCAAAAGCCAAACTTACCACATGAAAAAAAATAATTGTGTGCAGTCTCCAGTGAATATGCGTGGCTTGTGCACTATGTGAGGATTTTGTGCTTCACAACTCCAAGGAGACAAATGATATGCTTTAATCAGTTTTGTTTTCATAGGCTTTAAATCCCCTTTTTTAATTAGCATAATGAACAAATAATTTCTTCCATCTCTTCCTTGTCTCCTAGAAGAGTTCATTAAACTGATTGCATTTATCTTGTTAAAGAGGAACTTTCATTCCACCCTAAGCCTGATTTAGTTTCATACAGTTTAGCACTTGCAGTGGTAGAAACACTTTTAAAATGTCCAATTTTTTAACTTTTCAGCTTGAATCCTTTTGTCAGCTAAACAAATTTATTTAACAAGCAATGCAGGGAGTTTTTATAAAGACCTCTATGGAATAAAATGTCAGTGTATAAATCCTCTGGCTTTCTAGTTCATGTGAATTCTTAGTGTTTCTGTTTCTATCGAGTGATGAGATGGTTACCTCTTAAGGTAGCTTGAATGGAATAAATTACCAGAAAACATTGCCCAGAATAAAGCCGTGATTTAGTTGGTATCATTATTGATAGTCACAGGATGATTGAAGCTGTTTATCTCTACGCTTTATTAGTGTTACTTGAAATACGCACTTTCTTTGAATCTCAACGTTGAACACTTAGGAAACCTAATGGATGCACATCCTTGTTTACATTATTTGCTGGGATCATTTGATTCTCAGATCCTGGCACTGTCCCTACTGCTCATTGACATATTTTACTAAACAAACAACCCCCAAATCACTCTTAAGTAACTTGTATTTTAACGTTGATTAGGCAAAACTTTCTAGGTAGTCTGCCAGTGTGACCTAATTTAACTCCTTAATTGGATATATTATACAAAGATTTTGTAAGTAACAAATAATTATCGCAATATATTGCCTTTTCTCTTTTTTCCACTGGTAGGAATAAACGAGTAATAATTAATCCAATAACTGTAATGAGGAAACTCAAAATTTTAAGGACTATTTTTAATTATCCTATTATAAAATTCAATTCAAAATTTTTTTAAATGTGACAATTTTTATCCACATCAAAGCTTTTTAGTTATGAGAAATCAAATTGTTAAGCCACAATGCTTTTGAAAGTAAGTTTGCAAGCACTAAGAGCCTTGATTACATAACAAGAGAAATGGCTTGTCTTAGAAATATTATTTTCTTTAAATTTTTAAAAAAATATATTCATTCAAAAGGGAAGTAATTCCGCACAGCTGAATGAAGTTGGAGGTAGTTAGCAGGCAAATGATATACCCACAGGAGCCAGAGATCGGAAGCTCTCTCCCAAGATCCCCACAGGGAATCTGTTCGGCCCTCAGAGTGGGCTCAAATTCTCCTTCAGCCTCCCACTGGGTTGCCAAAGTTACGGAATTGTAGCGTCTCTGGAGAGTGCTCACGTGAATTCCGTGAGTTCTCTCCCCCACCGTCTCTTTTTTCACAGTCTCAGTTCAGTAGCACCACAAATTTACTAGCTCCTAATCTCCTGTTAATTCGCCCCGCCCAGAGTCAGGTTTTTCTGCTAGGCTCAGGGCTGGTGCAGACCTGAGGTCGCTCTGCTTATGACGTATGTCCAAGATGGCGCCTGCTCTTTGTCTTGCTCGCCCTTGAGAGGTGAGCGGAGAGAGAGAAACCCGTGTCCGTACTAGTCACCCTTTTTTTTTTCTCTCTCTCTCTCTCTCTTCCAGTTAGCCTTGTGAACTTCCCCCCCCCCCGGGGGGTCGTTCCCTCTAGTCTCCTCTCTCCGCTTGCCTGCCGGTGTCTCGGGCTATTGAGGTTCGGCTCACCTCGCGTTCCAGCGCTGGTGTGTTGAGTCTGCCGCTGATGTCCCAAACTGTGGGCTCCCACGCTGTCCACGCAGGTCCGCTGTGAGTCACGCGTTCCGGAAGAGTTTCTTCTGCCGTTTCCTCCCCTACTCTTCCTTGAACCTGCAGTATCTCCACTTTTATTAAACTATCTCTCCCCAGACTATCAGTGTGCTCCCTTCCTATTCCGCCATCTTGCCGGAAGCTCAGAAAAAAAAAAAAGAGAGAGAGAGAGATTTACCACGCCTAACCTGGGAGTGTCACCTTTGGCACACCAAACGGAGCTCTCAGGCCACACCCATCTCAAGCCCTAAGGCTCCATCAAAAACAGATAGTCCACTTAATCTAGAGTCATAGTATAACAAGAAAAAGCACCACAGTGAAGAAACCAAATATCTCCAATATGCCAAATAACAAACGCAAAAACCGAGGTAATAAAAACAAGGAAGTCACCATGACGCCCTCAAATGAAAAAGACACCCCAATTCAAGATTATGAAGATGATGACATAGAAGAAATGCAAGAAGCAGATCTCAAAAAATTGATAAGAACATTAAGAAGTTCTCAAAAACAAATTCTGGAACTACACAAATCCTTAATGGACAAGATAGAAAATCTCTCTCGTGAAAATGAAATATTAAGGAGGAATCAAAATGAAACGAAACAACTAGTACAACAGGAAACTGTGATAGTGACTGAAGTGAAGAATTCAATAGATCAAATGAAAAACACAATAGAGAGCCTTACAAACAGAATGGGTGAAGCAGAAGAGAGAATATCGGACTTAGAAGACAGAGAACAGGAAAGGATACAGTCAGACCAAAGAAAAGAAGAGGAAATTAGAAATCTGAAACATATTGTCGGGAATCTTCAGGATACTATTAAAAAACCCAACATTCGGGTTCTAGGAGTTCCTGAAGGCATGGAGAGGGAGAAAGGATTAGAAGGCCTTTTTAGTGAGATATTAGCAGAAAATTTCCCAGGTTTGGAGAAGGACAGAGAAATCCTAGTACAGGAAGCCCACAGAACCCCTAATAAACACGACCAAAAGAGATCCTCACCACGACACGTTGTAATTAAACTCTCCACAGTGAAACATAAAGAAAAGATCCTAAAATGTGCAAGAGAGAAACGTCAGATTACTCTCAGAGGATCTCCAATCAGACTCACAGCTGACTTCTCATCAGAAACTCTAAAAGCTAGGAGGGAATGGCGAGATATAGCCCAGGTACTAAGAGAGAACAACTGCCAGCCCAGAATATTATATCCTGCAAAGCTATCATTTGTGAATGAAGGTGAAATAAAGACTTTTCATTGCAAACAGAAATTGAAAGAATTTGTTGCCACTCGTCCAGCCCTGCAAAAGATGCTTAAAGATGTGTTACACACAGAAACACAGAAACACGGTCATCAATATGAAAGAAGGTAAAGGAAGGAAACCAAGGAAGGAAACCTCACAGCAAAAGATCACTGGGAATTCAAAGCATATATTAGAACTTATCTTTGGCAAATGGCAGGGCAAAGTTACCACTTATCATTAGTCACTTTGAACGTGAATGGCCTGAACTGTCCAGTTAAAAGACACCAATTGGCTGATTGGGTTAAGGAACAAAACCCATCTATATGCTGCTTACAAGAAACACATCTTTCCAACAAAGATCCATACAGACTGAAAGTGAAAGGCTGGAAAAAGATATACCATGCCAACAGAAATGAAAAAAGAGCGGGCGTAGCCATCTTAATATCGGACAACATAAACTTTACCACAAAAACTGTTAAGAGAGACAAAGAGGGACACTATATCATGATTAAGGGATCAATTCAACAGGAAGATATAACAATTATCAATGTATATGCACCTAACTACAGGGCACCAGTTTATCTAAAAGATTTATTAACGGACTTAAAGGGAGACTTAGACCCCAATACAGTAGTACTGGGGGACTTCAATACTCCACTCTCAGAAATAGACAGATCATCCAGTCAGAAGATCAACAAGGATACAGTAGATTTAAACGACACCATAGCCCAAATGGATCTAACAGATATATACAGAACTTTCAATCCTACAGCTAAAGATTTTACATTCTTCTCAGCAGTACATGGAAGCTTCTCTAGGATTGACCACATACTAGGCCATAAAGCAAGTCTGAGCAAATTCAAAAGAATTAGAATCATACCATGCAGCTTCTCCGACCATAAAGGAATGAAGTTGGAAATTAGTAACTCAGGAATCCCTAGAGCATACGCAAACACATGGAGATTGAACAACATGCTCCTGAATGAACAATGGGTCATAGAAGAAATCAAAAGAGAAATCAAAAACTTTCTGGAAGTAAATGAGGAGAACAGCACAACATACCAAAACTTATGGGACACAGCAAAAGCAGTGTTAAGAGGAAAGTTTATATCAATAGGTGCCTACATCAAGAAATTGGAAAGACACCAAATAGATGAGCTTTCAATTCACCTCAAAGATCTAGAAAACCTACAGCAAATCAGACCCAAATCTAGTAGGAGAAGAGAAATCATTAAAATCAGAGAAGAAATCAACAGGATTGAATCAAGAAAAACATTACAAAAAATCAGCCAAACGAAGAGCTGGTTTTTTGAAAAAATAAACAAAATTGACACCCCATTGGCCCAACTAACTAAAAAAAGAAGAGAAAAGACCCAAATCAATAAAATCAGAGATGAAAAAGGAAATGTAACAACAGACACCACAGAAATAAAAAGAATCATCAGAAATTACTACAAGGACTTGTATGCCAGCAAACAGGGAAACCTAGCAGAAATGGATAGATTCCTGGACACATGCAACCTGCCTAAATTGAACCAGGAAGACATCGAAAACCTAAACAGACCCATAACTGAGACAGAAATTGAAACAGTAATAAAGGCCCTCCCAACAAAGAAAAGCCCAGGACCAGATGGATTCACTGCTGAATTCTACCAGACGTTTAAAGAAGAACTAACTCCAATTCTTCTCAAACTATTCAGAACAATCGAAGAAGAGGGAGTCCTCCCAAATTCTTTCTATGAAGCCAGCATCACCTTAATTCCTAAGCCAGAGAAAGATGCAGCACTGAAAGAGAATTACAGACCAATATCCCTGATGAACATAGATGCAAAAATCCTCAATAAAATTCTCGCCAATAGAATGCAACAACACATCAGAAAGATCATCCACCCAGACCAAGTGGGATTTATCCCTGGTATGCAGGGATGGTTTAATGTGCGCAAGACAATCAATGTGATACACCACATTAACAGACTGCAGAAGAAAAACCATATGATTATCTCAATAGATGCCGAGAAAGCATTTGATAAAATACAACACCCGTTCATGATGAAAACTCTAAGCAAACTGGGTTTGGAAGGAACATTCCTCAATACAATCAAAGCAATCTATGAAAAACCCACAGCCAACATCCTATTGAATGGGGAAAAGTTGGAAGCATTTCCACTGAAATCTGGAACCAGACAGGGATGCCCACTCTCACCACTGCTATTCAATATAGTTCTGGAAGTTCTAGCCAGAGCTATTAGGCAAGAAAAAGTAATTAAAGGGATACAAATTGGGAAGGAAGAACTCAAACTATCCCTCTTTGCAGATGACATGATTCTGTATTTAGGGGACCCAAAGAACTCTACTAAGAGACTTTTGGAACTCATAGAAGAGTTTGGCAAAGTAGCAGGGTATAAAATCAATGCACAAAAATCAACAGCCTTTGTATACACAGACAATGCCATGGCTGAGGAAGAACTTCTAAGATCAATCCCATTCACAATAGCTACAAAAACAATCAAATACCTTGGAATAAACTTAACCAAAGACGTTAAAGATCTCTACGATGAAAATTACAAAACCTTAAAGAAAGAAATAGAAGAGGATACCAAGAAATGGAAAAATCTTCCATGCTCATGGATTGGAAGAATCAATATCATCAAAATGTCCATTCTCCCAAAAGCAATTTACAGATTCAATGCAATACCAATCAAGATACCGAAGACCTTCTTCTCAGATCTGGAAAAAATGGTCCTGAAATTTGTATGGAGGCACAAGAGACCTCGAATAGCTAAAGCAATCTTGTACAACAAAAACAAAGCCGGAGGCATCACAATACCAGATTTCAGGACATACTACAGGGCAGTTGTAATCAAAACAGCATGGTACTGGTACAGAAACAGATGGATAGACCAATGGAACAGAATTGAAACACCAGAAATCAACCCAAACATCTACAGCCAACTTATATTTGATCAAGGATCTAAAACTAATTCCTGGAGCAAGGACAGTCTATTCAATAAATGGTGCTGGGAAAACTGGATTTCCACGTGCAGAAGCATGAAGCAAGACCCCTACCTTACACCTTACACAAAAATCCACTCAACGTGGATTAAAGACCTAAATCTACGTCCTGACACCATTAAGTTATTAGAGAACATTGGAGAAACCCTTCAAGATATTGGCACAGGCAAAGAATTTCTGGAAAAGACCCGGGAGGCACAGACAGTCAAAGCCAAAATCAACTATTGGGATTGCATCAAATTGAGAAGTTTCTGTACTGCAAAAGAAACAGTCAGGAGAGTGAAGAGACAACCGACAGAATGGGAAAAAATATTTGCAAACTATGCAACAGATAAAGGGTTAATAACCAGAATCTACAAAGAGATCAAGAAACTCCACAAAAACAAAACCAACAACCCACTTAAGAGATGGGCCAAGGACTTCAATAGACATTTTTCAAAAGAGGAAATCCAAATGGCCAACAGGCACATGAAAAAATGTTCAAGGTCACTAGCAATCAGGGAAATGCAAATCAAAAGCACAATGAGGTTTCACCTCACCCCGGTTAGAATGGCTCACATACAGAAATCTACCAACAACAGATGCTGGCGAGGATGTGGGGAAAAAGGGACACTAACCCACTGTTGGTGGGAATGCAAACTGGTCAAGCCACTATGGAAATCAGTCTGGAGATTCCTCAGAAACCTGAATATAACCCTACCGTTCGACCCAGCCATCCCACTCCTTGGAATTTACCCAAAGGAGTTTAAATTGATAAACAAAAAAGCGGTCTGCACCCTAATGTTTATTGCAGCACAATTCACAATAGCCAAGACCTGGAACCAACCTAAATGCCCATCAATGGTAGACTGGATAAAGAAATTATGGGATATGTATTCTTTAGAATACTATACCGCAGTAAGAAACAACGAAATCCAGTCATTTGCAACAAAATGGAGGAATCTGGAACACATCATGCTGAGTGAAGTAAGCCAGTCCCAAAGGGACAAATACCATATGTTCTCCCTGATCGGTGACAACTGACTGAACACCAAAAAGGAAACCTCCTGAAGTGAAATGGACACTATGAGAAATGGTGACTTGATCAGCATAGCCCTGACTGCTAATGGACAACTTAATACATTATCCCTCATAGTATTTTTTTTTGTCTGTTCTACTTAATATGACTGGTTTAATTCTGTAATTATCACACAGTTATTCTTAAGTGTTGAAAATTAACTGAAATGTGATCCCTGTTAAACATAAGAGTGGGAATAAGAGAGGGAAGGGATGTATAATTTGGGGCATGCTCAGGCTGACTTGCCCCAATTGGTAGAGTTGGAAACATACCAGGGGATTCCAATTCAATCCCATCAAGGTGGCATGTGCCAATGCCATCTCACTATTCCAAGTGATCAATTTCAGTTCACAATTGATCATAATGAAAGGACTAAGAGTCAAAGGGAGCACATAAACAAGTCTAGTATCTGCTAACACTAACCGATAGAATAAATAAAGGGGAGAGTGATCCAACATGGGAAGTGAGATACTCAGCAGACTCATAGAATGGCGGATGTCCTAAATAGCACTCTGGCCTCAGAATCAGCCCTAAAGGCACTCGGATCTGGCTGAAAAGCCCATGAGAGTATTTCAGGCATGGAAAGCCAAGACACTCTGGCAAAAAGATCTCTGTGAGTGAGATCCCAGTGGAAAGAACAGGTCTTCAAAGAGGGAGGTGCCTTTCTCTGAAGGGAGGAGAGAACCTCCACTTTGACTATGACCGTGTCTAAACAAGATAAGAGTCGGAGAACTCAAGGGGCTTCCATAGCCTTGGAAACTCATGACTGGTGCATAGGGAGATTACTGATGCCATAAACAGGAGTGTCAATTTGTAAAGTCAACAACAGGAGTCACTGTGCACTTACTCCTCATGTAGGATCTCTGTCCTTAATGTGCTGTACACTGAGGCTTAATGCTATAACGAGTACTCAAACAGTATATTTCACTTTGTGTTTCTATGGGGGTGCAAACGATTGAAATCTTTACTTAATGTACACTAAACTGATCTTCTGTAAAAAAAAAAAAAAAAAAAGAAAGAAATTATCAATTCCCAACTTGACTCTCACTGGGATTAAACATGACAATAGGTCTGATCTGATTTCATCATCATTTAAAAAAAAATCATCTATTATTTTTCACTTTATGTTTCTGTGTGGGAGCAAACTGTTGAAATCCTTACTTAATGTATACTAAGCTGATCTTCTGTATATTAAGATAATCGAAAATGAATCATGATGTGAATGGAAGGGGAGAGGGAGTGGGAAAGGGGAGGGTTGTGGGTGGGAGGGACGGTATGGGGGGGAAGCCATTGTAATCCATAAGTCGTACTTTGGAAAATTATATGCATTAAATAAAAGTTTAAAAAAAAATTTCTAATCAAGAAAAAAAAAAAAATATATTCATATTATTCCTGCCAATAGGCTTCAACTTATGCAGCCAATTTAATGTGCTAAACATTCATGTTTAGATCATGATACTTAATGATGTAGGGAATCTCAAGGTGGAAAAAGTGGAATCCCTGTTTCAAGAAGTCTATAATCATGAAAATAATTAGCAGTGCCTCACTCTAATGACAGTGATAATGAGCAACAGTTAGAGGTTGTTAGTCTGAACAGCTTCACAATCACCTGATTCATAATTGTCTATGTCATGGCCAATATTCAGAAAAGAATTATGAAAAAGGCCTTTATTTAATTGCATGTGAATAGTGAAGGCTGATCAATTTTATTTGCCTTATATCTCATATGGACAAAAGAAGATTACCCCCTCCGTATGTTAAAAATGTGTGTCTACCTCTCTAGTCTTATATTCCCATTTAGCATTCCTTGAAACAATTCTTTTTAGACATGCACATCTTTTGAAGAACTGATATATTTCCTTTTATAAGAAATGATCATTTCGAAAATCAAAATGCTTTGCTTTCTTTCACTGATGTGTGGTGGATTGGAGAGGGATTGAATTAAAAGCACTTTCTAAAAATTGAAGTAAAGCACTTTCTAAAAATAACTTCTAGATTATTTTAGCCAGAAGCGGAGGTTTCAAGATGTGACCCATATACTGTCCGGTCCCTGACACCCTTTCAGGAGTTCAAAAATATGTCCTTGCTATTACTAAAATGACATTTGCTTTTTCACTGTGCTGACAGTTACATTGATTTTACAAAATGAAAGTCAGCTTAACAGGGTAGGGATTAGAATGATTCAAGTGAGGCACTTAGAAGCAAAATGCACAGCAGGTTCAGTGGACATACGCAGAACTGAGATTCCATATGGGCTCAGATTCAAGTCCCAGGTGCTCTGTTTCCTATCCAGCTCCCTGCTGGTGTGCCTGTGAAAGCAGCAGAGGAGGGTCCTGGCTCCTGGCTTTGGCATGGCCCAGCCCAGGCCATTAAGGCCATTTGAGGGGTGAACCAGCAGATGAAAGATGTTTATTTCTGTGTTTCTCTGTCTCTCTCTGTGATTCTGACTTTCAAATTAAAATAGAAAAAAGCAAAATTAGTGGGCACAGAAGATTGCTAAGCAAGACCAGTAATATTTTAGAAATGAATAGATAAAATAAAATGGACTAATACTTAGCCATAAGAAGAATGAAATCCTGTCATTTGCAGAAGCATAGATGGAACTGAAGAACAATTATGTTAAGTGAAATAAACCAGGCACGGCAAGAGAAATATTGCATATTGTTGATCATACATGGGAACTAAAATGTTAATTTCATAAGCAATTGTAATGATAATGGGCATCAAATACAGTGACTTAGGAAGAATAACTTGTACCGTAGCACATTATAGAGTGACTATAGGTCACATAATCACTATGCCATAAAGAACTACAAGGGAGGAGGTCAACGGTTCCCAACCCAAAGAAATGATAAATATTTAAGGAGATGGAAATGCTAATTACTGAGATGTGGTCATCACACAGTGTACACATGTATTAAATTATCACACCATGAATAAATATAATTATTATATTTCATAAAAAATCTGTTGACAAAAAAGTTTTAGTAATCAAAATTAACTATAAAAAGCCACAATGAGTGAAACAATAAATTTTAAATAAAGACCAATGCCATGTTGATCCACATGGGGACCTGAGGGAAAAAAAGTTGCAAAGTTTCAAGTTTCAAGGTTGTTAAATTACAGTAGCGTTCTGAGGAAAAAAAGAAAAAAAAAACCCTTTAACCATTAAAGCATACACAAACTATATACTTTTTTACATATGTCATGAACCATTTAGCCATCCTTTGCTCAATGCTGGACTTCATTTACGAAGCATAAGATTATAATGAAACTGAAGAATTCTTTTCATTTTTAAATTTAACTATGCATTTTGTACATTTAGATATGTTTACATACATAAATACTTCTACCATTGTGCTACATTTGCCTCTAGTGTTCAGTGCAGTAATATGTTATGCAAATTTGTAGCCCAGGAATAATAGTTACACAATATTACTTAGGTTTAAAGTAGACTTTGCCATTAGGTTTCTGCAGGTATTGGCTGTGATGTCACACACTGATGGGATCACTTAATGACTCATTTATCAGGACATTTCCTCATTTTTAATTGATTCATAACTCAGTGTGTAGGGTGTGTGTGTGTGTGTGTGTGTGTCTGTGTGTCTACCCAGAAGTATGTGTAACTTTTCTTTTCTCTGATTGCAGAAAGTTTTGTCAAGTTGTCAAGTGACTAGTGATGAGAACTACTGCATGCCTCAGCATGAATTAAGGTAATGTCAAAAAAAACTTGTATTGGTAGCCATTGCATTCATTACCATCAAGTGTTGCAGAAACACACAAACATCCCCAAACCCTTTAATTTAGAATGAATACCTTCAGTAAGGCACATTTAACCTTGATCCTTGCATGCACATTTGTAATATTTCATGTGACAAAATGGAATATATGTATTGGGAAAATATGGTTTTATTTCTAAGGGAAAATAGAATTGACTTAGGAAGAATAACTTGTACCGTAGCACATTATAGAGTGACTATAGGTCACATAATCACTATGCCACTATTAGATATAGTTTTTTTTTTTTGTTTTGTTTTTTTTTGTTTTTTTTTGTTTTTTTTTGACAGGCAGGGTTAGACAGTGAGAGAGAGAGAAAGAGAGAAAGGTCTTCCTTCCATTGGTTCACCCCCCAAATGGCCGCCATGGCTGGCGCTGCACTGATCCGAAACCAGGAGCCAGGTGCCCCCTCCTGGTCTCCCATGGCGGGTGCAGGGCCCAAGCACTTGGGTTATCCTCCACTCCCTTCCTGGGCCACAGCAGAGAGCTGGACTGGAAGAGGAGCAACTGGGACAGAACCGGAGCCCCAACCAAGACTAGATCCCGGGGTGCCGGCGCCCCAGGTGAAATTAGCCTAGTGAGCCATGGTGCTGACCTAGATATAGTCTTAATTAATCACTTTTCTCATGGAATACCATTTTTACTTGAAATGTGGCACATAGAACAAACTAGAATTTTTGTTGAGTATTTGGTAAATGATTTATTTTTTATTTTTTTAAACTTTTATTTAATAAATATAAATTTCCAAAGTACAACTTTTGGATTATAATGGCTTATTCCCCCCCATAACCTCCCTCTCACCTGCAACCATCCCATCTCTCACTCCCTCTCCCATCCCTTTCACATCAAGATTCATTTTCAATTATCTTTATATACAGAAGATCAATTTAGTATATACTAAGGAAAGATTTCAACAGTTTGCACCCACACAGACACACAAAGTATAAAGTACTGTTTGAGCACTAGTTATGCCGTTAATTCACATATAACAATACATTAAGGACGGAGATCCTACACAGGAAGTAAGTGCACAGTGACTCCTGTTGTTGATTCAACAATTGACAAAGACATGCTTATGAGGAAAAATATGAGATTATTTTTGCTGCTGGTATAGTCAATTTGAGTCTCCAAGAATCACTAGATTTTGTAAATTAAAAAAAAAATACTTTTTAAATTGAAAGGCAGAGTGATGCAGACATAACCAGGGTTCTTCAATCCACTGGCTGTTTCTGCAAATGCTTACACCAGCTAGAGGTAGGCCAGGAGCTCGGAATTCTATCCAGTTCTCTGCTTGAGTGGTGGGAGCCTAGGCACTAGAATCATCATCCACTACCTCCCAAGCACACAGGTAGTCATCCCACGTGGTAGCTTAACCAATTTTGCACAACACCCACAAATGAAAATTTTTATCTGCCGCTGTTCTGCAGCAATATTCACAAAATTATATAACTGAATAACTCGATATTTTCTGAAGGACAAATGTGTGATTTTGGATAAAACATCCATTCAAAGTGTAAGATAGGCCAATGGATTTTAATGGGACACAGTGTGAAAGTTCATGGATACGGTAATTAGCCTTTAAGAATCCGCTATTTGTTCAAGGTTGGCATAAATTCAAAGAAGAATTTCCACGATTATCTGTAAAGGTCATTAAATGCTATTCTCTTTTCCAATTACACATCTATGTGAGGGCACGCTGATTTTATTAAATCGTTCAAGTGTTTTCCTCCAGAAAACATAATCCGATGTATACATATGTGTGTGCACGTATGGTCGACTGGGGAAGTAGTCTCAGGAAACATACTGATTGTGGAGGAGTTGACAGGGTTGTGTAGAGAAAATGAAATGTAATAAAGTGGCAGCAAAGACCTCAGCTCCTGTGATGTGCATAGGAGCCAGAGGGCCCTGTAGAGTTGTCCCAAATTGTAGTAAGGGGAATGATCACATATGCTCCCACATTAGCAGTCTTAGGACTTGGGAAACCTCTGGGGAGGAGGTGCACCCCTCAATGAGGCAGCCATCATCAGCAAGGGCAGATCAAAGGAAGAAGAGGAGCTGTGAACTATCAGTAGCTAAAAAGCTTAGGTGTAGCTAAAAACAAGTGCCTAACAATGAGTCTGAACAGAGAGCTACATTACCTGTTGAAGATACTGACAAAAATAAAGCTTGATTTGTTTAAACCAACTGCATAGACATACTCACTCCTTTCTTATCAAGGTGTTGTTAAAAAATTCCTTCTTAAATTCTGGGTAAAATGAAAAAAGGTGAGAGGTGGGAAGAATTCAGAGGACAAACAAGATTTTACAGAAAAAAAAAAAAAAAGGCTTCAGAAGAGAAAGTCTCACAAGTGTTAAAAAAAAATTTGTTGGAACGACTTCTTTATCCATCTTGAGAATATTTCTCTTTTGTTAGTAAAAGTTCCTAAGGTTTGTAATGATTTCTGATGCAAGACCAGCATATCAAAAATACTGCAAATGATACTTTTCAGGGAAAATTGATGTTTTAAAGTCTGATTTTGATAAATTTGAATATTGTGAAAGTAGCATAAGCAATTGAAAAAGTTGTTAACTATGCCAAATATAGATGAGGCTTTCTCATGGGTGTCATGGTGTTTTTCTTGCTTTTCAAGATTTGACATGTCCTCTTGACCTGAGACATAGTTATAACATGTAAGTGATCTTTTGCAATATATAGATTAATTCGTTACTAATTTGATTCATTTAGTAAAACAACAAGCATGTTATAACTACTGTGAGAAAATCTCTTATTTGGTTTTGGTGATGTATTGCTACCAAGGGTCACAAAGTCCTTGCCTCGATGCCACTGATTCTGAAATTTATTGACTGATATTTTGTTTAAAACATTAAAAATGAATTCTAAAAAAAGTAAAAGAGAATTACACAACCAAATGCTTATTAGTAAATCCTCCAAGTATAAACTTATTCTATCAAACTGCTAAAATGGTCTCTAAACATTTACTTCCCATTTTTTAACTTATTTCTTACCAAATTAGTAATAATTCATGAACTGGTAACAGGGCTATGGATTACATTCACCATAAGGCTGTCCCATCAAAGTTATCTTATTTGAAAAGTGATGAGAATTCTGACCAATAAACTGACTAATAAAATGCAGCATGCTCAGTACACTGAATAGGGGAGTGTGCTGGGAAAGTATGGCAGCCAATCTGAATGCTAAAGTTAAATGAAATAAGATAGAAGAGGCAAATTGTTTTGGAGGTAAAGGGAATTGTGTTTTCTTCTTAAAGGAAAAATGTGGACACATTTCTCCAAGTAAAGATTGAAGAATTCACCAAGATCAAATTCATAATAGCTCTCAATAGCCATGTTTTAGAGTTTTGATTTGTCATTAAGCCAAACCATAGCACCTCATATGGATATTTCATACGATTTTTCATAACTATACTTCCTGACAACTAACTCATTCAAGCTTTCATGGTTTATTGAAATTCTCTTATACACAGCACTGTGATGAGAGGTTTTACCAGCAGTGATTGGTCTCATCTTAAGAAAAGAACCATTGTGAATACAAAACTTTTTCCAAACTAAATGCAAACAATAAATTTGAAAAGTTGCTACTTAGGAATCCATAGGAAAATATGTACCAACAAATGCATTGACTAGACATGGCACTTCTCTGAGTACAAAGTTCTAAGCATTTAATGTGCAATGTAAACACTGATACATTTCTATGAGAAATCAATCAAATGAGAATAAATTATTATCAAAGGATTGGATGTCTTTACTCTTATTTCTGGTGCATGATTCAGCTATTTATCAAAACATTAATGGATGAAGGTGAGTGATTGAGTAAAAGTGACATTGTTAACTTACATGGTTGTCATATGTGTCCTCCAAATCTTATTCATAGTTCATGTAAAACCACTCAAATTTTTTAAGGATTTTCAACAATTCTAAGAATGATTAGCTCCTCTTTCCCATTATAAAATATTATATTATTATATCTTTTTCATGTTAATTCAAAACAAGGAAAGAGTCAAGTCAATTTATAAAATATATCTAATCTCTAATATGTCATGATGTTTAAACAAAGAAGCTTTAGAGCAAGCAGGAGGATGCATTCAATATTTTAATGTGGAACTTTTTGATAGCCTTCCTATTTTTTTCATGCTGTGATAGATAATAATTACAGTGCCATATATAATAATAATAGTGAAAATCAGTTTAACTTTTTCTATATCATATATGCTATATATCATGTTAAATAGTACACACTGTTTATCATTATATATATCATGGCATATAATATGTTTAATAGTAAACACAAGTTACCCTGGTTAATCCTCATGACAATTTTAAGGGATGGGCACAATATGATATCCCAAACATGAGAACAATGAATCTTAGTTAAGAGTTTAGTCAATATCATAAATAAAAAACATTAGAATATAAGGAATCTGGGTCACACGAGGATTATGCTAAGACCTCCCTCCATGAATATATCTGCATGAAAAAATCATCTGAGATCCTCTACTATCACTTTGCCAATGAAAATTACAAGTTGCTGCTATCCTGTAAAGATAGACACCTAGTCCTGGCAGGACTGATGTTTAATGTAAAAGGTTATGCCACAGCCTGTGGCACCAATATCCCATATGGGTGCCAGTTTGAGTCTCGGATGTTCCACTTCTGATCCAGTTTAAAAAATACTGATAATAAGCCTGGGGAAGTAGTGGAGGATGGCTCAAGTTCTTGGGCCCTTGCACCTATGTGGGAGACTTGGAAGAAAATTCTGGTTCCTGGCCTTGGATCAGCCCAGCTCTGGCCATTGCATCCATTTGGGGAGTGAACCAGGGGATGGAAGATCTCTCTCTCTTTCTTTTTTTCTAACTCGGCCTTCCATATAAATAAATAAATAAATAAATAAATAAATATTTTTTTAAAAAATATACACTCATCTATGTATCTATGTAATTTTATTTTCTTTATTCAGGAACAGAGATAATCAATAGCATCAATATATGGGAATGCAATTGAAAGTGCCAGGATATACTGATGTCATGAGTTGTGAAGCATATCTTTTTCTGTTTTGCTTTTTCACATGGTTTGCTCGTCCTTTTTGCTTTGATTGCTATGACACAATCCTAGCATGAAATAGCAAGTTATCTACTGTTGGGTTTAACAAAATTCAACATTGAAAAATTTGTTCATGTTCAAAAGAAACGATGAACAGAGAAAATGACCTATTTATATATTTATATATGTATGCACACACACACACACACACATATATATATATATAGAGAGAGAGAGAGAGAGAGAGAGAGAGAACAACCTAGTAAACTATTAAGTAAATGATTAAGTCCTACTGGAATTTTTGAAAGCATGTAGCATATTTGTGTGGTCTGCTTGGATTCTACTAGGAAATCTCTTGTGGCTCTGGCATACCATAAAAATTTTGTCTTGAGTTGGCTATGGTTTTCAATTGCTATTATTCTTGATTATAATTACAGATTAGTGTTATTTTACCTTCACAATCAGCACTTTAATATGTTGTAGGTTTGGTTAATTATAAAGCGAGGCATATTTTCATTAACAACCTTTCTAGAAGCATAATTTTCTAAACAGCCTTTTATGAAATATGTACATTGTGGTTCAAATATGAATGAGTTGCACCTCACAATTTAATTACCAAACAATGAGTTTTTATAGTGACACTTCATTACAAAATAGCAGCAGAAATGGAAAAGATCCTCTTACAAAGTCTTCCTTGGGACAGGCCTTGTGGCACAGCAGGTTAAACTGTGTTTGGGATGCCTGACTCTCATATGGAGTTCCCGTGTTCAAGTCTCACCATTGCATCAGATCCAGCTCCCTGCAAATGCTTACCTGGAGAGGCAGCAGATAAGGCCTCAAGTACTAGGGTCCCTTCTACCCACGTGAGAAACCCTGATCAAGTTCCAGGCTTCTGGATTTGACCTAGTTCAGCCTTGGCTGTTGCGAGTTTTGGGGACTGAATCAGTGAGTGAAAGATGTCAATCTCTCTTTCTCTCTCTCTTTCTTCTTCCTTTCAAATAAATAGAAAATAAACAATAATGTTTCTAAAATTTTCAGCAAATGTTTCTTGAAAATAACCCAAAAAGCCAAATTTGTTTTTACCAACTGTTCTGAAATAATTAAACCCTTTAAACATCTTCTTAATTTACTATATATGTCTGAACATATATCACACTTCGTTCCAACAAAAACATGTATAACAAAACATACATGTGTAATGAGATTGGCGTTATATAATTTAAATATAGAATTAGACTCCGAGAAAGAAAGTAATATAATCATTGTCAATATAATTATTATACTTCACAAGAAATGTGACTTGAAATTGCACCTTGATTTTGAAAAGACTGTGAAGAATCCTATCTTGTCCAGCAAGAGAGATCTTTCAATTAGTTCCTTTGCACAGTCTATCACTCTTGTACACATCTATTTTAAATAATGATTAACAGGGTTATAGCATTAACTAGGATAACAACTACTCCTAGGCAATCAGAAAAATAAAAAATCTTTTCAAAAACTGATGAAAGCATTTTAATGTCACTGGAAAGTATTACAAATCTGCAGGTTGAGAATCCCACTGCCATTTGTAAGAGAAAATGTTGAGTTGTTACAAGTCAAAAGATTTCACTATTTAAAAGATCAATTAATTATCCTGAACTTTAATAAAAAAGAGGAATATTGCTGTAGTATTTTTTTTTATCCCAGGTTATACATTAGAAAGTTTATTTCTTGTTAAATTGAATTTTCCAGTGAACTGTTTATATATTTTCCGGGTTTCTTTTACCTATTTGGATGTTCAATTACTTTTATATTTAAGATATGAATTTTATATAAAATATGGTTTCTGCTTGGTTTGTTTTACATATTTCCTAACACACTGTTTAGTTTTATATGTAAAGCTTGGTTGAAAGATGGTAAAAACTGTTCATCTTTTTCTTCAGAAATTCCTTACATTGTGATTGTGCTCAAACAGGCTTGCATTGTCCAATGGTCAGTTAAATATTTCCCTTCATTTTTATTTAACTACACATTTCTCCTGAAGTAAAAGAATCCCTGCTGACTGCAGCAGTGACTTTCAGATCGCATCTCATCCACGTGCCTGGCCACGATGAATGGAACAGGCAAGACTGGAGGCTGGAACAGGGACTCAAGAGCCCTACCCCTGCCTTGTATTCAGTCACCTTTTAGTTTCTAATTAGGCAAAGGCCTGGCAGGGCTGGCTGTCTCAGGACCTTAGGGCAGAACCATACAACAACTGTACAGGGATTTAGAGATTTTAGCTGTACAATTGAAATAATACACACTAACATTTGCTTTTTATTTGTTTCTTTGAAAGGCAGAGTTAAGGAGAGAAGAGTCACATACACACACAGTCATACACACACACACACACAGAGAGAGAGAGAGAGAGAGAGGGATCTTCCATTCACTGGTTCACTCTGCAAATGGCCACTGGAGGTGGGCAGGCCAAAAGTAGGAGCCAGGAGCTTCATCTCTGTCTCCCATGTGGGTAGGAATACTTGAGCCTTCTTCTGCTGCTTTCCCAGGGACATTAGGAGATGAATTGGAAGTCGAACACCTGGGACTCAAATAGGGATGCTGGTGTGCAAGGCAGTACCTTAACGCACTGAGCCACAACACCAGCTCCAAACTAGTACACACCAACATGTTCATCAGTGGCTGAGAAGGGCAGTCTAAATTTATTTCTGGTTTCCATAGGTTGAAAATCCTCACATTATAAATCAAATAATCCACTTTTCCCTTGGTTTGTTTTATTTATTTATTTATTTATTTATTTATTTATTTTTTAACTTTTATTTAATGAATATAAATTTCCAAAGTACAACTTATGGATTACAATGGCTTCCCCCCCATACCATCCCTCCCACCCACAACCCTCCCCTTTCCCACTCCCTCTGCCCTTCCATTCACATCAAGATTCATTTTCGATTCTCTTTATATACAGATGATCAGTTTAGCATACATTAAGTAAAGATTTCAACAGTTTGCTCCCACACAGAAACATAAAGTGAAAAATACTGTTTGAGTACTAGTTATAGCATTAAATCTCAATGTACAGCACACTAAGGACAAAGATCCTACATGAGGAGTAAGTGCACAGTGACTCCTGTTGTTGACTTAACAAATTGACACTCTTGTTTATGGTATCAGTAATCACCCTAGGCTCTTGTCATGAGCTGCCAAGGCTATGGAAGCCCCCTGAGTTCACTGACTCTGATCATATTTAGACAAGGCCATGGTCAAAGTGGAAGTTCTCTCCCCCCTTCAGAGAAAGGTACCGCCTTCTTTGATGACCTGTTCTTTCCACTGGGATCTCACTCGCGGAGATCTTTCATTTAGGTTCTTTTTTTCCCAGAGTGTCTTGGCTTTCCATGCCTGAAATACTCTCATGGGCTTTTCAGCCAGATCCGCATGCCTTAAGGGCTGATTCTGAGGCCAGAATGCTGGTTAGGACATCTGCCATTCTATGGGTCTGCTGTATATCTCACTTCCCATGTTGGATCGTTCTCTCACTTTTTTATTCTATCAGCTAGTATTTGCAGACACTAGTCTTGTTTATGTGATCCCTTTGGTTCTTAGTCCTATCATTATGATCAATTGTGAACAGAAATTGATCACTGGGACTAGTGAGATGGCATTGGTACATGCCACCTTGATGGGATTGAATTGGAATCCCCTGGTATGTTTCTAACTCTACCGTTTGAGGTAAGTCAGCTTGAGCATGTCCCGAATTGCACATCTCTTCCCTCTCTTATTCCCACTCTTATATTTAACAGTGATCACTTTTCAATTAAGTTTCAGCACTTAAGAATAATTGTGTATTGATTACAGTATTCAACCAAAAGTATTAAGTAGAACAAACAAAAAAATAGAGGGATAACATATTAAGTTGCTCATCAACAGTCAGGGTGAGGGCTGATCAAGTCACCGTTTCTCCTAGTGTTCATTTCACTTTAACAGGTTTCCTTTTTGGTGCTCAGTTAGTTGTCACCTATCAGGGAGAGCAAGTGGTATTTGTCCCTTTGGGATTGGCTTATTTCACTCAGCATAATGTTTTCCAAATTCCTAACAGCGATCACTTTTCAGTTAAAATTTAAACACCTAAGAATAATTGTGTGTTAATTACAGAGTTCAACCAATGGTACTAGAACAAAAAAAATACTAAAATGGATGAAGTATTACATTGTACATCAACCGTCAGGACAAGAGCTGATCAAGTCACAGTTTCTCATAGTTCCATTTCACATATTTTATTTTTATATTTTATTATATATTACAAATAATTGTAATTATTGTACAAAATATGGATCACTATTAACCTGTGCTTAGGAAGTTTGCAGGCATTTGGGAAGTGTCCAGGCATTTTATTTCTTGTTTAGGAGTCCATAGTTGATTCTAAATGAAGCTGAGTTATTTAAGGTATTATAAATTTTCAGAGAAAAATAATTTTGAAATTTGAATGATTAACTTTACTGTCATTTATAAAACTTGATTATTACAGAGGAAGTAATAAAAAAGTTTGTATATGCTTTAATCTAAAACTGCACAAGGGTGAAATGAGAGCCTTGGAATCCTGACTGATATTTAGTGAGATTAATAATGAGTAATAGATTTAGTTAGTTCATTGTAACTTTTTCTCTAATTTTATGTATGCTTGAACACTTTTACCGTAAGCTAAAGAACAAAGCAAAAAAAATCAACATGGGTTTATAACATAAATTAAAGAAAATGAATATGAAAAATACCAAGAGAAATGAAAATATTTGTAAATGTTGAAAGCATTACAAAATCTCGCATGCTAAATATCATGGTTGTGCTGTCAGTATGTGAAACAAGCCTGCCACAGATGGTTTCAAACATCACAGGGATTGCTACAACAAAAACTGCTGCAACATTTAACACATTTAAATTACACATTTATTACATCATGCATTTGGCAAATACATATATGCCGTAAACACATCAAAGTCTGTATCTGTGTGTGTGTGTATGTGTGTGTGCATGTGTATGTCTGGGAAAGGGGAAGAGGAGAGGAATAGAAGATTTGGAATGAAGATTAGAAAGATGGCAAAAACTCAAATGCAAAATAAAAGCCTTAATTCACTGATTTCATAATTCAGAAACAGGTGTCACATATTGGACAGAGAGACAGCTCAGAGTCTCAGAATATTTCATTGTTAATTAAAACACATTATACATATTGGTTCTTTAAATATGCTCTCTGTCCATATGTTTTTAAAAATGACACAAATAAATTACTTGTGGTTTTTCAATTTTTTGAAATTTATTTGAAAAGCAGAGTTACAAAGAGAGAGAAAGAGGGAGAGACAGAGAGAGGTCTTTCATCTGCTGATTCACTCCCTCAAATGGCAGCAGTGGTCCAGGCTGGGCCAGGCGAAGCCAGGAGCCAAGAGACAAATCAGTGCTCATTTGGGTCAGCGCTGCAAGCTGCAACTTAACCAACAATGCCAGCCCCATTTGTGATGTTCTTTAACATTTTACCTCGATAGGTTAAATAGTTTTTGTCAATGACCTAAGCCACATGGATAAGAAATTATTGAACTAAGGAGTGAGTAGCCCTATTCACTATCAAAGACCTCACCAAACTCAAGACCAACAAATTATACTCATTACATTTTTCTACCATTACATAGGAAGTCTCTTAACTAAATGAGAAACTGTTTTAATCATAACATTATTGGAACAGTTTCTATTTAAGAATGCTAATGATTTGCTTTTTGTTTTAATTTGACTTGTGTGCTATTCTTCTATTTGGATAAAGTAATCTCTAAAGCTATGATCAAAGGTCTCCTTAAAGGGTGTTGATTTGTTTCAGAAATTTATTGTTCAGTTCTTCTAAAGGAACTTTAGGTTTCAGAAAACCATATGGATTCCAAGCATTTTAAATAGCCACAAGAAAATAACTCAAAGTCTTTGAAGGAGGTAGCAAATACTGTTCTGTGGGGGGGGGGGGGGGTCTCAGCAAACATTATGGATTCTCATGTGCTTTAGGGATGTGCTTCTGCTTCAAGGCAGAGGGCTGGACCAGATGGCTTTGCAAGGTTCAATTCAGTCCTGTGGTTATAAAAACATAGAAAATAGCCTTGATCATTCTCTCTCTCTCTCTCTCTCTCTCTGTCTCTCTCTCTCTCTTTTCAATTAAATCTACTAGATACATATTTGAAATTTAATTTCTTTTGGTTCCACACATTTGCACTTTCTGTGCTGTAGCTGGTGCATTTAAGTACCTTTTTTAAAAAAATGCAAGGAGTTGGTTTTCTTAATTTCAATAACTATTGAATGATTTATTCAATAAAATGCAGATATATGTGATACTACAACAATGCTCCAAATTACATTCAGTTTAAAGCACAGTGTTTCAAAAGTTTACGAATTTTGGAGCAAAACTATATCTTTTTGATCCCATCCTTCATTTGAATGGAGAAAAAATAATTTGTAATTCTTATGAATTCAACATTAATCTCAGAGTTCATTCAACCAATACTTTATTCTTTCAAGCCACTCAACAATTGTTTTACCTCATTTTCTTTCTTTTTTACTTTATTGGGAAAGAAAATTAGTTTACCCACTGAATTATCTTCACAAATAGCCATTATTAAGGCACTTACTTCTGAATTTACTTTGAGCCTCTCCTTCAGTTTGTGCACACTTTTACCCCCAAATCCTTACAAGTCAGATGGTACGCATCTTTCTATTGTGATCATAAAACAAGCATTTTGGGCATCTTTTCTGAGAAGTTAAAAAATAGTATACCTTAAATATTAAAAGGCAATGACAATGAGAAAAATTTTGGGTGTTTTCCACCACAAGAAATGATAATGATGAATTGGATGGGAGATCAGCTCAAGTGGGAAGTGGGAATCAAGGCAAAAAGCAATGAAAGTCTTTGCCAGGAAGTTCCTCCTTTATATCACATTGCTGTCGTCACTTTGCTAGGTAGCTTGTGTATAACAGTTGCACTTAAAGGAAAAGCTTAACAAATTAGATTGTTGCTTGTTTATGGAGCTGGACATCAACAGATTTCAGTGGCCAGAACTTCCAACTGAGTGAACAAATTGACATAATACTTCTGCCTCTGATGAATTGATACCTTTAGTCAACCCTGCTCATTATATTTAGGTCTCATTCATAAACATATATGGTGTGACTTCAGAGGCTAATCCCTACCAGACCTAGCACAGGTCCTTAAGTTACTCAGCATGGGGCAGTTAACTGAAAAAAAAAAATTCTGTAATAGGGTTCTATAAATAATAATACCTATTATTTTTAATCAGAGGTAGTCATTTGAGCTCAACATTTGATCAGAAAAGCTTCAATTACATGTTGTTCAATTTATTTCGCTGAAAATATAAAGGCCATTATTTATTTATTATGATGGCAACTGCACTGGACCAAAATCCAGAATTAAGAGAATAAAAATGAAAATGAGACAAGTACTACCCATGAGTCAGCCCTATGTAATAGCGCTCTAAAAAATAATGTAGACTACTTTTTAAGATAAAAGAATGAATTTAGTTCACCTGGCATAAAGTGCTAGTGTTTTTTGTATGTGTTTTCATATCATAAAAGACTAAATGGAGTAGGTGTCAACCTACCAAGTTTCAATGCTTCTGACTCCAAATCTGATATTAACAAGCAAAAAATACTGGAAGAAAACATGGTAGAAAATTAAACTGTATCAAGAGACTAGTGTTTCAAACGGAAAAGGTGCATTAAAGAATGATACAGTTTCTGAAGAATTGTTTTCTTGATCTGAGCTTTCTCACATAAGTTCAGAAAATGAACCTCCTTCTGCAATAATTAGTCAAGACTGTCTGTTGTGTTTTCTTTGGTGATCCTGAATTGAGTCACCAGATTGAGTGTGCCAGATTCACGGTCATACTTGTCTGGTATAACTAGGTGGTAGGGACTGCCTTAAATGGTGAGAGCAAATGGAGATCAAATTAGTGTCCTTTACTAAAGATCTTCCATAGACCCAGGACAAACTGTACACGGAGCTTTAGGGATGCAGAACAAGAGGACAAAACATATCTAGAGGAACCAAATGTTAACTTCTCTCCACTGATGTAGAAAAGAGTAAAATTGTCAAGCCAAATGAAATGAGAAATAACACAAGAGAAACAACAATGCACATTTTCCAAAGATATTCTACAAACTATTAAAACAACAAAATCCAGCTCAGTCTTCACAATGTCCAGATACTTTCAGGATCAAGTTCAAGAGATTGCATTATTCTACTTGTAAATCTCCACTGAAAATAATCAACACTCAGGTGAGGGTATGGAGAGTCATAGGAAGGTGCTGGGGGTGGTACTATGCTAGCATTCTGTGAGATTTAGGCACTGGTACATTGCCCTCTCAGCTGGGAGTGTCAAGAGATTTAAGTCCAAAGGCAGAGCCACACTGCTCCTATTACACCTGTGACAAAGAGTGAGCCCCCCAACCCAGCTGGGCCAAACATGGAAAATGGAGTCTGTTATCGTTTGGGTTTGCTTGGTCTGATAAGCAGGGGTCAGTCAAATATCTAACATTTGCCTCATTGAGGAAGATGCACATCGTTCCTCTCAGGGAACTGACGTCTCTTTTTCTACTGTTCTTTAATGCAGGTAATAATTTTATTAGGGACTTTGTAGGACATAAACAAGAAAAATTTGTAAGTGGATGTGTAATAGTATGCTTATGACCTTCCATATGCCCTATCTGAATTAATTACACTCTTTTCTGGAAGTTTAAATAATAAGCAATTTAAAGCATAGTTAGATATTTTCAGAATAACTGGACCAGAAAACAGTGTCAAAAATCATTTGCAAGAAGTTAGGAAATGCTTCAGAAGGGATTCCTGAGTTTAGCATTTGTTTCACAACAATACACATTTCCCAGTAATAAGGAAAATTAAAAAGATATCAGAGCAGAAAGAGACATATTAAAACTGATGATTTAATCCAGAACATGCCTTTAAGTAATTTGAAGTCTGGCATTCTAAATTGATAATTTTAATGTAATTTATATGTAAGAGAGTTCCAGCATTTGTTGACTGAGAGTGAAAAAATCAACCTCTCACTTCAAACTAGAATGGAATCTCATGGGAACAGCCGTTTGTGTAGGAGTTTTCCTTCTCAAACATTGAAATCCATGTGTGGCTTCAACTTTTTACATGGTTTCATTATGACATTACAATGGACCTGGACACATAGAACTACTGCCAAATACACAGAACAAAGAAAAATAACAGGAAGGAAGCATGAAAAAAATGAGCTTTTATGTATTAAGAGGTTTTTACTGTAACTTATTTTATTAGAAATATGAATTCACTCAGGGAATATAAATACATTTCAAAACTTTTTACTGAATTAAAGTATATGTTTAACAATGTGCACGTAGGTATAAATCTTGGTAAATTTTAGCGAACTAAACTTATCAGTAATAACTAGGACATGGATTGGAAACTCACCTCCGATTTCCTTTCCCCATCTGGCCACCAGGAACTTGACTTCTTATACTATGAACTGTTTTTCTGGCTTGTGAATTTTCTATCAGTGGCATAATACTCATTTATACCAGGTTTCTTTTGTGAAAAGTCCTATTGTGAAATTGTTTTTTTAGTTTAGATAATCTGTTCTCATGGATGGATAATATTCCATCCTATTCTAGATTAGCCATTTTTGGGACCAGCACTGTGGCTCAGCGGGTTAACGCCCTGGCCTGAAGCTCTGGCATTCCATATTGGTGCCGGTTTGAGACCCGGCTGTTCCACTTTGTATCCTGCTCTCTGCTATGGCCTGCGATAGGATAGCAGTAGAAGATGGCCTAAGGCCTTGGGCCCCTGCACCAGCATGGGAGACCCGGAGGAGGCTCCTGGCTCCTAGCTTCGGATAGGCACAGCTCTGGCCATTGCGGCCATTTGGGGAGTGAAACATCAGATGGAAGACCTCTCTCTCTCTCTCTCTCTCTCTCTCTCTTTCTCTGACTCTGCTCTCTCTGTGTAACTCTGACTTTGAAATAATAAAAATAAATTGTTAAAAAAATTGAAAACATCAGCCATTTTGGTAATATTTCTGTAACTATGATTAATGCTACTTGGAAGATTTTGGTCAATAAAATTTGCTGATTATTTTAGGCATAATTCTGTTAGGAATATACCTAGAAATTGAATTGTCATGTAATACAACAGATAATATGCTTAAGTTTGTAAGAAAACTTCCAAAAAATGACCCGGTGTCATTTTACTAGGTTGTATTTCCATGACGTAATGTGATCCACATCCTCACAAATGATTGATACTTTTTATGTTTTTAATTTTAGCTGTTCTGGTGTGTGTGCAGCAGAACAGTATTGTGCTTTTAATTTGCCCTTACATAAAAATTAATGATGTGGAGTAACTTTTTCTAAGTTCATTAATCGTTTTGATTTTTGTGTGTGTGTGTGTGAAGTATCTGGTCAAGATTCTTCTCCATTTTCTACTCGGTTGTCTTTTTCTTAATGATCTGTGTAGCGAATTATATAACCTGGATTTATGTCCTTTGTCTGTTGCATGTATCATGAAAGGCTTTCACTCCTGGGTCATCTTCTCAGATAGAGGACTATTTTGAACAACAGAAGTTCTTATGTTTAATGTAGTACAATTTACATGCTTCTTCTTGTGTAACTAAAGGTTTTTGACCTGTTTGAAAAATATCTGTTTACTCTAAGCAACAAAGTTGATTTCCTCTAAGTGCTTTATTGATTTGTCCTTCATCCTTTGATCAAAAATTCCATTTAAATATCCTTTAACAAAAAATTCTTCCATTATTTAGTATCTAAAATTTATATACACCTATACCACACTCATACCAACTTTTGCACATACAGTCATCCTATTAACAAAATCTTTTACAGCAAATCTACATTTTTTTCTTTAGTGATATGCATACTTTTTTAAAACATTAATGCACTTTAATATCTGTTATTTGCAAGAGTGCAGTATACAACAGGACCATAAATGTACCCCCAACTGAAGTCCATTTTAAGGTATATTAATGAAATATACAGCTCGCTAAGAGTTTCTATTAAATATTCCTTAATATGATAAGCAGCATGACATTGCCATAATCTCTTAATTTTTAAATTTTATTTAACTTAAATACTTAACTTAAAATTAGTAAAAACTATTTTTACTAAGTCAATTCATTTTTTTCATATGTGTTGTCTATAAAATGTTTAATAAAAGGTAATTTTTACATTTCTTTAAAGCAGAGGATATTTCCAAATCAAAAGCATACCATTAATATCTAAATTTTGTAAAAACATTAAAATAATCTAATATTTCATAGTAATTCAGATATTAGAATCTTTATAAATATCGAAAATAAACAATGTGAAATTGCACTAATATATAGCAACATCTCTACCTTTAACCTTCACTGAATGTGTAAACATATATCAATAAATTTTCTCAATTAAAATCTTCAAAAATCATCAAATTATACCTTTGCTGTTACTGCTCCTGGGAAGGGAAATATAAAGCAATCCTATAAATACTTATTCCAGCTTGCTTGTCCATGTCTTTGTGATTAAAAAAAGAAAAATTAAGAATTGGTATGAGAAACATCATTTTTCTTTAGTGTCATTAAGTTTAATTTATTGTTGTTCTTCTTTGTTTGTTAAGAAAATGTCAGGGCCAGCATTGTGAGGTAACGTGTTATGCCACCACCTAGGACGCCAGCACCCGATATGGGCACTGGTTCTTGTGCAGCTGCTCCCTGTTAATGTAGCCGAGATAAGCAGCAGAGGATGGTCCAAGTGCCTGGGCCCCTGCACCTATGTGGAAGACCTAGATGAAGCTCCTGGCTCCTGGCTTCTGCTTGGCCCAGACTCTGCCATATTGGCCATTTGGGGAGTCAGTCAGTGGGTGGAATATCTCATTCTCTATGTCTCCCCCTCTCTCTGTAACTCTGCCTTTCAAATAAATAAAATAAATATTTCAAAAAAGGAAAATGTCAAATGGCCTTGATTACATGATAAGGTAAAAATTCTAAGTATTCACCACTAGAAATGATACTGTTATGCCTAATTCTAACGAGGGGCCTTGTCTCTTTAGTTCCCTGTAGAATAGCAGAGAATTACAGAGAAAGCAAACTAGAATAAGAACATGAGAGACATATACTATGGCATCTATTTCCACAATGGTAAGTAGACATATTTTAAAATATGGACAAAGTATGACAAAGTATTACAGTAGGCAAGCAAAACACAAAGGTATTGTTCCCTTCTTACAAAGAAGGACATTTTTTCCTCCATCTATAAAGTATCTGGTTAATTTCAAATTCCACATCCTGAAGAATTCAGTTTGCTTCACGAATAGTAAATTCTTTAATTTTTTTCTGCTAATTGTAAGAAATACAATGATTTTCAATGTGAGAGGCAAGAAGAGAGACAGAGAAACAGCAAGAAGGGGAAAGACAGACAAGCAGAGCAAATACCCACAATGACCAGGACCAGGCTTGACCAAGATAAAGCCTTGAACTCAACGTGGATTTCCCACATGGGTGGCAGGGACTCTACTACTTGATCAAACACCTGCCTCCTGTGCTGTACATAGGCAAAAAGCTGGAATTGGGAGCAGAAACCACAGTGAGGAAATAAACCGATGCTCTCTGACATGGGATTTGGATATAATACTTGGGATTTTAATTGCTAGCCCAAACACCTACCTTGGATATACTATAATTTCACAAACTTTCTTAAACAACTATGAATATTAAATAATCTGTTTTACATACTTATACTTTTATTAGTCTAAACTAAATATTTAATTATCTGAAAAATGATTGAGTAGTAGTTCCTCTTGATCTAACATCTTCATTTTGTCACACAGAAAATCAATCTTAAAGCAATTAAGTAGCTTACTCAAGGCAGTAGAGAAAAACTTGCAAGTGCCATAATTGCTTACACCTACCATAATCCCCTATAGTTCTACCATGCTCTGCAGGACATAACACAACAGACTTTCAGTCATGAGTTATGAATGCATTGCTCCCAATCCTGACAAGGACAGTGTCTGGCACTGAAAAGGCTCTAAAGTTATTTATATTAATGATTTTATTTGCACTGTTTATGAATATGGATGTGTGTCTCAAACTACCTTTGTGACTCTGCCAGGAATTAAAGGAAATTTTTTTTGAGGCCAGAAACCAAGAATTTGTGAAGCTGTGCTCAAGGAAAATGTATACAAAGTTAGTACTGTAAACTTGAAACCAAAGCAAATATTTATTTTGAAAGAGAAAAAATTTAAGAGTGTCTTAGTTTCCCATTGCCATCCAAACTTGGTGGCTTATAGTAAGGCAAATCCATTCTCTTACAATTCGGGAGGCCTGAAATCCTGAATCAGTTTCACACCAAAATCAAGGTATCTACAGGGTCATGAATCCTCCAGAGTCTCCAGGGAAAACACTGTTTCTTTTCCCGGCTTCTGGAATTCCATTCCTTGCATTCCTTGGCTTGTTGCTACTTCCTTCCTCTTCCAATCCAGCTGCAGAGCAACTTCTTCGTGGTGTCACATTTCCTCGTGTTTCTGTATTAGAGGTCACTCAACCTTTCCCTCTGAAGACATCTGTGGTTGCATTGACGAGTCATCTGAATTATCCGGGATATTCACCTCATTTGAAAAATTGTTAACTTAATCACATCTACAAAATGTCTCTAGCTGGACAAGATAGCATTCAGAGTTCCAAGGATCTAAGGCCAGGCACTTTTGGGGATGTCGTTTTTCGGCCTACACAAGGAGAAATATTAAAATTGTCTCAAAAGTCAGGGCAAGTACCATTTTGCATGAACTTCCCATTCACCCCTATAATACATTGTCCTGCATTTGGGGGCTGCATGCAGTATGATTGACTCTTGGTGTGACATCAACTTTATAAAGCTTTTCTCTATTTAGAGAATAGACAGATGACTCAATCTTTCCTTCAGCCAGTTAATCAAAACATGTTTCTCTTTTTATTGTCAATCATTGAAATATGTATTCTATATTTAGTATTATATATATGTATAAAATATATGCAGTGTATTTAGTACAGATTCAGGTTTGGGCTTTATGAACACAGTCATTTCAGTAGATTCTATTTTGAACAAATTCTATCAAAAACATATGGAGCAATTATAATTATACTCTGCAGGAAGAAACTTCTGTTTTGACTAGGTGTTGATAAGGACCAAATCGTATACATTTGATGCTGGGAAGCGTTTTGCACAAACCAGTTTCCAGCTCCATCCATTCCTTTTCTATGACTCCCTACTTTTCATACCAGGCGCGGCAGGGCACAGTCACAGCGCAGTACCAGTTGGCCCTTTGTGACACAACGCAGTGCTGTGCAGTCAACCATGAGCAAATGTATTTCTACAACTCATCCCTATGTTGGGCAGCTAACAATAGTTTAGACATCTATAAATGAAATGTGAACCACATAATTCCATCCTTTTCAACTCAAGCTAAATATATTCCCAAAACAACTTTCCCTTAGCTGGATCTAAGAAATGTTCATGGTGCCATCATCACCACCATGACACAAGGGAAAGTGAGAATGACAGGAAGTCTGAGTGAAAGAAATGGTGGTTTGAAATGGCTAGAGTTAAAACATCTTACTTTAATGAAATTTACAAAAACATACGGCCATGAGAACCCATTTCCAGGGCACCTCCCAGGACCTTGGAAGGTGCATTGATATGAGAAAACCTGAAGCTCAATCTGCTGGCCATTATGGAAAGTCCACATTTCTTTCCTTGAACTTCTAGCAAATCAGCTGATAATAAATGCCAACTAAAGAACCTAAAAATGCTTAGTATTTTTTGCTTGTGTGATGCCATTATCATTTTCCACCAAACTCTGAACATCAGCATTCTTGTACTCACAAGGAAATGTGTGAATTCACCAATCTCAACCTCTGTCTACCTAACCCCCCCCCCCTTTTTTTATGGTCCTTTCAATCACTTTTAGCTAACCTCATTCATTTGAAATAACTCAAAATTTCTCTTGGAACTAGTGAGTTATATGAGCTATAGAGTTTTCCTAAGGAAGCATAAATTTCAGACTTTAAGTAGATGCAGTTCAGAAAACAACTTAAAATACTTCTTCATAGGAAGGTGCCTATTGGGAAATATTTTAGTAAAGAATTTAAAAATATTTAAAAGGAACAAATTATTGTTATGTATAAATTTTAGGTATCCATAAGGGAATGAAATAGCAGGCCATTCTTTCATGTTGATTAGAAATTTCCACTGCAATGTTTCATACTACTAATTAGCTTTGACCAATCTGAGCAAAGTATCAGTTAATTCAACTTCAGAAACTTTAGGATCTGTCTTCCCTAAAAGACCCTCCCTGGTTTTGACCCACTCTGACGGTAAAGTATTTGAGCAGGGTCTAGTAACTCAGTAAAACCATATACTCACTCAGTTCCTCTCACAACCAGTTCTCTGTAATCTTATATATTTCTTCCTACCAACAAAATGCCCCTTTTGATGACCTCTAAAATTTGCTAATACGGCCGGCGCAGAGGCTCAATAGGCTAATCCTCCGCCTGTGGCACTGGCACACTGGGTTCTAGTCCTGGTCGAGGCGCCGGATTCTGTCCCAGTTGCCCATCTTCCAGGCCAGCTCTCTGCTACGGCCCAGGAGTGCAGTGGAGGATAACTATAACTTCGATGAGATGATTCATTTGTTATTACAGAGATTTTGCTATTTTGTTGAATCCTCTTTGGTTTCAGATTTTTAGTAAACAGGATTTGTAAGTTTTCCTATATATAATATTGGCTCATCTGTGAATATAAGTAGTTTCATTTTTTTCTTTCAAATTTGTGTACCTCCCATTTATTTCTTGGTTAAATATCCTGGTTGAAACTTTAAGGTCAATGTGAAATAAAAGTGGCAAGATGATATCCCTTTTTGTTCCTTATCCTAGAGGAAAAACCTCAGTAATCATCATTAATGATGATATTATATGTGTGGTCTTCACAGCGAAATTTTTATTACATAATTTACTATCACTCCTGGTTTCTTGAATGTTTCTATCATGAAAAAATGTAGAATTATTAAAATGCTTTCTCTTCATGACTATATTTTCCCCATGATATTATTAATGTGGTGTATTTTATCAAACATTTTTAGTATGTTGCACAAACACTTCATTCTTGGCATAAGTCTGCCTTTGTCATGATGTGCAATCCTTTCAATAAAGATATAATCCAGAAAGTTCATGGAAAATGTAATTAAAAGATAAGTTTATTTTACTGAATAGTTTTTTTCATAATATATATATTTTCAATGGACTTTCTGAAGATCCCTCTTAAGTGTCTTTGTTTTGTTAGTTAGCATTTTATTAAGGATTTTTGCATACATACCTATTAGCAAATTCAGTCTTTAGACTTCTTATTTCATAATATTTTGTAGGGATTTGATATTATAGTAATACAATATCATAGAAAAAGTCAGAATGCATTCTCTGATTTTATCTGATTTGGAGTTCCTTGAGTTTTTGGATTTGTAGATTAAAGCCTTTCACAGTGTTTGAGATATTTTGGCCATTATTTTTCATCTCCTCATTTCACTACTTTCTCTCTCCTCTCCTTCTTGAACACCTTTCATGAATATATCAGTCTGCTTGATTATGACCCAGTCTCTTCATTTGTCTCTGTTCTTGTTCTTTTTAGAAATATTTCTCATATTGAGTAACCATAGTTACGTTTCTTTAAATTCATTGCATATTTCCTTAACTAGCTCGAAATGATGCTCCTCTGTGAATTTTTCATTTCTTTTTGTTTTGTTTTGTTTTGTACTTTTCAAATTTAGAGTTTCTCTTTTGTTCTAGACACTTCGTTTTCATGGTTTTCTTTAGTTCTTTGCACAAAGTTATCTTTATCTTTTTGAATTACTTTAAATAGTTGATTTAAAGATTAGTCACATTAGGAAAGTTTCTAAAGCTCTCTCAGTTTACTTAATTATTTATTTTTCCTCCTATGAACTCTTATTTCCTTTCTGTTTGGATAACAATATTTTTGTTAAAAATTAGACATTTTGAATGTTATAAGGTGACAATTCTCAAAATTGGAATCACCCCTCTCAAGATTCATAGTATTGTAAACTGATCTTCTGTATATTAAGAGAATCGAAAATGAATCTTGATGTGAATGGAAGGGGAGAGGGAGTGGGAAAGGGGAGGGTTGCGGGTGGGAGGGACGGTATGGGGGGGAAGCCATTGTAATCCATAAGCCGTACTTTGGAAATTTATATTCATTAAATAAAAGTTAAAAAAAAAAAAAAGATTCATAGTATTGGCCGGCACCACGGCTCAATAGGCTAATCTTCCACCTGCAGCGCCAGCACACCATGTTCTAGTCCTGGTCGGGGTGCTGGATTCTGTCCCGGTTGCCCCTCTTCTAGGCCAGCTGTCTGCTGTGGCCCGGGAGTGTAGTGGAGGATTGCCAAAGTCCTTGGGCCCTGCACCCGCATGGGAGACCAGGAGAAGCACCTGGCTCCTGCCTTCGGATCAGTGCGGTGCGCCAGCCACAGCGCGCTGGCCACGGCAGCCATTGGAGGGTGAACCAATGGCAAAAGGACCTTTCTCTCTGTCTCTCTGTGCCTGTAAAGAAAAAAAAAAAAAAAAAAAAAAAAAAAGATTCACAGTATTTTGTTCAATTATTTAATGCATTTTCTGAACTAATTTCCTTAAGTCTGTACCCTTGGTCGTGGGTCAGCAGTGATTTGACATGTTTCTGTATGTGTCTATATCCAAATAAGACAGTTCCTAAAATTTGTGATGACTTTTTTTTTTAAATGATTTCCTTATTTATTTGAAATTCAGAGTTACAGAGAAAGAAAGAGAGACAGAGAGAGATCTTCCATTCTCCAGTTCACTCACCAGATTGCCACAATGGCCAGGGCTGAGACAGGCCAAAGCCAGGAACCAGGAATCAGGAGCCTGTGTCACAGGAGGTGGTTTCACCCACTATGCCACAAGGCTGGCCCCTGGGATAACTTACTGGAGTTGGGCTATAACTGCAATGCATAGCTAGAGTTAACAAATCTAACTTACCTTCTCCTGCTTGAACAGAACCTAAAATCCATTGGGAAGTGGGAGCTTAGAGTCTTTTCAGATTCCTTCTGAGTGTGCACCCAGCTCTGGGTTGAAAATCAGCTCTAGATTACTAGGAATATGATTATAGAGTTTATTTGTCAGAGTATCTCTTCACCTAGATTTCTTCCAAGTTTTTAATTTGTGTATTACTTGCCTCACAGTTGTTCCCTAACTTATCTTTAAATGTTTTCAACAATTAAATCCTGGTAAGCACTTTCCACCCTTGGAGAGTTCAAATTTATGCAAAAAAAGAGGCAAAATCCTCCAGCTGAACCTTTGGCCATCACCAGACAGGTTAAAGGGACCACAATTAATTGACAGTAAGGTCTGCTCTGCTCCTTCCAGTACCAGGAAACTGTCCTGGGCATATGTGCTGTTGTCTTTAAGGCTTCCATGTGGCTGAGATGGGAGGAATGGGACCAGGGTAAGCTAAATTGCTACAAATGCTGCTTACTAAAATTAATCTGCTTTATTTTTCTTGACTGAGTGTTCAACTCCATGTACATGCATACACAAATTTGATGGTGACAGTTCTGTCAATATTTTCATCTCTGTTGTGAGAGGTAGTGCCACCTAAAAGAGATGTGCCACACCCAAAATCACATTGCTTATTTTTCATACAACTTATGTTTCTTGTTAAGTTTTCTTTCAGATTAACTTCAAGGGGAGAGGGAGAGAGAGAGAGAGAGAAGGAGAGAGAGAGAGACTAACTGCCTTAGGCCATGTGGAAAGTAAGTGGCTTGAATGTGCTGGGATTAAACCCAAATAACATGATTACAGTTTGCTCTAGAATATGAAAAGCTAGCATATCCTCAGACTCTTGGTCTAAGCATACAGAATGCACTGTGGAGTAGGGGCACTGGGACCGATTACAACGCCTTAGCACTGATGGTGAAGCATAAACTGAATTTCAAGCATGTAAAGTGCATGATAGGGAAGAAAATAGTAAACTATACAATAAAAATAATTTAACTGACAAGGAGAATACTAGGCAGATGAAAATAAACAGTTTAATAAAAATTCACAAATTTAACATTTGACGAAAATAAGTATCCTATTATGCTTTAGAAAATAGACCTTCTCTACTCATTGTATAAAGTTGCATGAGACATCTAAAGAATTAACAAAAAATACATGGGATAAAATTAGCAGGAATGAATCCTTTGGAAAACTAAATAAACTAATTTTTCTAAAAGATGAATACGATATGAGTCATGAGGATCTGCATAAGATCCGGAATCTCACTTTTACTTCTTCTTTCTGTTTCGGACTTTGCAACATGATGAGCAACAGTGAAAGCAATGCATCAGTGTATCTCCAGAGCACTTTTTTTTGGAAGATTTTATTTATTTATTTATTTATTTATTTGAGAGGTAGAGTTACAGATAGTGAGAGGGAGAGACAGAGAAAGGTCTTCCTTCCGTTGGTTCACTCCCCAGATGGCCGCAACGGCTGGACTAAGCAGATCCGAAGCCAGGAGCCAGGTGCTTCCTCCCGGTCTCCCATGCAGGTGCAGGTTCCCAAGGACTTGGGTCATCTTCTACTGCCTTCCCAGGCCATAGCAGAGAGCTGGACTGAAAGAGGGGCAGCTGGGACTAGAACCAGCACCCATATGGGATGCAGGCACCACAGGCAGAGAATTAACCAACTGCGCCGTGGGGGGTCTGCCCCCATTCAAGTTTCATTCACTTATTTTTAACAATACAAAAGTAGCTTACAATTAATTTGTATTTTGTTCATTCAAATACCTGCAAAGTTAAAAAAGCACTTCCGTGGTAACAGCACTTTATTAACTGAGATAACTACCATTCAGTGTTAATACACAAAATTTTTTTCAGCTCACCTCATTTTCTGATAAAGAAGGCTGAAAAATATATTCACACAATGATTTGTAAAGTGTTTAACAAGGTTTAGCTAATATATTTTCTATTATCCATGAAATTTGACTGATTTTTATGTCAGTAAAATTAGTAATGGGCAGCTATTTATTTTGAAAAGTGGTGATTTAGATATGTGAAATGTATGTTAAAATACACAATCAATTTGCTATATTTCCCCACAATTTGTTGTCAGAAGACTGTACTGTAATGTTATCCCTATTCAGATAGAACCAAGAAATAATGCTTGAATAGTATAGTTCATACATGTCCATGGAAAGTAAATACTAAGGCTTCGAACTCCATTTATTTTTATTTTTAAATGTTTATTTGTTTTTGTCTACTTGAAGGTAGAGTAATAGAAAGAGAAAGAGAAAGATAGAGAGAGGGAGAGATTTCCCATCTGCTGATTCACAGCCTAAGTACCCACAGGAACCAGTGCTGGGCCAGCATGAAGGCAAGGCAGGAGCCCAGGGGTCTGAGCAGTTGAGCTTCTGCTGCCTGGAATTTGCATAAGCAAGAAGCTGGGTCAGAAAGGAAAGTGCAGGAATTTGAAGTCAGGCTCTCTGAGAGGATTGTCAGTGTTACAGGTGGCACCTCAACAAATAGCAGCACAATGCACACACCAAAGTTTACTTTTATATATGATTTTAATAGAATAAAAATGAGAGAATGATTTAAAATCTTATCAAAATCTCATTCAAAATAAGTTAATACTTGAATATTTGTAGCTATTATTTGCACTGATTTAGAGTATCTGAACTAAAATGAAATCTTCATTAAGAAATTTGAAAAAAAATACCTGGCTTTTAAGTTATGTTTCTTTTTTATTTTTTTTAAGAGTTGTAGAAGAATATTGAGTATGTTGGGACTGCAGATCACTGGAGGAAAGTTTAAGTCTATTACCCAGTCTAGATTGAGGATAATAGAGCTGTGATCAGTTTGGAATTCAAAGTTCAAAAATTAAAATCCTTGGAAAAATGTGAACACTTACAGGAAGGAAATGTTTATTTTTGATTATGATGAATTTCATCATCATTCATTTAGTAGCATCTGGCTGTGTCTCTTTCTGGAAGAATTTACCTTTAAACAATTCCATGGCAGTCCAATGACATAAAAAATAAGTAAAAGTGATCATCTCTTAAACAAATTTAATTTAATTATGATAGTATAACTGAGAGTTATTTCCCATTCAAAATGTTATTAAATAATATGATTTCATAGTCTATGAGCCCCATTTTTTATTTTTAAGAAGTCTGGGTCATAAAGGAAATTGAGATTATAAATCTGTTAATACATTAGACATACACTCTGCTAGGCACATGTTTTATAGGCAACCTTGGCTGGTCCCAAGAAAAGAGAAATGTTGTTTATCACTAAAAATTTATGAACAGACCTTGGTTGTTTTCAGTTCTGTTTCTTAAATCATTGACTATTATCTTCATTTCTCTAATCTCTAATACAGATTAAATTCTGTTCTTAAATTTGGTATTTGCAAAAACATCCTCTATGACTATAAGTTAGGTCAAGTTACACTAAATATTCTGTAATCATTTAACCTACCTTTTTCAAAGAACCAAGTGCATGTTGAAAATGGATAAGACCACCAGTTTTGTATGTTAGTAGGAGGCATTTAATTATACACAAATAAATGTGCAAAAATACAAACAATATAAAAAATCAGTTATGATGTCTCCATATACATATATTTTCAGACACATGTTTTGGTTTCCAGACATAATGAAGACTTGAAACTCTACTTTGGGAAGTAAATTACCATTCTTTAAAGTTGAAGGTAAGAAAGTTATACTATGGAAGTGCATTGGTAGAGGTGGTTAAGACACTGCTTGGGATGTCTGTATCCCTTATCAGAGTGTCTCTGTTCAAGTCTGGGCTCAACTCCAGATTCCAGCTTTCCGGGAATGCACACCTTGGGGGCAAAAAACAACAACAACAACGACAAAAAATCTCAGATAGTTGGGCTCCTGTCACCTTTGTAGGATTCCTTGATTGAATTCTCTACTCCTGACCTTGGCTAACCCCAGCCCCCACGATTGAGGGATTTGGAAGTGGATGGGATATTTCTGTCTGTGTAGTGCTCTCTCTCTTGCTCTTTCCTCTCCCCAGTTACCACATCCCCATCTTCCTGCTTTCAAATAAACAAAATTGTTTAAAAACAAAGTAATTTTTAAGCATTAGAATTACAGAAAATCTATCAGAACCTACGGCAACCGCTTTTTGTTTTAATTTTTTTGAATTCTTTCTCTTACAGTTACATATTATTCTGTTAGACATAAAGCTATTCTATCAACTCTAACACTTATTTCTAGTGTTTGTGTTTTCATTGTTGTTATTTCTAATAATACATGTCTCTATATACTATGCTTTTTTATAATTTTTTGTCTTTTTCTGTTTCTTCTTTTGAAATTTAGAGAGACAGAGATGGAGGAAGATCTAACATTGATTGTTTTTTTCCACAGATGCCCAAAACATCAGGGCGGGGCCAGGTTTAAGCAAACATCCCAGAACTCACTGTGGATGACATCACCATCTGCTGCTTCCCACGGTGTATATTAGCAAGAAACCAAACCTGTAAGCAAAGCAAGACTCAGACCCAGATATGAATATGGGATGATGCTTTTCTAGAAGGCATCTTAACTACTGAGCCAAGTGGCTACCACCTAGTTATTATATTTCTAAGGAAATTTTGTAATAACCCAAACCTTAATAATAGTCTAAATCTGAGCCTAGTTCTCATGCTATTTAAAGACATTTTATTAATCTTACTTTAAGAATTCTGATTGATAGTATGCATCCAAAATATGAAACTGTCAAAAGACCCAATAAGGTGATTGGACTATCAACAATAAAGAATAAAATTATAAGCTTAATATAAAACACAAATAAGATTCACTAATGACACAAACTATACTGGAAAATAATTTTAAGTCTTGTTTGAGGATCTTCAAGGAAGTAGAAAAATGGAAGATAATGGTAATTTTCAGTATTCTTGAATCCAGGGTAAAAAGAAAGCTCATTGTATTTTGAGTCTGCTATATACATGTATCAGGCATGTTATTGCTAAGAGAAAAATATCAGCTCATGTTGAGTTCTACAAGGAAATTGTTGTACATATGCTCAGAAACACACATACGTATACCCACAGAGGTATTATTAAAAATACATACATATTTGGCCGGCGCCGCGGCTCACTAGGCTAATCCTCCGCCTAGCGGCGCCGGCACACCAGGTTCTAGTCCCGGTCGGGGCACCGGATTCTGTCCCGGTTGCCCCTCTTCCAGGCCAGCCCTCTGCTGTGGCCAGGGAGTGCAGTGGAGGATGGCCCAGGTGCTTGGGCCCTGCACCCCATGGGAGACCAGGAAAAGCACCTGGCTCGTGGCTCCTGCCATCGGATCAGCGCGGTGCGCCGGCCGCAGCGTGCCGGCCGCGGCGGCCATTGGAGGGTGAACCAACGGCAAAGGAAGACCTTTCTCTCTGTCTCTCTCTCTCACTGTCCACTCTGCCTGTCAAAAAAAAAAAAAATACATACATATTTAAATTGTCTGTAAACAGTGTTACGTGTTACAAGTTCTATGTCAGAGAAAAATAAATGTATGGACCTGCCTTTGGTCTGGAATTTCAAAAGGTCCTACTAGGATTTCCATGAGGCCCTACATTCTGACTAAATCTGTTCACCCACATTTTTCTAATGTATCTGGTGTGAATCTTAACACAGGCAATTTTGTGAATATTCTAATAGAAGGACATCAATCTCCTTGGTTGCAATTTTTGACTTTCCACTGAAATTAAACTTAGTGTTCCTTTAAACATCATCATGCTTTCATGTTGCTGCAGTGAATATTTCATTTCCATTTTAGTTCATAAACATTTTAGAAGGGATATATTCTTTTGACTTATCTACAGTGATTTCTTAAATTTAATTTAATTTGATTTTTTCCCAGAAACCTTTTATTTAAGGTATAAAAACTTCATGCTTTTCTTTTTTTAACTTTTTTCATGCTTTTCATATACACAAATTTAGGAACATAGTAATTCTCCCTACCCTACCCACCCTAACACCTGTATTCCCACCCTTCTTCCTTCTGCCTCTCCTATTCCCATTCTTATTTTTTACTAAGATCTACTTTCAATTAACTTTATATACATAAGATTAACCCTCTGCTAAGAAAAGAGTTCAACAAATAGAATGAAAAAAAAAAAACTGTTTCAGATAAGGGCTGTTCAATGTCATTGCATTTCCAAGTGTCAATATCACTTGTATATATTACCTTTTAGGTACTGTATTATTTACAATAGATCAGGGAGAACATATGGTATTTGTTTTTGGGGACTTGATTATTGCATTAATTTCAATAATTTCATTATTTCATAAAGTATAGTGTTTTCCAGTTGCATCCATTTAGTTGCAAATGATAGATTTCATTTTTCTTTACCTCTGTGTAGTATCCCATGGTGTACATATCCTATGATTTCTGTATCTAGTCTTCAGTTGACAGACATTTGTGTTGATTAAATATATTAGCTATTGTGGGCCAGCGCCGCAGCTCACTAGGCTAATCCTCCACCTTGCGGCGCCGGCACACCAGGTTCTAGTCCTGGTCGGGGTGCCGGATTCTGTCCCAGTTGCCCCTTTTCCAGGCCAGCTCTCTGCTGTGGCCCATGAGTGCAGTGGAGGATGGCCCAAGTGCTTGGGCCCTGCACCCCATGGGAGACCAGGAGAAGCACCTGGCTCTTGGCTTTGGATCAGCGCGGTGCACCAGCCATAGCTGCCACTGGGGGGTGAACCAATGGAAAAGGAAGACCTTTCTCTCTGTCTCTCTCTCTCACTGTCCACTCTGCCTGTCAAAAAATAAAAAAAATATATATTAGCTATTGTGAATTGAGCTGCAATAAACTTGGGGATACAGATGACACTTTAATATTCTGATTTCATCTTTACTTAGTATATACTAAGTTGATCTTCTGTATATAAAGATAATTGAAAATGAATCATGATGAAGAATGGGAATGGAGAGGGAGTGGGAAATGGGATGGTTGTGAGTGGGAGGGAGGTTATGTGGGGAAAGTTGCTATAATTCAAAATTGTACTTTGAAAATTTATATTTATTAAATAAAAGTTGAAAAAAAATATTCTGATTTTGTTTTCCCTTGAGTAAATTCCCCATAGTGGGATGGCTGGGTCATATGGTAGGTCTATATTCAGATTTCTGATGCATCCTCACACTTTCTTCCACAGTGGCTATACCAGTTTACATTCCCACCAACAACAGTGGATCAGGGTACCTTTTTCCCCAGATCCTCATCAGTACTTGTTTTCATTGATTTCTATATGGAAGACTTTCTAACTAGAGTGAGGTGAAACCTCACTGTGGTTTTGATTTGCATTTTCCTGATGGCTAGTGATCTTGAGCATTTTTTCATGCTTCTGTTGGCCATTTGGATTTCCCCTTTTGAAAAATGCCTTTTAAAGTCCTTTGCCCATTTCTTAACTGGATTGCTTTTTGTTGTTGTTAAGTTCCTTGATCTCTATATATACTGGATATTAATCTTTTATAAGTTGAATAGTTTGCAAATTTCTCCCATTCTGTCAGTTGCCTCTTCACTTTGCTGAGAGTTTTGCAGTGCAGAAGCTTCTCTTGCCTGGAACAAGGGCAGTCTCATCAACAAATGTTGCTGGGAAAACTGGATCTCCACATGCAGAAATACGAAGCAAAAATCCACTCAAAATAGATAAAAAATCTACAACCCAATACCATCCATTTATTAAAAAATATTAGGTAAACCCTGAAAGAAATTGGCATAGGCAAAAAGTTCTTTGAAAAGACCCCAAAGGTACAGGCAATCAAAGCCAAAATTGATAAATGAGATTACAACAAATTGAGAAGCTTCTATAGTGATTTCTAAAATGCAGTCAATCTAAATTTTTGGATGCAATTAATCTGATGAATAATTTCATGAGATACTTTGGTTATGCCAGATCTAAACTTCACTTCTAAACAATTCCAATATAATCTTGCTCTTCAAATGAAAATATTTTAAATTGTGTGAGATATTTCTCTTTAAGTTCAAGTTTTACTACACATTGTACTCATGTTAAAAACTTTCTTAGGAACTCTGTTCAAGGTCTCAAATAAGTTGAGTACATACAGACTCTCTGATATCTCTGTTTATTTTACACAGTAAAATAATTCATTTGGTTAGACAAAAATCTATCATTGCCACCGTATTATTTTATTAATATAATTTGAGTTTATTTTGGGTTTTTAGCAAACCTATCATTATTTTGGTTAAGATTTAGGCACTTCCTCACATGGGTGATCAGCCAGATTCCTCCTCCGTGAACCCATGGTAGAGATTCTCAGTGTAAATCTGTCTCCTGGAAAAAACAAAGAAGTCTGAATGACTAGCAAATATCTTTAAATGCTAAGCATATCTGAAGACCTTGCATTTGTGTGAGCAAATGAATGAAGACTTTTTAGTACTTTGTAAACCTGGAGGGGGACAAGGATCCCTACTATACAGGATCAATTTAACTTTGCAAATATTCTTAGAACATTTATTATGCACAATGTATTATTAATTGGTAAGAATGACATTCCCTAAACATAAGAGATCATTGTCCATGTAGCTATTATATTTCCTTTTCCATATATAAAACAATTCCTTAGAAATGACTGCCACCAGCCTTTTATATCCAACACTATTCTTCTTGTTATTATTCAAGTTGTTGTTCGCATGAGTCCATTTCCAGAGGCAAGTTTTACCATTATAGACCCACAATTATCCACAAAAAATTACTTCAAAACATTACAATAATTACTATGTTTTCCATCTCAAATGAAAACCAAAACAATCTTTCAAATGAAACCAGACTGTAAGAACGATTCTGAAATACTAACTTGGAACCTCGGATCCCACAGAAATAGAAAAATACTCTCATCAAATTCATTCATCATATATTGTTGACAGGATGTTTTGCTTCAAACAGGTCACATGATAAAGCAAATTTGATATGTACACTTTAAAGTGTGTTTTCATATGGATGAAATACAATAAATAAAATAGAGGAGCTTGTAATGCACATTAATGTAAACACTATAATGATAGGTTTAAATGTCAGATGCAGATTACTGAAAACAAGTTTCTGGCAAAGAAATTTACTGAGTATTTGTTAATAGTCAATGGCAAAAGAAAAGATTATGCAATATTGTTGACGATTTAGAAAAGATTACATAATCATGTTATTAAATATTCCTTTTTCCAAGTTTTTTATAGCTGCCCATTTTTGAAGCAGCTTTTTAGCAAAAAAAAAGTGTGTATTTAAATTTTTAATTGTAGTTAATGTTTTTGCTGAAAACAAATATGGCACCTTCCCAAAATCATTTTACTATCCATAAGACATATTAAAGAAGGGAAATCATGCTAAATTACTTAAACTCTGAAAATTATTTGCTTTCACAAAACAAAATTTATTCATTTGGAAAACAGAGTGACACATAGAGGGAAATCTTCCATTTGCTGGTTTGTTTCTCAAATGACTGCAGCAACCGAGGCTGGGCCAGGTAGAAGCCAGGAACCAGGAACTCCATCTGTTTCCCATGTAGTTGTCAGGGACCTAACCACTTGGATTATCTTCTGCTGCCTTCCCAGACAGATAAGCAGGGACATGGATTGGAAGCAGAGTAGCCAGACTCGAGCTACGTCTCTGATCTGTGATGCCAGTGTACCAAGCGGTAGTTTGACTTACCTGTGCCACAATGTTGGTCTGAATATTGATAGTATACTTGGAAATTTATGTGGAAAGGATAAAGAAGATACCATATACTTCATGAAACAAAATGCCTCGATTCAAGTAAACATGGGTTAGAAATATTAACTACATAATCATCCTGGGTCAATGGGAATTTATGATTTCTATATGTATATAAATATATATTAAAATGTAGTTAATTCATAATAAATGATAGCTGTTTTATTAACTGGGTAACTACATTTTTATACTTTATTGTTTTATAAAGTAGCTTACACTATAGTGCTTGGATAATAGTTATATGATCATTGGCAAATAAATTATCCATTTTTTTCATTTTTAGTCTATAAAATTGAAATAATCATGGTACCTTTTCACAGGCTTAAGTAGATCAATATATGTAAGTTCATTAGTTCATTAGTGGTTGAATCTGTAATTCACTTTTTCAATTAATTAATGAGAAAAATGACACATAATTATTTTTGTAGAAATCATGTGTGGTGACATAATAAAGAATGTTAAATCTCATTGCAAATGTATGTTCTCTTATTTATATGTTTGTATATTTTAACATAAACTAATCCCTGGAAATCAGGGTTACTATTTGAGCCTCAAATCTGAGACGATTCTTAGGAGTGGTAGAACACCAATTATTTAAAATATTCTACTGTTTGTGAAACGATAATTTTCTCATTATTTTATACAGATAGAAGATTTCTCTTCAACCTCTATGTGAAAAGGAAATAATATTTAGGACAGCCAAAATAATGTGTAACACAAGCAGTGTCAGATTGATGTTGTTGCTGGGCAACTCTTGCCTGAAATCTTCCTTTACTGGTTACATTTTAGTCTTAATTCTTCAGGTTATTTTAGGGTTGTCTTCCTAGGATAAGTGGCTTTAAGAGTTAGTGACAGATTGCTGCAGATGGAGAGGCAAATGACTGCCACACTGTTGTTATCTCTTAATTGACCAGTAATAGGGACTACATCATCATGTTCAAAGACACATGGCTTCCTCTGTGACCAGAATGCAGTTACTGGTGGCAGCAGTGCCTTACATAGAAAATATCCAATTAACTTTTCCTGTTCACTATCACTTGTAAATCCTCTTCTGTCTGAACACTTTTGTTTCAGTCTGTTTTGGCAATTGTGTGGAGGGAGCTCAGTGCAGGAACAGTATCAAAAGTAAAGGAGAAATCTCCATTTCTCCTGCTAAGATTGGGCCAGGTGCTTCCAGGCAAACAGGCTGCATGGTAATATTTGCTTTCCACCCTGCACGATGGCTCAGGTTTCTTTCTAGATTTACAAAGCAAATAAAGGTACTATTGGTTCTCCAATGCCATGGTGAGGCTAAACGGGTGGAAATGATAATCTCAGTGAAGTTCATTCTTTTCTTCTGCCTCCAGGGAGAGTTCATCAATTTCAGAAACTTTATTCCCAGAATATTATTCATCAGAAGGAGCATATTTATTAAATTAAAAATTTCTTCCCTCAGTGTTCTACGAGTATTGTTTTTTACATTTCACATTCATGGAACTTTCATCTATGTTTCCAAAGCAGGACAGTGGTGATGGGATGCTCGTGTCCAGACTACAGTGCCCTCACAGGGGCAATACTTGTTCTGACTTGGTTTTTCAAACTGTCGCTTACAGTTAAAGCAACAAATACTACTTGAATTGACAATCACAACCTAACAATGAATTATTCGCATGCATAATATACTATACCTGAAAGGGGAACAATTGATCCATACATTGATGAACCTTTTGTTTTTAAATTTATTTATTTGAAAGGCAGGAATTCAGACAGAGAAGGCAAGAGAGGGAGAGAGAAGGAAAGAGAGAGAGAATGACAGAGACAGATAGAGAGAAACAGAGAGAGAGAGAGAGAAATTTCCATCCACTGGTTCACTTCCCAAATGGCTACAAAGAACAGGGATAGGCCAGGCCATAGCCATGAACCAGTAGCTTCATTTAGGTCTCCCACTTGGATACAGGGGACCAAGTACTCAAGCTATCATCTGCTGCTTTCCCAGGCACCTTACCAGGAGCTGGATCAGGAATGAGCCAGCTGGGACTGGAGCTGGTGCCCATATGGGATGCAGGCACTGCATCCTCTATGCCACAGTGCCAGTCCCACTGATGAAGCTTTTAACTGGTTCCCTTTTGGAAGACTCTATTTACAACATCCAAAATAAGTCTCAAGTGACCCCATGTCTGTAGCATCAACTCATGGGATAGTGTTAAAAGCTCTAAACCAAGCTCATCTGGTAACATGGAAAAGTTGTTTTTTTTTTTTTTTTTCCCATATCTCCTATGAAATAGAGAGCAACAATGATTTCTTTTAAACCTATGGTTAAGAAGCCTTCATAAAAATATTTGTCTATTGGGTTAGTATCAAGAACAGTATATGTTACTTTGAAACAAATCTAGTGTTATATATCATTTTGAAGAAAAGTATTAGTTCAAGGAAACTACTAAAGGCAATCTCTGCTATACACACATTTTTAAAAGATACAATGACTAAAACAGATGTGATGAACTCTTTAAGTACTAGTAACTATTAGTAAATCATATGCTGATTATTGAGCAAAAGAAGAGTGAGCTCTAAGAAGCAGATTCAGCTCTGGGAATCCCAGCTGAGGGTTACTGATAACAATCTGGCACTCAGGGCCCAGTCTGAGTGCTCCTCTCTGGGACATAAACAATCAAAGAACATTAGTAACAGACAAGGTCAGGCTGACCCTGATGGATCCAAACAAAAACAAAATCTTCACCAATGGTATCTGAACACAGACAAAATAAACGAACATTTTCAAGCCAAAAACTGACAAATATCTCCATCTCTGCCTACTATCTGACTGCTGCCACTGTGTCAATTGCGTGTCTGCCTCCCTTCTAACTTTTCCCAATAGACAAGACTTAACAATTATTCAGGGACAGATTTTTTTACCCAGAGAAGCAAAGCCCCACCACTTTTAACTCTCCATCAGATCACCCAGCATCCCCTTACTAAGACTCTTTGTGGCTTGTCATGCTGTGCGTTTTTTCTTGTTGTAATGTAAAATACACAACATTTGCAAGTTGTATGTGAGTTCTGCCTGGATTTTGGTTGGATATCATTGGCATGATCTATTTGGAACTTCGTACTTTTAACAGGGTCCCTTTGTGACTCCAAACCTGTCATCTTCCCAAATACACAAATCTAAGAATAAACCTACAAAAGATTAAATTAGCAGTAATTCATCAGTTTCCCAGGAAAAACAGTGATCTTAGCCAATAGATGATTGAATTATTTCAAGCTCCTTTTGGAGTTGTGTTTTAAATTGATTCAGTCTTTCCTGATCCAGGATAGGTTATGATCATAGTATCATAGTCTAAAGAGAAATCTGGGAAGCAAAACAAATCTACAGAGCTCTCTAGTTACAGGCTCATTGTGGTCATTAGATGAAGAAGGTTTAAATGATGTCAAGAGTAAGAACATAAAACTCTTTGATTTACGGTTTACTGGAAAACAAATTTTGCCTATGTTCACTGTCTACATCTTCTTAAATACAAACCATGAGACACTTAACTGTGGGAAATTATAAAGCTCTAATACTATTTTTAAGTCAAAGGATACAAAGAAAAAATAAATGTAATTAGAAATTGATTTCATGGAAGATTAAAAATCATTCTGATAGCATTCCTAGTGAGGAAAACATATGAAGTAGGCAAGGGAGTAAAGAAATATTGTCATTGTAGCTATTTTTCACTTGCATCAGTACATCCACAATGCATTCTAGAACAAAAATAAATATGGGAGCATGGATAATTTGAGATTTTTTTTCAAATTTATGTACTCAAATGTTGTAATTCTTAACCTTTGTTTGTTTTGTCTTCCAACTGACATTTTGAACATTTAATTGTCCATGGAATGTAGAAGAAAAATGTTTAGATAGGTAACACTAATCAGTAAGCAGCCCCAGGTAGCGATTTTATAACCGGGTATAAAAATTTTCAATGAGCTAGGCTAATTTTATGAATTTAGTTTTCTTCAAGTAACAGAATTGCTGCAAGGAGGAACTCAGCCTACCAAAAACTAAGTGGAATTTGAATGTGTTATTAAAATCTGTGGTCAGTTTATATGGCATTTCAATTATAAACCACTGTAATGAATTAACAATAAAATTGAGTGAATGATAAAAAAACAAGAAGTGTTTTGTCTTCCTAGGAGAGGCATAAAGCAAGTACTTTCCCATACTTTTCCTTATTTTTCATAGTTCAATGTGATTTTTTCAGAAAATAAAAGTAACTCTCCTAATACATAGCAGTTGTGTCTGTCACAATGGAAACTTTCCATATGTGTTAGTCTAAAAAGACCAAAAAACAAAGTATTTAGGAAGACAGCTGATAATATTTAGGGGATGATTCACTCACTGGACTTTATTTCTTGCCAGATTTTTTGTAAAGCTAACAGAAGCATATGTTGTGTTGTGGGTACCTTGCTAACACTCTTATGTAAATAGTATTACCATCAATTTTCAGAGTCTGTTCTTACCAAGACAATCTGTGGCAGATTAGATGTCATTTCAAAGAAAGTTGGGATTTTGCAACTCTTATCAATGCACAGGAGCTACTAAAAAAAATAAAAAGATCTGAAAATGAAATATGGGAAGCTTCAAATAGCTCAGCTGAATAAACTGTATTATTGATTTTTTGAGCTTTTTTATTATCATTTTGGTCAGTTTATATGGTATTCTGAAGCTCTGTTTTTGCTAATACTATAAAAATTCACTTCAAGAGCATGATAGAAAGTCAGTAATACTTTAAGACTTTTATCACATTACTAACTTTCTTATGATATTAGAAATTCAATAAAGGACAGAAAAGTCACTGATCCTATAGCTAAATTGCTAATATAATGCAGCATTTACCACTATGACATGAAATATGCATTTTACTCTGATGCTTTAAAGCTTTCAAATTTTCCTTTTCTGGTCCTTTGAGGGACCTTTCCTTTGGTCAATTTTTGTTTTAGCAATAAATGTACAATAATGTGTAATGGTTCACAAATAGTAAAATCACAGGACAGTAATTCTTCCAAAGAGTGGAAAAAGGTCATAAAAAAATCATGCACCTGAGCCTGTATGGTGGAGAACTTACCTTGCCCTTGAATACCTTAAAATATAAATAAATAAAAAGGAAACCATTGTAACGTTCTAACAAGATAATATTCCCAAGCCAAGAAATAATTACTAATTAAAAGCCAGATATGGTGTTTTGAAAAATAGTTTAAAATGTCAGTAGTTAATGCTCTGAACAAACACAGTAAACATGGAGTTTGCTTATCAGAAAAATTCATGTTTTGTATAGAAATTATACCTGGGATGGCCAGCGCTGTGGTATATCAGGATAAGCCACTGCCTACAATGCTGGCATCCCATATGGGTGCTGGTTTGAGTCCTGGCTGCTCCACTTCTGATCCAGCTCCCTGCTGATGCTCCTGGGAGAGCTGCAGAAGATGATCCAAATTATGTTGATAGGTTCTATGAAGTCAGTGTACAAGCACTAATGAAGTGCAAGAGATGAGTTTGATACTGTGCTCATGAACACTTCCCTGGAAGAGTGACATTTGAATAGAGTGAGGAAGAACCATTTAAGATTAGAAGGAAACAATCAAGCAAATAAAATGCTAAAATGTTGAAGTTATGTTTTTAACCAGGAAGATGTACCATAAACTGATGTTCAGATACTTTTCTGGTTTTAAAATAGGTTGAGCCAACTTGTTTATCAGAACTTTTTTTGTGGATCATTTCAATTATGACAGTTAATACACAGAGCCTGCAAAATAAATACCTGGAAGGAAATGCCAACAAGAAGCAAACTAGTTAATGCAACAAAACCAGGCTCTGAAAACAGCAAACAGGATTAAAGGTAAGGCACAGAATGGGATTGAAAGAGGAAAATTCATTGAAAGTGTCATAAAGAAGCTTGTAGCTCCAAGGTTCTTTCTCAATCCACAAATAATGAGGTTCTATGTCAGGAGCTTAGGGCCCAGGACCAGCTGATCTGGATTCCGCTAGGTCAGAGAACATTTCACAGTCATCTGTGGGTTTCTTTCTCCTTTACACACAGTAGTGGTGAGAAATGTACAAGGAGTAGCCACTTGGCCCCAGTGGCGCTGGGGCCACACACCCAGACATCCACACACATCAACCCATAGCCACATGAAGCTACACAACTACACATCCATGCACAGCTGCTTACCTGTCCATGTGCAGTCACACACAGCTGGGTCTAGCCACGCCCCCTGGACAAAAGTGGTCCAGAGGCAAATGGTTACAGAACTGACTTGTGGGCAGCTAGCCAAGCAAGTGGACCTGTTGGTTACCATGACACCAGCTACCAGAAACAGAGGTAGGGAGCACAGAGATTAGAGGGAAGGGCAAAAGGTGTGTGAATTTGATATCTTCAACTTTCCAAGTTCATCTTCTCAACATAGGTAAAATTCTCTCAGTAAAGGAAATGATTGGATTTTGCTCCCTGTAGAAGATAGACAAAAAATAATATGGCTTTCACCATACCAAGAATGGCTGAGGCTGTGGTAATGAGTTGTTCTGAAAAGAAAGACGCCAAAGGGAAAGTCTACCCAAAGAACAGTGAGAAGACATTGGAGCAAAGCTTTGACAATAGCCAGGGAAAAAATAACAACAAATTACTCATCAAGAGAAAAAGCACGCAATTTATTTCAGCTTTTGAATATCAAAAAATATATTAAAGGCCATATTTGTATAATACAGATTGACATTAAGGTGAAAAAAATCCTCTCAATATTGCTACATCTCTAAATAATAACAAATAAAACAATTTTTGAGGAATGGTTCAACAGTGTTTAGGCTTTAACTATATGAGACAAAAATTTAAAGATTTATTTATGTCTGGAAAAATGAAAATATGCTAAAATATCCAAAATCTATAATAGGAGATACTAATACGGATCCCTAGTTTCTGAAAAAAAAAATAATGAATTTTAGGAAGCATACAAATTTTTTGATTAACAGACATATCATTGAAATATATAAACTAGAGGCTGGCACTGTGGGTTAATGCCCTGGCCTGGAGTGCCGGCATCCCATATGGGTGCCAGTTCGAGACCTGGCTGCTCCACTTCAGATCCAACTCTCTGCTATGGCCTGGGATAGCAGTGGAGGATGGCCCAAGTCCTTGGGCCCCTGCACCCACGTGGGAGACCCAGAAGAAGCTCCTGGCTCCAGGTTTCGTATCAGCGCAGCTCCGGTCATTGCAGCCATCTGGGGAGTGAACCATCGGTTGGAAGACCTCTCTCTCTGCCTCTCCTCTCTCTGTTTAACTCTGACTTTCAAATAAAAATAAATATTTTTTAAAAATGAAATATATAAAATACTGTACCAAAACCTGCCATATATATGTCCTTTCAAATACATAGGAATTACTTCTTAAAAATCCATATAGTGCCAGGCCGTAAATGATTGTTTTCCATAAACACAAAAGAATTAAGTTAAAATTTATTTATTTATTTATTTATTTATTTATTTATTTATTTTAAATTGGGCTTTCATTGCTTTTGGCCATATAAAGAGTTTGGAAATCACCAATCACAATCTCTTTTTTTTTTCATTTTTTTTTCTTTAGTAAATATAAATTTCAAAAGTACAGTTTATGAATTACATTGGCTCCCCCCTCCCCATAATTTCCCTCCCACTCGCACCCCTCCCATATCCCGCTCCCTCTCCCATTCCATTCACATCAAGATTCATTTTCAATTATCTTTAGATACAGAAGGTCGATTCAGTATATATTAAGTGAAGATTTCATCAGTTTGCACCCACACAGAAACACAAAGTGTAAAAATACTGTTTCAGCACTAGTTACAGCATTACTTCACATTGGACAACACATTAAGGACAGATCCCACATGAGAAGTAAATACACAGCGACTCCTGTTGTTGACTTAACAATTTGACACTCTTGTTTATGGCGTCAGTAATCTCCCTAGGCTCTAGTAATCAGTTGCTAAGGCTATGGAAGCCTTTTGGGTTCGCTGACTTCGATCTTATTCCGGCAGGGTCATAGTCAAAGTGGAAGTTCTCTCCTCCCTTCAGAGAAAGGTACCTCCTTCTGTGATGGCCCCGTTCTTTCCACTGGGATCTCACTCGCAGAGATTCATTTAGGTCTTTTTTTTTTTTTTTTTTTTTTCCCAGAGTGTCTTGGCTTTCCATGCTTAAAATACTCTGATGGGCTCTTCAGCCAGAACCGAATGACTTAAGGGCTGATTCTGAGGCCAGAGTGCTATTTAGGACTTCTGCCATTCTATGACCACTCACACCAGGTTTAGAGCTGAGGAAGTGAATATCAGCACGCTTCTGAAATCCGTCAGAGAAAGGAGGTTACATTGTACACTGCTACCTAACACTCAAGGGACAAGCGAGTGTAGACATCTCAGCTGCCAGGAGCAGAGGCTGTTGCAGTCCGCAGTGGGAAGGAATTCCTGAATCTGAGTGGATGAATTACTGGGGTGGAGTGGGGACTGGCTTCAATACCACCATGGTGGGGGTGGCAGGGACATTTAATGGGTCCTTATAAATGTGTAGTTTTACCTCCTGGAAAATGATCAGGTTTTTTCAAGCAATGTCAGAAACTACCTCCTGCTTCAGACATTTTGAAATACAGAGTATTCTTGATATTCAAAGGGTTGGTTCCCAGGGCCTATGGATGCCAAAGTCTGCAGGTGCTTAATTCCTAATCTATAATGGTGCCAATATTTGCATGCAACTTACATCCATTCTCCCAGGCACTTTAAATCACCTCTTTAGTACTTATAATACCTAATATATGTAAATACGATGTAAAGAGTTATACGGTATGTTTAGGGGATAATGACAAGAAGAGTCTGCGTATGTGTAGTACATTTTTTTTAACCAAATATCTTTGATATACAGTTGGTTGAATCCATGGTTGTGGAGCTCGAAGGTAAGAAGGGGCACTTGTATACCCGGAGCATTCTATTCTCCACAACAAAGGACTTTGTTTAAATGAAATAATTTTTCAGAGCCTTAACTGAGCTGGAGGAAGATCGATGGACTTCAGGCATCGTTGGTCTTCTTGTCCTACAAAAACTAAGGAAGAAAGACTAACAAGTGCTCTTGAAGATCACAGAGAAGTTAAACTTTTCCACCAAGAGAAAAAAGTATTAATGTAAGTTTATAGAATCCTTGATTTCTCCAGTACCTTACACTCACACAGCCGGGCTCCAACAGAACAACAATGCATTAAGTGAGAGAAGACTGTGAGACACAGTCCTATTGGAAACTTAATTTAAATAGACATTTTCGAGACAAGTACAAGTTACCAAGATTTTCAGGGGAAATAGAAATGATTGGCCTGGCTGGTGCCATGGCTCAATAGGCTAATCCTCCACCTGCGGCGCCGGCACCCCAGGTTCTAGTCCTGGTCGGGGCGCCGGATTCTGTCCCAGTTGCCCCTCTTCCAGGCCAGCTCTCTGCTGTGGCCAGGGAGTGCAGTGGAGGATGGCCCAAGTGCTTGGGCCCTGCACCCCATGGGAGACCAGGAGAAGCACCTGGCTCCTGGTTTCAGATCAGCGTGGTGCACCGGCCACAGCGCGCTGGCCGCAGCGGCTACTGTGGGGTAAACCAACAGCAAAGGAAGACCTTTCTCTCTGTCTCTCTCTCTCTCTGTCCACTCTGCCTGTCAAAAAAAAAAAAGAAAAGAAAAGAAAAGAAAAGAAAAGAAAAGAAAAGAAATGATTAGCCTTTCCTCTGTTGAATATTGCTTATTAAGTGTATCCCATAGGAAAATAAAAGCACAGATAGCCGCAACCTCAATATTCCAGAAGGAAGAACCCAACCCAGGTCTTGCTTTTGCACCCCTGGATCCCTGATCTGTGAAGGAATAAATTAATTCTTGCTGCTTTAAGCAACCCAATTTGTGCCAGTTTGTTCCTGCTGCCCTAAGAATCTAATCGAGGGCTCCCAAGGTTCTGATGACATTTTCAATGTTTAGATTACACTTATGGAATTGCTCACTTTGTTTTTTTGTGGGCTTTAATTTGCTGTCAAGTGCTACATCTCAATATGAAAGAAGGAGGGATGATCTCAAAGACTGACATCAGAAAAGTATTAGATGAAAGCATGAGAGAGCACTGTTTGTATGATATCAGAATTGGGAAGGCTTTTGGAAGAAATAAAATTAATTTATAAACAATTTAAATAACAACTTTGAATAATATTTTTTAAAAAATTACATTAAGGCTTGTAGTAGGTTAAGTCTCCACCTGCATCACCAGCATCATCAGCATCCCATTTGGGCTCCACTTCATGTCCCAGCAGCTCCTTTTCTGATACAGCTCTCTGCTATGGCCTGGGAAATCAGTAGAAATGGCCCAAGTGCTTGGGCCCCTGTACCTGCATGGGAGACCTGGAAGAGGCTCCTGGCTGTTGGCTTTGAATTGGCCCAGCTCTGGCAGTTGGGACCGTCAAGGGGGTAAGCAGTGGATGGAAGACTAGTCTCTATCTTTTCCTCTCTCTGTCTGTAACTGTGACTCTCAAATACATAAATCTTTAAAAATAATTACATTTCTCAAAATACTGAAAAGTCACTAAAACAGGAAAATATATTTGGCTTATTCACATATATATGTCAGCTGGCATGGTAATTCGTTTTAGGTTTATACAAGATAATTTGATAATGTTTTTTAAAATTAAAATAATATATACTTGTTAAGTCAACAATCCCACCTCTACAATTTTAGTAGATATTCACAACAATGGATTCAGAGCTAAACTTCACAAACTTATGAACTTCTTATGTGAATATAAACATTTATTTTTCGAAAAAACTAACAGAATTTTTAAATAATTTTACATGTCCAAAGTAAATTCTCAGATAACAACTATTTTATAGCAGTAACTATATCCTAGGAAGTTATTATTAAATAATATAACTTTCTGAAGTATTCCTAATAACTTATTTGATAAGGTAGTTATTAAAGGGTAGTGTTCTTGAAAAACACCACAAAATTGCAAAGTATTTGACAATGCAATATCTTTTTTTCCTCAGGGAAATTAAGACATACTGAAAATAGAAAATGTATAACAGCAAAAGTAAATTTCTATGTAGTTCAAGTTGTCTACAAGCAAAAGAGAAACAAAACCTCATAACCTGTGTCATGAAATAATTTCTGGCTCCAGTTCACAGAATTAGATAAATTTGTAAACTAACACATATTTATCAAAAAAACATAAATAAAATTACTAACAAGTACTTTTCTATAAAATTTGCAAGTGAATTTACCTCAACATACTTTATCATTTTTCCAATAGTAGCAATTTCTTAACAATCTGAAACACATTTTCACCTTACAAGGCATTTCACATAGATTCTTGAGGAAATGTTTCTGTTAAATTGAATTAATAATACTACAAAAGAGTCTTGTGTCTCACAGTGGTTGAGTGTTTTTATTGTTTTTCACATTGTGCAATGCAAATATTGCTGAAGTTCCCATAAAATGTGTATTGAGTTCATCAGAGAACACTTTGAAAGGAGTTATGTGTTACCACTGTTTCATGTCTAATATGTAAGTGTCAGGCAGCCACATTGGAGACCAGTATCCAAATGGCCTCAGTGTTCTCTAAAGAGTAATTTTCAACCTTGGCCATACATCAGACTTACATGGGGATATTGTTTTCTTTTTAAGCTCAACCCAAAAGATTTACTTATTTATTTGATAGAGTTACATAGAGAATGAACGAGAGGCAGAGAGAGAGAGAGAGAGAGAAAGTCTTCCATCCACTGGTTCACTCCCCAATTGGCTGCAATAGCCAGAGCTGCACTGATCCAAAGCCAGGAGTCAGGAGTTTCCTCCAAGTCTCCTAGGGGTGCAGGGGCCCAAGGACTTGGGCCATCTTGTGCTTCTTTCCTAGGCCATAGCAGAGAGCTGGATGGGAAGTGGAGCATCCGAGACTTGAACTGGCGTCCACATGGGATGCCGGCACTGCAGACAGTCTCTTTATCTGCTACGCCACAGCACCGGCCCCAGTAATTACATTTACATTGTTGAACCTGGAAGGAACAAAATTACAACAGCAACCTCAGTTTTGGTAATAGTCAAGACTGGGTTGTCTTCAATCCAAACATGAAAATTATAGGACCAAATCATTAAAAACATAGATCTTGAATTTTAAAAATGTACACTTTATAGCTTGTCTCTCATTTATCTGCTTGTCTCTTTTAGTGATTTCTGATCCCATTATTTTCTCCACGGCCATGTCTACACTGGACATAATATTTTTTATAAAAATAATATTAAAATTGATTGAAAATAATATTTTTGGTGTTCTCCAGCCCATAATACAGAAAACAAATGGATGAGTACTAATTCATTTGGTTTATTGAAGTTTATATCATGATGAAAAACAGCATCTTTTCTTGTATATTTAAATAGACAGACTCATAGCTTCTAGAGTTAGTGTGGGGATATCAAGAAAAAAAAAGGACAGAAGGAAGGGAGGGAGGAAGGAAAGAAAGAAGGAAGGAAACAAGGGAGAAAGGAGAGAGGGAGGGAGGGAGGGAAGGGAGTGAGAAGAGAGGGATGAGTGAAAGGGAAGGGGGAAAGAAATTTGAGATGTCTATTGGAGTGGAAACACCTAACAACAAGAGAAAGATCTCACTTAAAAAAAAAAAAAAAAAAAAAAAAAAAAAAACTCAGCCGGCGCCGCGGCTCAATAGGCTAATCCTCCGCCTGTGGCACTGGCACCCTGGGTTCTAGTCCCGGTCGGGGCGCCGGATTCTGTCCCAGTTGCCCCTCTTCCAGGCCAGCTCTCTGCTGTGGCCCATGAGTGCAGTGGAGGATGGCCCAAGTGCTTGGGCCCTGCACCCGCATGGGAGACCAGGAGAAGCACCTGGCTCCTGGCTTCGGATCAGCGTGGTGCGCCGGCCACAGCGGCCATTGGGAGATGAACCAATGGAAAAGGAAGACCTTTCTCTCTGTCTCTCTCTCTCTTTCACTGTCCATTCTGTCTGTCCAAAATAAATAAATAAATAAAATAAAGAAAACAAGTCAAGGATTAAAACTATTCAAGATGTTCATCACAATGAAATCAATTCAGATCTTCAGAAAATATCCTCTGACAAACCATAGAACTAGACCCTTAAAAAAAACCTTACTGTGAAAAACTAGTCTTAGCAATCAATAGTTTTAGAACATCCTGTAAAATGCTTTGTCTCTAAACTCTTACCTATATTTTGGTTTCCCAATCTAATTAATCCCAATGTAACTATCAAAGAAGCTTTGTGTTTATTTCATTTGAAGATAAAGGGGCATCCTCATGGAACAAATACAAAATAGGAATGCATAGCCTAGTTATTATTCCCTCTCCTTGCCCCTGCATGAGATAAAATTCAAAGCAAAGACATAAGGCGCATAAATGAAAGCAAGATTTATTTAAAGTGGGAGAGGGAGTGCATATACTGGTGTGGGGCAGGCAGCCTCATGAAGGGAGACATTAGTCATGAGAAACTTCCCAGAGAGCTGCCTACAAGAAGAGTGTGAGACAGAGAAGGGGCCAAACAGAAGGGGTGCTGCCATGTCCAATATTCCACAGGTGGGGTTGGGGTGGCATGAAAATTGGATTTATGGATGGGATGGAGTTTGGGTGAGCTACAGTGTGTGTGCCTGAGGTTTCCTGGGAGCTTTGTGTCATCTCCACGTGGCAGTTCAGATGTACATCTTCAGCATGAACTTTTTTTCTTCTCAAGCAAAAGTTTCAAGAATTTTATCACTAATAAAGTCTCCTTCTTCCTGATGCAGGAGACTTGGGTGCAAGGGAAAGTGGGCTTACTGGGTTGTCGTGATAGAGGGTGGAATTAAAGTGCCAGGCTGCAAGGCAGAAATTATGGGACAACCTTTTAGCTCATTTTTCGTTAAATCTCTACCTATTCCCACACCACTAAGGACAACTTAGCAATCTTTCTTAGAAAAAATTTGAAACAAATGCATGGAGACAGGAACTTAAACTCCAGATAACACACATGGTGAATTATTATTCTTCCAGTTGCAAGAGCTAGAAAAATGAAACTTAATTTATTATATAATCAATTTACTGGCCTCCATCAACAAGTGTCAAGGATAAGCAAAGCTTGATGCTGGTTACAGTGTAGAATTTATTCAGTAAAATACAACTGCAGTGAGAATGAATCCATTGTGAACTCAACTCCCTTTTGAAATGAGGTACTCAGGGATTTTTAAGGGGAAATAAGAAAAGAGGGAGAGTAGTGAGCAGGGGATCAGTACAATAATACAAATGAAATATTACCAAAAAATGCCAAGGGTTGGACCATGTGTCTGGGTTAAGGAGCTACTGTCAGGGCAGGGGGCTATCTTTAGCTGTTGGTTGGAAAACAAGTGCAACCTTTGAGCAGCCATGAATTATCTCAGGCTATAAGTTATCTTCAGAGGGGGCTACCCACATCCTAGGGTCTGGATCTGTCCTGCAACCATGGTAGTGTGTTGTTTAAATTTGCATAGAGCAAGGGCTCCCTGTTGGAGTTTGATCAAAGAGAGGATCATTGTCACAAGTCAGGGAGCGAATCCAGGGAGGATGTGTCCCTCAAATGACTTCATCCGTGTTCAGCTCTCTGTACCCTACAGCTCTGTTTCAGTTTCTCATCTAAGTAAAGGGACTGGTCTTGGTGACTCCCTGAGCACCAAGCTTTTTCATCACCTAATAGCTCCTCTCCCAGTCATGGTAGGCAAGGCACGATGTGACCTCTCCCCTCTCAAGGCTCTTTACTGGGTCTGACAGTAATGCTCACAGAAGAAAGCGCAGCAGAACAAAAGCACACAGATTTCTTTAATGCAATTTTTATGTGGCCCGGGAGTTTTTATAAGGGAATTCCAATCCAAAGATACCAGTAGAGTAAATCACACTAGCACAGTGCATTGAGCAACTAGTCAATTATAAAAATGGGACAAATCAAAGGGAGTTGGGTTAGAGGAGTTAGTTTGGTAGTGAAATATCTAGGAAAATAAGGACTGGTCTAACAAGGTTTATTTAGATAAAATCCCCTGAGTCACATCTTCCTTCCCTTAATGCTAGGAATGGCATTTTCCTTCTGGTATAGGCAAGACACAGTTCACATGGGAATTTTACCTCTGTCTTTAAGATACAGTGATTTTGCATCTACAGTTTTTTCAGGTGCATTGTACTTAAAATAGTTAACTCATCAGAGTGGCATATTTTGTGCATAATATGTTCTTAACTTTTTTTCTTCTCAAGCAAAAGTTTCAAGAATTTTATCACTAATAAAGCAAAAGTTCTGCAAGTTATCAGTAATCAACTTTAAATAAAATTAATCCACCCTCAGCTAAAATACTCCAATAGCTGCAATGTTCTTATTGGAAGGATCTTGTCACACCACCCACTCTTCTTGGTTCCAGAATTGCAAGTGAGGTGGGTTGAGAGGGTGGATGAGCAGTTATCACTAAGAAAATTCTTCTGTAGTCAAGAAAAAAAGGGAAATCAGTGCTGTCAGACAAAGAAAATTCTCAGGAACCTGTGAAGTTATCTAATTTTTCTGAGTCTTCCAATACCTTCAGTTAAATTATCTTTTGCGTGCAAAAGAGCACAGGAGACAGTGATGAAAAGACAGGGGAAGACATGGGTTCACATACAAGAGGAACCCAAATTTAGAGAATTATAACTAGGATATGCATTTTGAAAAATTATATTTTGGTATTTTGAATACCATGAATTTAACACACAAATATTTCCTAGATGGTATTTTTCAATTCTTTGATCCTCACAACTTTACATTCTTAGACCTAGATTTAGAAGGCTATTAATCTATAATCTTAACTAATTGCTCCCCTAGACTTGAAAAGAAATATTTATAAATGACTAAGAAATCAAAATCCACATGACATCTGTTGCTCACAGCCAGAACATTATTCACTCAGTTTTATTGTTCAAAATCATTTACATTTGATGTAAAGACAATTAACGACACACTTCATGAGAGATAATCACGTAATTAAATATTCTTCACAGCACCAGAACATTGTGAATGATATTACTGCAGAAAGTCGGTATCCCATTGTGAAAACAATTTTAACAAAGTAGCACAGAAGGTGATTTTATATTTTAAAATAAATGCCTTTTTAAGGTGTGAAAATCCATGATTCCTTACTTCCAATATAAGTAGTTCTTTTTTTTTTTTAATCATCCCCTAGATTTAGAAAATGTGTTTGAAGGAAAAATATGTTCTTTTTGGAATTTTAGTGTTTGGGGGATTAAGGATGATCTATAATTAAGCCTACAAATTATATCAACGTAACTGCATTCTACTGGAGAGTATGATGTTCCTGTAAGAAAATACTTAAAGCTAATATACAGCTTGGATGTCAAGACTTACTATGTAGAGGAAAGTTGTGATTTTCTTAACTGAGATGATGTTATGTAGGAATATGGTGGCAACGGTGGTGGTATTTGAGGACATAGTCATGGGGGGACAAAAATTCATTTTAAAAACTTCAATTCAGGAAGAATAAATGACTTCTGGTTTATTTTCCTGACTGAGGTTGGAGCTTCTTTTCATTTTCTGCAAAAACTCAGTTTTCATCAAGATCTTTAGAGATAGGGACCTCCTAATGCTCACTGATGACATGACTCTTAATACCATTGGCCATTTTATATCACATTCACCAAGGTACTCAGAATCCAGATTTTAATGGGATATGACTGGCATTTTTTTTTGGCCAATGCCTGTGGCACCTGCGTTTGCCAGTGGGACTGGAAGGACATCAAGAATGGTGAGACTACAATCCTCACCTCCTACAACAGAAGTTCATGCAAACCCTGCCAGAATGTACACATCAGTAAAATGGTAACTATGAGATATTTAAAAATAAATAGACATGAAACACTTCTTGAAGTCAAAGTAAGAAGGCAACCATGTTCAATACAAAGAGCAGCAAAGGAAAATGCATTTAAGTGCAGATTTAAATACAATCCCATATCTCATAGTTACCATTTTACTGATGTGTACATTCTGGCAGGGAAAATTTTGGTAACTTGATTTTTTTAAGATTTGTTTATTTATTTTACTTGAAAGTCAGAGTTATGCAGAGAGAGAAAAAGAGAGGTCTTCCATCCGCTGGTTCACTCTGCAATGTCCGGAGCTGCACAGAAGGGAAGCCAGGAGCCAGGAGCTTCTTCCGGGTCTCACATGTGGGTACAGGGGCCCAAGGGCTTGGGTCACCTTCTACTGCTTTCCCAGGCCATAGCAGAGAGCTGGATAGGAAGTAGAGCAGCCAGGATGCCGGCACTACAGGTGGCAGCTTTACCCGCTACACCACTGCACCCGCCCCGATACTTGTATTTTGGTAGAAGAAAATGTTGTATCACCTGTAAATTTGAAATCTGATAAATGCTTTATCTAATATCTCTAGGTTATCCTGAAATAATCCCACGTTCATGAAGTGCTCTTTTATACTCAAACATATTCAATTTGGACAATACATATTCTGGATCCCCTAACTAAGACTTTACAACATGACACATGTGAGATAAGATCACCACCCATTCTCTTTAGGAAGAGCCTGACCACAGCACTGGTTTGTGTTTCTCTTGTGGCACTGTGGCTGGATACTCCATGCCAGAACAAAAAAAAATGTCCTGTTTTATCATAAAAACAAATTATTAGAAACCATGAGAAGTGTAATTTTAACAAGGGGTGCCCTCAATCAATGTGTCCTTTGCCAATATTTCTTAGAGCTGTTTCTGGTTCTGAGTGGGCTCTCCACCTAGTGCCTCCTTTCCTTGCAACAGTCTTCCATGGGTCCACACTTGAAGCTCAGTAATCTCACAAAATAATAGCATGATAAACTGTAAAATAATTAGACTCTGGATTTTAATATGCATAGATTTAATCAAAGTGGGAATAACTACTTAATGTTTTCTTAGACTTACTTTCCATTATGTTGCTGATGAACTATTGAAAGTTGATTTACTGATCCCAGTGACTCTGCAAATGCTATAGCCCCAAACTTCAGGTCACCGTGTGAACCACACAGTTTCAACCAAGATAGTGGAACTTCTCTGTTCAGATGAATTTTAGATAAGGATCAATAAGCATACAGCAATTTAATTCAAACTATTTGGCTGTAGACTGTCTCAGTAGACATATGTTTCTTTAATGTCATTGCTTTAATGTGGTAAAAGTAATTGTCTTCACATTTATATGTATTAGTTTCTGTTTTTATTTAGCAACAGATTTTAAGGTCTGGGAATAGTTTGATTTTGCCTGGACTTTTCTCCCTTCCCTGAACTTGTATGTACTTATTTATAAGCAGTCAGTGGAGACAGCAGGCACATGATGATCCATCCTCAATTGAGCATTATTGTTCTACATGCAAGAAAAACAAGACCCAAGGAAATTCATCCTCTGCCCCAGGAAGTTTATTAAAAATGCTAAATCTGGAGCTGATGGCAGCTTTGGTAGTTCAAAATAAGTCTCTGGGGAAACTCTTCTGAAATCTTATCTGTGAAGGGAGATTTGGTCCAAACAGAGGGAAAGATCAAGTAAAGAAAAAAGGCATAATTTTGAAACACTGCTGAATCCACATAGTAAAGTGAAATGCCAAAAAGAAAAAAAAAAGTTAATGGTGGACATTATGTCAATCAAAATTTCATTTAATACTGACAGCTTGAATTGCTTTATCCTAAAAGGATATCTAAAACAAAACATCTGAAACTACTACTGAACAGAAAAAAAAATCAAGATTAAATGATTGGTACTTACACATTTACATCCATGCATGATTAGAGTTTTCTCCTACAAATGCTTGCTGTGAAAGATACACAAGTTGAAATAAAAAGAAAGAGTCAGCTTTAGGACCTGGTCATCATGGAATAAGGAGATAGTGACAAGGCCCCATCCATATATGAGGGAACTTCAAAAAGTTTGGGAAAATAAATTAAATGATAAGTTTCTCTAGGTGCAAAGTTTTTGAAATCCATGTATTCTCTTTTCACTGCCTATGAACCTTTTGAAGCCCTCCCCAAATGCATGGATCTCAAAAACTGCTTTTAATAAAGTAAGCATGCTTTCATTCCACTTTCCACAGACTTTTTGAAGTACTCTTGTATGCTGCAGTTCATTGAGGTGTGTGGTAACTGTCACACATTATGTTATAAGCAGATACATATTGTGCTCTGTGTTTTATAGAATAAGCATTTCAACTGCAAGCATAAGGAATCCAAGCCTCTAGAAGGCACACCTTCTGTCTTGATGGATACTTGGAAGTCACAACTCTCATTCACAAAGCAAGAAATGGAACAAAGGGATAATGAGTATCTCTAAATGGATTCATTAGAGTATTGAACAAACAAAGGCAACTGCTACTCTGAAAATCAGAGATACAGTTACGGAAGCAACTGGAGCCAGTAACAAGTAGCAACTGGTAAATAGTAACTAACAAATGACTGTTGGCTGAGTACATATGCTGGAGTGTTAGAACTTCTGAGTAACCAATTTTGAAAGAGGTGTCCCACTCTGGAGCCTCCTTCCAGGAGTCCAGCGAGGCCTCATGGTAAAGACTAAGAAACAGGCAAACAAACAAATTAAAAACACCTCCTGATTCCAGTGGCCTGGGGGATGGGGGTAAAGCATATGCATTTTTCAAATGTACTCAGAGAATTGTGTTTGTAACAAATTGTAATCAAGGAAAAATGTCTTCTGATGACCTAACAGAAGAATTTAACAACTCCAGCACCCTTGTAGCCATGGACCTCAAATAGGGGTTTAAAAAAAAAGTTAAGAAATGTTTCTAAACATCAGAGCCAAAGACTCAAGTTTAAGCAACAAGTGACCATTGAATCATAAAATTACAGAATACTTTTTCCCCCCAATATCTAGTAACCATGCTGACGGGACTCTAACAAGGTAACAGTGGCTTATGACAGAGAGAGCTATGAGGCACAGACTCTATTTAAGAAGGAGTTTCTAAGAGAGCCTACAGACATTCCTAGAAATAAAATCAGGACCACCAGGGGAGATGAAGGCCTCTGAGCCATCAGCTGCAGCAAGCATTCCATACAGAATAATCCCTAGGGCTGAAAAATATGAAATCTCACACAAAAAGCCCATTTCTCTCAGTTCTTAGTATCTTAGTCTATCTTCTGTTGTTATGATAAAATATGACAGATTGGGTGACTATTAACAGTGCAAAGTTTATTTAGGCCCTGGAGAGTGGGAGGCATCTGGTGACGGCCATGTGCTGTGCTGTTACCCGGAGGACACACAGAAGCACAACCAAGGATAGGCAGAGGAGAAAATCTGAGGGATGGCCTTGTATTGTACCAACTCCTCCTCACTATGGGTAATCCTGGCTTCAAGGCTTACTCCTGCAAGGCATTGACTTAAGGAGTAAGGTTTTTATTTGCCCATTTTCCTAAATTTTAATTTTCTAAATATCTACTCTCTTTATTGACATTTTTTTTCTGTTTGTTTTTGATGGTTATGATGAAATCAACATTTTTCTTCTTCTAGTCTTCTTGTCTCTTTCTTTTTTTCTTTTCTTTTCTTTTCTTTCTTTCTTTCTTTCTTTCTTTCTTTCTTTCTTTCTTTCTTTTTTTGACTGGCAGAGTGGACAGTGAGAGAGAGAGAGACAGAGAGAAAGGTCTTCCTTTTCCATTGTTTCACCCCCAATGGCCGCTGTGGCCGGTGCACCACACTGATCCAAAGCCAAGAGCCAGGTGCTTCTCCTGGTTTCCCATGCGGGTGCAGTCCTGGTTTCCCAAGGACTTGGGTCATCCTCCACTGCACTCCCAGGCCACAGCAGAGAGCTGGACTGGAAGAGGAGTAACCGAGACAGAATCCAGTGCCCCAATGAGGACTGGAACCCAGGGTGCTGGCGCCACAGGCAGGGGATTAGCCTATTGAGCTGCAGTGCCTTGGACCTCTCTAGTCTTCTTCATTAGAAAACAAAAGAATTTGTAATTTGAGAATGAATCAAAGTTTAGTAAGCTTCTAAGGGTCTTATTCCACTCACCATGTAAAGGCTTCAAGAGAATACCGCTTCCATTGTTTCTTGGCCTTTTGGCCAAGATCGAGTGGAGAATATTACTTCCACTCTAACAATGAAAAAAAAGCTAAATAATCTATGAAATCAAAAATTTTGTTGAACCTATTAGATAAGAGGTCACAAGATGACCAAGTATTCTTAACTTGAAAGTGTGATATGTCACTACTAGGAATTATGACATGAAAAGCATTTCAGCCTGATGGAAATTGAGTGTATTTCCATAGGGAAGTAAGAAAAATCAGTAAAATATTAAATAATTGTTAAAGGTCAAGTGTGAGACAGGGTGACAGTTTGGGAAAGTTAGGATCCTCAAACCCAAGGGGAATGTAGAACCCTCTCAAGGTGCTTACAAGAAGGATTGGAGAGACAAGGTATAAAACCAGATAAAACCTGTCTTGGTGGTACAGGACAGAGGATGTGATTTATAGAGAAAGACAAAAAACCATGCCCACTTCCCACTGAAATTTCGGTCACTGAAGGAAAGCATAGACTACTGGTGAGTGACAGCAAATTCTTCAGCTCCCAGGGCTCATCCAAATATATGTTGCTTCTAGGGAGTTACAAATGGGAAGAAGGAGAAGACATCTGCATCTGGAATAAGATGAACTTTCTCACCAACAGTAAGCAAGGAAAGATGCATTGAACTGTAGAATTGACAGATTTACAAATAAAATCCAAGTTATCCAGTGATGTTTTAATTTCAAACATAAAAAAAATTTAAAAAAAGAGCCTGAGTTTGTCTCCACACATTGTCCCCCTGCTCATGATTCGAGATATGACAAGTCTTCTATCTGTTATCTGTCTTGATGTGACACATCTGAGAGAGGGATCCTACACCAGAATTGAACTGATGCCAGCCCTAGGCCCTTAACTCTCCAAATTTGAGAAACCTCAAATAGCTAAAGCAATCTTGTACAACAAAAACAAAGCTGGAGGCATCACAATACCAGATTTCAGGACATACTACAGGGCAGTTGTAATCCAAACAGCATGGTACTGGTACAGAAACAGATGGGTAGACCAATGGAACAGAATAGAAACACCAGAAATCAATCCAAACATCTACAGCCAACTTATATTTGATCAGGGATCTAAAACCAATCCCTGGAGTAAGGACAGTCTATTCAATAAATGGTGCTGGGAAAATTGGATTTCCACATGCAGAAGCATGAAGCAAGACCCCTACCTTTCACCTAAACAAACCATTTCTTTATGCAGAAACCATGTCAGGTATTTCATTATAATGACTTGAAGCTGATCAATGCAATTCTCACCCACTTCCCATCATTCATTGTCAATCACGTAAGTGTATTCAAAAAGTTTGTGGCAGATGGAATTAAAAAAAAATAGGAGTTTTCCATGAACTTTGTTTTGTAGGTCTTATATATTTTTATTCATACAAAGAGAACAGATTTTAGTTATTCCAAAGATACATTTCTAAGAACACAATACTTCCCTCCCTCCTCCTTCCTTCCTTCCTTTTCTTCTTTTAATGTTTACAATAGCATAGTTTCAATTCACTTTATAATCACAGGATTAATATTCTACTAAATACAATGTCCAACAAATAAAGCTTTTGGATGACTCTTTTGTATATATTTATTTTGTTATTTTTCTATCTCCCATCACTAAAACAGTGATTGATAATTCTTTTTTATTTTTCTCATAGTTGTGTGTTAGGATTTAAAGTTCCTAGAAACACAATTGCTACTCAATAATTATGCACTGAATAAATGAATATGTAAAGGAATAAAAGAGACAGCACATTGCAGCATAAAACCGAGCAAATGTTGCTATCAAAACAAAAATACATTATTTTACAGTATGTATTATAATGCTGTGTTAGAGAGATGCATGAAAGCAGGACACATTTATATGTTGTTCCTTTTGAATATTCATATATTAGAGCATGACTTCTCTGGATTCCTTAGAGAGAGCTGCAGTAAACCTCAATCTCAGAGTAAGTTTCTGCATTGATATACAGTACTGCCTCAGATGGGACACACTGTAGCCTTTTAATACCAACATTCATCATGCTGAAATATATGCATAGCCTATAACTTCTGTGGAACAGCCTACAGTATGGAATCGGAGTGATCCCCAGGCAGAGCTTAAAATAAGCAAATAGGTCAAATATTCAACTTACCTGCAATATTTTTAATTACTTGGCATATCTTTTTAAATGAATGTTCAGGCCCCTATCAAGCCATCATGACACTGAACTTAAATGAGAGAAATACCGGAAGCCCCATGTGTTTCATCTTTTTTAATGCTCCGAGTAAAATGAATCTTTTGATTCTTTTTTTCATCCTGAAAACGTCTCTAAAGAGCCAATGGTTTAAATGCAAAGTTCTTCCCTTAAGGAAAAGGTTCGAAGTTTTCATTTTTCCTAGAGTAAAATATTACTTTCTCACATGAAAGTTTTGTCTATTTTATTGCTAGAGTTGAAAAAAGAAAAAGTCTTGGAACTTCTTTAATATAGCCCAATTCATCAAACTGATTCTTTCTCGCTCTAGGTTATTTCTCATTGATATTCTCCTTGGTTGCTGGAAATTTCTAAATTAGTGTTTCATAGAACTATGTGGCACACATTATTTAGCTATTACCTTTCATTTGTATTCATTATGTGTATATATGACTTTATCATTGCTCAGCATTATAATAACCATGAAGAAGTGATTTACAGAGCCATAGATAAAGAAATAAAAGTATTTCATCTAAAAATCAGCATCTTTTCTTATTATAATGTGTTAAAGAAAGGAACTTCATTAAACAAAAATTCACTATTTATTTTAGCATTACGTAAGTGTTTGAATGTATTAAAATACTTAGGAACAATGTTTTTTACATATTTATGTTTCAAAAATCTATATGTTTTTAATCCCTCAAAATATTGCCTTTTATTGTTGACAAAGAAATGATGTAATGGTGAAATCAGTATCTATATGAGATAAAGAAAGTTTATCTTCTATTTAATTGTCTGCCAAATAAGGAGGGTATGTAGGTCTTACATTGTGGAAGTTTTGTTCATTTATTTTTTTTTTTGGAAAGTGAAAATGTATATAATTCTCCTAATTTTATCCAGTTAACAAACTATAAACCTGCTCTACACTGTACTCATCTCTTTGGATGAAGCCACTTCACAATACTGTTTGAGGACTATTTTTAAGCTCTAAAAATTATGTGAATATATATATTCCATGAATGAGTATATTTAAAGGGAATGATATGCAAAATCTTTATCAAATTAGATGAAAGTGTGTGATCATTAAGTATCACAACCTATTACATTAAAATATGTATCATATATTATTACAAATAACTGTTACTAAATTTAAAAGTGTGAATAGTTAATTTTCTGTCTCCTATTTTTTCTTTATAGCATTTAACATTATCAACACTCTCGTGCAGTGATAATATTTTTCCTTAAAGTAAGAACAATTATATTTATTTGAAAATGTATTTAATCTCAAAACTTCAAGTTTACAACTCTGGTACTTCCTGTCTGTGTGAATTAATCTTGTGTGTGTCTACTGTGGCTAGCCCACAATACCCTGATCTGTGGTGAAATACCAGTCTAGATGTTACTGAGAAAGTGCTTTGTATGGGACAGTGTGGCACAGCAGATTGGGATGCCCGCATCCTATACCAGAGTTCCAGCTACTCAGTTTCTGATCCAGCTGCCTGCTAACACTCAGGAACCAACAGATGATTGCTCAAGTGCTTGGATCCCTGTCCTCTAGGTAGGAAACCTGGATAGAGTTCTTGCTTCCTGGTTTTGGCCTGATCCAGCCCTGATGGTGTAGCCATTTGGAAACTGATTCAGTGTACGGAAGATCTGTCTCTTCCTCTCCCTCTGTCGCTCTGCCTTTTAAATAAATATAGCTTGGGCCATACTGTAGCCAGTATCCTAGAACTCCATCCATGTCTCCCACATGGGTAAGAGGGAAACTATCTTCTGTTGCTTTCCCAGGTGCATTAGCAGGGAACTCAACTGGAAAAAGAGCAACCTAGACTGGAACCTGTGATCCAATATAGGATACCTGGATTGCAGGCAGTGGCTTAGCTAGAACATCAGCCCTGAAACTATTTTTAGATGAGTTGAACTGCCCATTTTTTTTAAGATTCATTGTTTTATTTGAAAGGCAGAATTTATAGAGAGAGACAGAGGGAGAAATAGAGAGAGACCTTCTATCTGCCAAATAGTTACAACAGCTGGAGCTGGAACAGAGCAAAGCCAGAAGCCAGGAGCTTCTTCTGAGTGTGCCATATGGGTGCAGTGGTCCAAGTATTTGGGCTATCCTCCCTGCTTTCCCAGACACAGTAATAGGGAGCAGGATCTAAAGAGGAGCAGCCAGGGCTCAAACCAATGACCATATGGGATGCTGGCATCGCAGGCAGAATCTTTACCCGCTATGCCATAATGCCAGCCCCACAGTGAACATTTAAACCAGCCACATTGAGTAAAGCTGATTGACTTCCATTACATGTATGGTCTTCCTCCAATCAGATGAAAGCAAGGGCCCCCAAGGGAGGGAGAATTCAGGCTCCAAATAGGCTTCAGCATGCAGCTACAACATCAACTCTTCCTTATTTTACAGTTGTCTTGTTTGCCCTGTAGATATCAGAGGTGTCTGCCCCTCTCCTCACATTCACCAATTTCTTCTCTCTCTCTCTATCTCTCTATCTCCCCAATTATGAATTTCAAATAAATAAATAAATAAATAAATTCTTCTTTAAAAAAAATGCTGCATTGCAGCTCCAGAAGAAAAGTCCTAAATAGTGTACTGCTCTCTAAATGCCCACAGGATGCCTTCATAAAGCCATTTGAATCACCCTACAGCTCCATCTCCATCCTGAACGCCTAGATTTATACTAGTGACCTGGTGAGGGGCACCCAGCATTAGGTGCTAGGATCTGTGCCATACACATTTGCCAAATTATCTCCTTTCCCTAATCAACTAACACAGCACTCTTAGGAAGGCAACTAAGCTGGGGCACAAATAGGGTAACTGCCTTGCCAATAATGTCCACGAGGTCAGTAAGCTGGGATCCAACTCACTGGCCAAGACAGGTGAGGTTCTGCTCTGCAACAGGCACTGTGTCTATCCCAAGAACACTAAGACATTGCCACAATTCTTGAGAAACAGACAGTCTGCCAGGTTGTACCAGATTTTCCTGCCATTCCTCTCTCTCTTTCTCTCTCTCTCTCTCTCTCTTCCCCCCCCCACCTCTTTTTCTCTCCCCCTCTCTCCCTCTCCCCCTGTCTGCCTCTCTCTTTCTCTCCCTCTCTCCCTCTCTCCCTCTCTCTTTCTCTCTCACTCTCGCTCTCGCTCTCACTCTCTCCTTGCCAGAGACTCACATACAACTTGCATCTCTGGATAATCCTGATTCATCACCTTACAAATGCAGAAGTCTTTGGATTACCTGCTGGTGCCGCCTCTGCTGTAGCCTTCTTCCCAGCCCTTCTGCTCCTGACCACCTGACATGTCTCCCAAGCTGAGCCCTACAATCACGGAAGATATTGCAGAAGAGAAACAAGGTAAGACTTCGGTGATCTTATTAATTCAGAGATGGAAGAACAATAGACACTGGAATAAAAAAAATACTATTTATAAACAAAGTAACTGAGAAATCATCAGCCTCAATGGATATAAATTAAGGAATCAATTTTTGGAAAAATTAGCTGTGAGATAGATCACTGTACATTTTAAAACGATAACCTTTAAAAATCTTTAGGGATTTTAAGGGAAATCATTATTTATTAATGTGAAAATTTAATTCATATTACATCTTGCAAAATCATAGTTAGATCAACATCGTTCAGTTAAGAGGAGTTTTGACCATGTAGAAAAGTGACTTAGGGGCAAGTGGGTGGAATGGCTAAACCAGGGGACTGGGGAAGTCGCAGCTGACAGAAGAATAAGTTCTAAGTATTTTGAAGGAAGAAAAGTAGAAAAGAGGAGAAGAATTTAAAAAGCAGAATAAAAAAGAATAAAAAAGTAGAAATGGGGAGAAGAATAGATACCAATAAAGGCCGGCACTGTGGCTCAATAGGCTAATCCTCCACCTTGTGGCGCCGGCACATGGCGTTCTAGTCCCGGTCGGGGCGCCGGATTCTGTCCCGGTTGCCCCTCTTCCAGGCCAGCTCTCTGCTGTGGCCTGGGATAGCAGTGGAGGATGGCCCAAGTGCTTGAGCCCTGCACCCGCATGGGAGACCAGGAGAAGCACCTGGCTCCCGGCTTTGGATCGGCGCAGTGTGCCGGCCGCAGTGGCCATTGGAGGGTGAACCAACTCTAAAGGAAGACCTTTCTCTCTGTCTCTCTCTCTCTCACTGTCAACTCTGCCTATCAAATAAATAAATAAATAAATAAAAGATACAAATAAAAATAGTGACATTGGCAACGATGAACTCCACAACTGTGTTTAACGTTTTACTATCCTCAGGAAAATAGGGGATATCTGCTTTCCTCCTTTGATTTTTCCTTTTCCTTTCAGCCTAGTATTCAAAATTCAGGCCAGCAGTATTAGCATTTTGTTTTGACTAAATTAGAGTTTTTGGACATTGAAGGTCTAAGCTGAGAACTGAAAAAAAAATTAGTAATATTATTCCAACTGAAGTATATGTTCTGAGCTATAAAGAATCAGTAGAAAATTGAACTCTGTGAACAAAATGTATTTGTAATCTTGAGGCCTGCCAATATTTTTATCTGTGTCATCCATCATTTTTTAAAACAATGCAAGTTTAAAATAGTTGGCCATCATTGTTGTTTCTCTCTTACAGATCTGGATTCATAAAGACTTTCCAAGATGATTTAATTATCCCATACCATAAAAAGCTCTGCCAGTATTTACCAATGGGATTTTAAAACTGAACAATATTGTTTCTGCTTTGTGTCTTTGAATGTTGAATTGATTGCTATGGGGATACTTTTCAGTCAGTTGATTGATATGAGAACTTTGGAAATACAACATCCCATTGGGGTCATGAATGATATAAAATTATCCCTTTATAAATCCAGTAGAATTAGAAATTTTTCAAAACAAGAAAACATTTGGAGCTGGCGTCGCGGCTCACTAGGCTAATCCTCCGCCTTGCAGCGCCGGCACACTGGGTTCTAGTCCTGGTCGGGGCGCCGGATTGTGTCCTGGTTGCCCCTCTTCCAGGCCAGCTCTCTGCTGTGGCCAGGGAGTGCAGTGGAGGATGGCCCAAGTGTTTGGGCCCTGCACCCCATGGGAGACCAGGATAAGTACCTGGCTCCTGCCTTCGGATCAGCGTGGTATGCCGGCCACAGCGCGCCGGCCGCGGTGGCCACTGGAGGGTGAACCAATGGCAAAGGAAGACCTTTCCCTCTGTCTCTCTCTCACTGTCCACTCTGCCTGTCAAAAATAAATTTAAAAAAATTTTAAAAAAAGCAATTCATGTAATTAATTTAAAAGAAAAAGAAAACATTTGGAAAAAAGTTTAAGACTTTTTGAAATATCATCAAATGAAATAAACTTCTGTTTAAGGAATATCTGTTCTGAAGAAGAGTAGAGAGCTGATTAGGCTAAGTATGTGAAGAATAAAGTCAATATCTCCACTTAAAAAACAAGACAAAGCATTAAGGAAGGAAGATTCGGCAGCTAACAAATCTTCACATGATCTTAGAATTTAGCAACACCACAAATTCAATACTCTAAAGCCATTTTCCAATTTCTTTCAGAAAATAGAAAAATGAAGTTACATTTAGGAAATTAGATATTATTGAAATTTGCGTTTAAGTACAGTAAAGCTTGTAATCACCATGTATTTTAGCTTAATTCTATAAATGTCATCTTTGAAATTATAGTCACATGTTAATTGTATTTCTAAACACATATTAACTTAACTGCTTGTATCACACAGAATCACCATGTCTACATCATGTGACAGGAATAGCTCACATTGGGAAGCCATGTGGTCAAGGAATCCTCTGTGAAAAAGCTCATGGAGGCTTCATCTAGCACCCAGAATGTTGAATTTCAAAGCCTGGCATGAGAAATCTGTTCCATTGAGCATCCCCAAGAATTTTAAAACCTCCTCCTTCAACTAAACCCAAATTTGTCTCCTAAATGTTGGCATGTGCATACTATCAATACAAATTAGAATTTATCTATACATCATTGAAAAGTATACTATTGAAAATAGTACTATCTTCATAGTAACTATGAATTACTAATAATTGAAATGATTTCTGTGGGGAGCAACCCGGACTGGACTGAGTTACTGGAATTAAGACTTATTCTATGCATCTGCTCTCCCACAATATGGCGCTGGGAGAGGAGAAAACAGCTTCTATGCAGCTGCCTCTTGCCAACTTGAGTGATGACCTCCAGGAGCTGATCCTGCTCCTGATTGGAGGAGAGCAGCGTACTCGGCGTGTGGGCAGCCGAGTTGGGATTGGTGGAAGAGGACTATAAAGGAGGAGAGAGACAACATGCACCAGGAACATCTAAGGGGAACATCTATCTGAAGGAACACCTGTGCAGCCCCCGAGAGAGCCGGCCGGTGGTGTGCCGCTCCCCTGCGGAAGTGGGGAAAGTGGCAGGGGGAACCGCCCTTCCACGGAGGTGGAAGGGTCGGTAGCCAACCCGGGAAGAACCAGCAGTAAACCCGGGGAGGGCCGAGCAGACAAAAGAACAACGCAGGGTCCTGTGTCGTTCCTCCACGAAGAGGGGGAGCGACAATTTCTAATTTAGAAAATGATCATTGTGGCACAGCAAGTAAAGCTGCAGCTGCAATACCAGCATCCACTGTGGGCACTGGTTCAGGTTCAGGCTGCTCCAAATCTGACCCAGCTCCCTGCTAATGCACTTGGGAAAGCAGCAGAAGATGGTTCAAGTACTTGGGTCCCTGCACCCATGTGGGAGACCCAAATCTATCACTTATTCCCTTTCAAATAAATAAATATACAAATAAAATATTTTAAAAAGATATACTCAAACAGTGCATCAATAAGTGTGTGTGTGTGTAATAACACAATTTTTTTGGAGACACAAATTACAGGCATAAGTATTTCTTTACAGTCATGAAAAATTAAAACTCTTTCCAATTATAATTTCCTAGGTCAATCAGTATCCATTTAACCAATTAGTGAATATGGAAACTTGATTTAATAAGTGATACACATCAAGACAAAGTTTTGACCAAATGACCTGGTTATAATGGCTCTTGAGTGAGGTAGACGTACTCTCAAAATTACATTGATACTAAAATATATTCATTAATATTAGAAAATATGAATTTACCAAAATAATATTCTTTAAATGTTAAACATGATTTTCAAAAAATACTTTATTATTCACAGATATTAATAATGCTATTTAGTAATTATTGTCCTAACATTGCATAAGAATTATAACATGGTATTTACTTGGGAAGTATTCAGTTGGAAAATATTATGTGTTCTTAGATATCATATTGAAGAATAAAACCTTTCATTAATGTCTCACTTAGAAAGTCTTGATTCATAGGTTGGATGACTATTAAAGAGATGTATTCTCATCACAAAGTCTCATATACGCTATGTAGTTTTCCTTCCTCTTTCGAGAGAAAGAGATTGAGATGGAAACATTTTTATGGAGAGTTCATATTACTAATATGCCAATCTGTTTAACATTCTCAACCGCTAGCTTGAGGTTTGTTTTCCAAATCTCTCTGTGTAGTTTAGATTCTGTTTCCTCTTTCTGCTTCTATAATTTACTCATTATTCTTCTTCCTCAGTTTAATCTACAAAATTAAAAATGCAAACAAAAAGAGAAATACATGAAAGCTTCAAAAACACTTTATCTTTTCATTTTTAAAATTGTGTTCTTTCATCCTTGGGGAAATTCGCGTTTCCCAAGGCCTAGAGAGCACAGGTGATCGATAGTTGTGTGTTTAATGAACAAATAAGTGCTTTCCCTTGAGGTGCTCTGTTTGTCTTAATCATTTCCCATGTAAAAGTTGAGAATAAGTTAAACTCATGTCTGACTAAATAAAAATCCCAACAACCTTCATAAACTGTCATTTTTCCTTAGCATATACAACATAAATTACATAAAATATTGATAAATGTGTTATTAGAAATATTAATGCAAAAGGCAATCAAATGGGAGCAAAAATTCTGTAAGGGACACATTTTATCATTGCAGCTGAGATTGTTCTTTTTTTAACTCATAGAGATAAGAATTGGCCATTGTTCTGTTACTCATATCTCTACTGTTCCTTCCAACAATTAAGACTAGAGGTGATTAAGACAATTTAAAACATTAATGCTACTGTGAGACTTAGAGGAAAAAATCTGTTTCATAGTTGAGATTAAATTGTTTATACAGGACAAAATTTAAAAAGTGAAGACATTGCATGAATTATGTTTAAAACAGCATATGTAAAATGTAATATATGTATTTGCTTTTGTGTCATTAACAACAAATAACACAGAAATGGGACAGTTGTTTTCCCTAACATTCAGATACCAGTTATGATTTCTATGTCCCACATTGTAGTGCTTGGAATCAATTTACAGCTTCGGTTCATGATTCAAGCTTCCTGCTAATGCAGATCCTGAGAGGCTGCAGTGATGATTCAAGTGATTGGATTCCTGCCACCCACATGGGAGACCTGGGTTAAGTTCCCAGTTCCTGGGTCCTGACTTCTGCATCCTTGGCTGCTGCAGAAGGTGCACAGTGGGTGTGGCAGGGGCAGTATCTCTCTCTTTCTCTCTCTCTCTTTCTCTCTCTCTTGCTCTCTCTTGCTCTCACTCTTGTTCTCACTCTCGCTCTCTCTCCTCAAATAAATAAAAGCATAGAAATAATATATGAAGTTTGAAGAAGTTTAGCAGTTAAACATAGCTGTTTAGCCACCACTCAAATAAAGATGCAGTAACTTCCATCACTGAGAGTTCCCTTACCAGCTCTCTAATCAAGTCCTTCTCTCTACCTTCAAATTAAACTTGTTCCTATTTTTATTTTAAGATTTCATTATTTATTTGAAAGGCAGAGTTACAGAAAAAAGTAGAGAGAAAGATAGAGAGAAAAAGAGAGAGAGGCTCACTCCTCAAATGGCCACAATGATTGGAGCTGGGCGGATCTGAATCCAGGAGCCTGGAGCTATTTCCAGGTCTTCGCATGGGTGCAGGGGCCCAAGGACTTGTGCCATCTTCTATAGCTTTCCCAGGCCATAGCAGAGAGCTGCTTTAGAAGTGGAGCAGCTGGGACTCGAACCGGGACCCTTATGAGTTGCTGGCACTGTAGGTTGTGGCTTTACCAGCTATGCCACGGCACCAGCCTCCAAACTCGTTCTTATTTCTAACATTACAGATAGTTTTGGCTGTTCTTGTCATTGAGGTAAATAAAATTATATTGTATGTGTTTTTTTCAGTCTGGGTACATTCACAAAATAGAGTGTATTTGGGAAGTCATCATGTACATAAATCAGTAGTTCTTTATATTTACTTTCTTGATGTTGAATATTATTTGATTCTATGAATATACTTCATTTTCTCTTGATAAACACGTATGTTTCCAGTATAAGCTATTATGCATAAGGTTGCTATTAAGACTTACATATGAATCTTTCTATGTATATGTTTTTAATTGCTGATGTTGACAAGTGAATATTAATGCAATTCCTTAATCATAGGCTTGATATATGTTTAACTGGAAACCACCACACACTATTCTAAACTCGCGAGTTTACTTACTCACCAGCATTGTATAAGAGTTCCAGTTGCTATAAATCCATACCAACATTTGGTGCTTTCAACATAAACTATTAATGTTTTATCTGAAATACTGCATATAAAGTGGTATATTATTAATATTTTAACTTCAGTTTCCCTGAAGTATGAGAATATTGGCACCTGTTGATATGTAGAGTTGATTAAACTGTTTGACCACATGTGATGGGTTGCCTATTTTTTTATTGTTTGTATAACTGGGTTTCAAATATATATCTTAGCTACATGCTTTTTGTCATAAGAATGTCTTGAATCTTGTAGCCTTTCTATTCATTGTCTAATGGTATATTTTAGGGAGCAAACATTTAAGTCTTGCTGAAGTCCAATCTCTGTTCTGCTGTTCTTATTACTAAATACTCTTTGAGTCCTATTAAAGAAATCTTTGCTGGGGCCAGTGCTATGGCACAGCATGTTAAAGCCCTGGCATGAAGTGCCAGCATCCCATTGGGCATTAGTTCTATTGCTGGTTGCTCCTCTTCCCAACCAGCTCTCTGCCAACGGCCTGGGAAAGCAGTAGAAGATGGCCCAAGTACTTGGGCCCCTGCACCCATGTTGGAGACCCAGAAGAAACTCCTGGCTCCTGGCTTCAGATTAGTACAGCTCTGGCTGTTGAGGCTATCTGGGGAGTGAAGCAGCAGATGGAAGACCTTTCTCTCTCTATCTCTACCTCTCTCTGTGTAACTCTGTCTTTCAAATAAATAAAATAAATCTTTTAAAAAAAATCTTTGCTGATACTAAAATCATGTAGACACTTTTAAAAAGCTATTTACCTAAAACTTTGTGGAACTGCATGTCATGTATGTTTCAGTCTACAGTCTATCTCAAATTCAATGTGTGTGTGGAGTGAGAAAAATGTTGAAGTTATCTTCTTCATACAGTAGTTCAATTTTTCTAACAATTTTTCTTGAAGTTTTCCATTCCCCAACCAGATGGAATTGCTACCTTGATTAAAAATTAAGAGACCATAAAAATGTTTATTTTTAGACTGTGTTTTGTTTAGTTAAGTGATAGTTCCCTGTGAACATCAGAGGTTATGGCTACTATAGCATTATACCAAATATTGAAATCTGGTAATGTATGTCCCCCAATTTTTTTTTTCTTCTACAAAATCATTTGCCTTATCTGGTTTCTTTAAGTTGTTATGTAAACCCATAATCAGTTTTCTTATTTTTTTCAATAAAACCTGCTGGAAAGTAATGAGGGATTGCATTTCAACAATAGTCAATTTTAGTAAAACTAACATCTTAAAATATTGAATTTCCAATCCATGAATATGGTATATTGCTTGATTTATTCAGCAATTCTTTACTTAATATTCTCTTTTAGATAATTATATATTTATTTATTTGAAAGGGAGAGATACAGATAGATAAAAAGAGAGGGAGGGAGAGAAGGGGGGTGGAGGGAGTGAGGAGAGAGAGAGCGAGCGAGAGGGAACTTCCATCCATTATCCATTGATTCACTCACCAAATGGCTGCAACAGCCAGGGCAAGGTGGGACCGAAGACAGGAGCCAGGAGTTTCTTCTAGGTCTCCCATGTGGACGCAGGGGCCCAAACACTGCTGATTTCTCCAGACCATTAGCAGAGAACTGGATCAGAATTGGAGCAGCCAGGATACAAACTGGTGCCCATATGGGAAGCTGCATCCAGATGGCTGCTTAATCTGCTGTGCCACAATGTTGACCCCTTACTTAATATTCTTTAACTTAATTTTTAAAATATTCTTTACCTGATAATGTTTTCAAGAGTTTAAAAATTTTGATGTTTTGTGAATTGTGTACTTTTCATTTTCCAAAGTTATAACAATTTTATTCATTGTGTTTTCTTCCTTTTAGCTATGTTTTTTTAATTTTTAAAAATTTATTTATTATTTTTTTGACAGGCAGAGTGGACAGTGAGAGAGAGAGAGAGAGAGAGAGAGAGAAAGAGAGAAAGGTTTTCCTTTGCCGTTGGTTCATCTCCAATGGCCGCCACAGCTGGTGCACTGCGCTGATCCGATGGCAGAAGCCAGGTACCTATCCTGGTCTCCCATGGGGTGCAGGGCCCAAGAATTTGAGCCATCCTCCACTGCACTCCCGGGCCACAGCAGAGAGCTGGCCTGGAAGAGGGGCAACCGGGACAGAATCCGGTGCCCCGACCGGGACTAGAACCCGGTATGCCGGCGCCGCAAGGCAGAGAATTAGCCTAGTGAGCCGCGGCGCCGGCCGCCTTTTAGCTATTTAACATTGTCACTGATTGTCTTCTTTCTCATCTTATTTCTGGTATTGTTGGTAATAATATGGCAAAATTTATCTTTGTATTTAAGATGTTTTCTGTTTCTTTAGTCTTCATTATTTTGACAATTACACACTAAGGTATGCTTTCCCTTTATTAACCTTAATTGAAAGTCATTGAGTTTATTGGATCCACTTTTGTTCTTAATCAATTTTGGAAAGTTATAAACCATTTTCTTTTTGAAATATATTATTTACAACATATTATTTACAAAATACAGATTTTACTTCTCTCCCTCTGAGGCTGAAATTGTTATATGTTAAAAAGCTTAATATTACCCAACATTTTATTTACCTAGGTCTATCTTGAACGTAGGTCTGACAGATGATCTCTTCTGCTTTGATTTATTTTTTGTCTCTGCATATTTTCTAAAGATTTATTTATTTACTTGAGAAGCAGAGTTACACACACAGAGAAGAAGAGAGAGAGAGAGAGAGAGAGAGAGAGAGAGATATGAAGAGAAAGAGAGAGAAACACAGATAGAAATGTCCATATGCTGGTTCATTCCCCCAAATCGCTACAATGGCTAGGATTGGGCAAGGCAGAAACTGGGAATCTGGAACTCCATCCAGGTCTCCCATGCAGGTGGAAGGGGCCCAGTCACTCTGATCATCTTTCACTGCTTTTCACAGAAGCATGATGAGACATAGAGCAGCCAGAATTTGAACTGGCACTTGTGTGGGATACCAGCATTGCAGGCACTGGCTTAACACTCTGCACCCAACAACAGCCCGTATTCTAGTATTTTATTTAGCTCACCTCTATTCTTTTAATATATCCACCCCTGTCTTCACGTGTGTTTTCCAGCTTTTTAAGTACACAATTTCATTGTTGATACATACATGGTTTAAAGTTCCTGTCTGGTAAGTCTATCATTTGAACCATCTCTGGGAAATCTCACTGCTTCTATTGATCATTTCCTCTTGAACTCACAGTTTTTTGATGTCTGAGTGTGTATATTTCAGAATTTTTGATTTTATAGTAAAAGATTAATATAAAATAATATAGCAAACCTGAGATTTATTGCAGCCTTATATACTTTGGGTCAGAATTGTTTTGAAGTATTTGGAGGATAGAACCATGATCATTCAGCAAACACTGGTGAGAGACCAAAGAGTTGCCTGGTTTAATACTTCAATCTCCAGCTTTCAAATGTCTATTAAATCTTGTGATTTTTTTACCACTCCACTGCCAGGTATTGGGAGGGTAGTTTTGGCTTTCTGTGGCTGTTTTCACATTTTAAAAATTGTTTTCAAAAGGCAAAATGAGAGAGAAATGGAGAGACAGAGATCTTCCATTCACTGGTTTCTTTCCTGCTGCTTTCCAGGGCAAATCAGCTGGCAGCTGGATCAGAAGTGGAGCAGCTGGGACTCGAAATAGCATTCCTAATGGGTTCTCAGCATTGGTGGCTAACTCACCGTACTCCCAGCATCAGCATCATCTCCTTCCTCTGGTTTTGTTTTTGTTTGTGTGTTTGTTTTTGCCTGAATTCTCTTATTCTTTAGAAGTATATCTTAATTCTCTTGACACTGTCTCTATTTTCTATAAAGTCCAAGGTGCTCATAGTTTCTTTCTTTTTTTTTCCCCTGACCACAGCCTGTTTACAACTAAAGACTTGGAGCAATAATTCATGTATTTCTCTCAGCACTCCTTCCTCCTCCGTCACCACCATTTGCAATGAAGAACCAGAAATGATCACATTCAGTAGGATGCTCCACAACTTGTTCTTCCACAACAGAGCACCTGCCGTTCTTACCTGTTTCTTAAATAGAGTGAATGTCTCTTCCTGCACGTTCTTTAGGAAGTCATCTTTCTGTGCAGGTCTATCAGTGATAACAATGACTAAATTTGTTTTCACCTGTGCAAACCTCAGAGCATTCTGGAACACAGTCATTTTTGGTTTTGTGTTTGTGTAATCAATTTTATAATGAGTTTCACAAAACCATAATTTTGTGTTTTCTCTAGGTTGTTTTTTGTTCTTGGAGTAAGAATGACCACTCCTTGTGAAACCTTTTACATATAAATGACCACTCCATGTGAAACCTTTTACATATAAATATTACATATAAATAAATAAGCCTTTTACATATAAATAAACCTTTTACATATAAACCTTTTACATATAAAATATTTTACATATAAATAAACATGACTCTTAACAAAATAAATGAAATAGAATAATATATACAAAATATATACAAAAAATATATGTGTCACTTTTTATATTAGGTGAATACACACAAAAATTATAAACAGAATGGGCAGATGATGAAAGAGAGAATATCAGTTTTGATATTCTAATTAATGTTTTTACAACCATTAACATTGTAGCAACATTTTATTTAAAATATTTATATATGTAATTTAAAACATAATGGTAAAAGTACTAAGATAATATAGGCTATTCATGGAAAACTGACATAATTATGTTATTTGAATTCATTCTCACATTTAAACCTTTAAAAATTATATGAGATATGTAAAATTGTTATTTTCACGTGTTAATAGAGAAAACAGGGTCAATTGGTAGGCAGAATTTAAAAACCTCTGATTTACTACTGAAATTTCTCTTAAGTAGATACAATATTGCCTCCAACTATTCAAAACAATTCTTTATTTTTCCCTAAGAGATGTTTTCTTTAAGGAACACAAACTTCATGCATTTCATGAGTACAACTTCAGGAATGTAGTTATTCTTCCCACCATACCCACCCTCCCACCCACACTCCCACCCCTCCTCCTCCTCCCTCTCCCATTGTCCACAAAGATCCATTTTTGAGTAACTTTATACACAGAACACCATCTCTACACTAAGTAAAGTATACAACAATTTGTACCTAAAAAAAAAAAAAAAAAAAAAAAAAAACTGTTCCTCAACAGTAAAGACAAGGGCTGTGCAAAGTCATTTCATCTTGAAGTTAATTTCACTTTTTTTTAAAGAAACTTAATTAACTTTAAAGAAGCACCCAAGAATGATACATCTTTTGCAACCACTTAGACATAATTATAATACAACTCTGAGGACAGAGGCCCTGCATGGGAAGTTAGTGCATGATTAACAGTTAACACTCTTATACATGTCAGTGATCACTCAAGGCTCTTGTCATGAGCTACCTATGCTATGGAAGCCTTTTGAATCCACAAACTTACAATTCTTTAAGGCATTAAAAAAAGATAATTTAAGATAGGATAATAACAAATAGACTTGTTTAAGTGCAACGTCAGTATGAACAAAATTGCTTCTGGAAATAGTTTTTTCCTGGAAAATTATACATTAAAGTTAGTTAAAAATGTCATTGTCATATGACCATTTAGTAAGCCTATAATATTAAACAATAATACATTAATATCTTCTCTGTCCTTGCTTTTGTTCAAGGTTTATTTCCACATGAAATAATTATCCAGAACAATTAAAGGATATACGTCCTACCAGAACACTGACACCATTGTGAATAAATAAGATCAGGTAAAATTCCTTTATACTTTAAAGAACATATTTTTAAAAACCCAGGCCAACTGCAAGTCTGCATCATAGCCATTCTGTGAGTTAAACTTCTGGCTGGGAAAATCCATTGCCCTTTCTAGCATTCTTTCCATGTATATCAGCACACTGTATTCGAAGTAGCAGTTAGACTTAAAGCAAAGAAAAAAAATGGCCTTAATGATCAAGTCCAATAAAGTGAATGTGAAAGAGAGAACATATTATTTAGAAAGACTCTGATTTTAATAATATACCAGGCATAAACCATATTATTGCCTTTTATTTCCCACCAGAACATTTAGAAGAACATTGTGAATGAGGACAACATGATGTGTTTCAACACAATATTGGAATTCAGCACCATTCTAGGTTAATTTTTGTGAAAAACAAAAAGTAGTTGTTAAATATAATGAATAAAATTGTTATTGTTAATTGGATAATAATGGAGCTGGCCCCTTTCATGCATGATTTTGCTTGCAATTTACTTCAGTTATCCACAGGTAATGTCAGTCCTGAAACTACACTGAAAATTCCAGAAAGGTACAATTAATCAATTCGAAATTGTGTGCCTTTCTGAGAAGCAGGATGAAATCTTATGTTGGATTATAAGCGTATCCACACTGTATATGCTATCCTCCTGTTAGTAACTTGGCAGCTGACTCAGTATTCAGATGATTGTTACAGTATCACTGTAACCTTTACTCAAAAATCTGTATTCAAGTAACCTTTATTTAACTGAATAATGGCCCCACAGGTGCCTGCTGTAGTGGTTAAAACATGAGTTAAGAAGACTCTACGATCTCATATTGGACTGCATGGGGTTTGACTTCTGGCTCCTGATAACAACTTCCTGACAAGGCAGATCCTGGAAGTTAGCAGGTGATGAATCAAGTAACTGGGTTCTTGCCATCCACATAGGATATATGAGCTAAGTTCCCAGCTTCCTATTTCAGATTGGCCGCATCTTGACTGTTGTGCCCATTTAGGGAATGAACCAGCAGATGGAAGCTCTCTGTGGGTCTCTCTTTCCCTCTGTCAACCTGTTGAGTGAAACAAAAAAGAAAAAAAGATAGATGACCCCCAAGCACAAGAGTAATGATGCTGGCAATTCAAACAAAGCACATGAAACCTATAGTGCTGGGGCCAGCACTGTAGCATGGTAGGTAAAGAATCTCTAAGCGCTGGCATCCATATGGGTGTCGGTTTTGTCGCTCCCCCTCTTCGCGGAGGAATGACACAGGACCCTGTGCTGTTCTTTTGTCTGCTTGGCCCTTCCCAGGTTTGCTGCTGGTCCTTCCCGGGTTGGCTGCCGATCCTTCCACCTCCGTGGAAGGGCGGCTCCCCCTGCCACTTTCCCCACTTCCGCAGGGGAGTGGCACACCACCGGCCGGCTCTCTCGGGGGCTGCTCAGATGTTACCCGGATGTTCCCCTTAGATGTTCCTGGTGCATGTTGTCTCTCTCCTCCTTTATAGTCCTCTTCTACCAATCCCAACTCTGCTACCCACACGCCAAGTACGCTGCTCTCCTCCAATCAGGAGCAGGATCAGCTCGTGCAGGTCATCACTCAAGTTGGCGAGAGGCAGCTGCGTAGAAGTTGTTTACTCCCTTCTCAGCGCCATATTGTGGGAGAGCAGATGCATAGAATAAGTCTTAATTCCAGTAACTTAGTCTAGTCCGAGTTGCTCCCCACAGGTTTGAGTCCTGGTTGCTCCCTTGTTAATGCACATCAGAAAGCAGTAGAAATTGGCCAGAGTGCTTGGGTCCCTGCAACTACATGGGAGAACTGGATGAAGCTCCTGGCTCCTGGCTCCTGGTTTTGGTTTGCTCCAGCCCTGGTCATTGCAGCCATTTGGGGAATGAACCAGTAGATGGAAGATTCTCTCTCTCTCTCTTGATCTCGCTCTCACTCTCACTCTTGCTCTCTCTCTGTAATTCTACCTTTCAAATAAATAAATAAACCTTAAAATAGAAAGCTACAGTTCTTCCTTTAGTTGAAAATGCAACACATCCACATGACTTTTGTTGTATTATGTTGCTATCATTGTTCTGTTTAACTGTTACCTGTTATTAATCTGCGCCTAATTTATAAGTTGAACTTGGTCATAGACACATATATAGAGAAAAGAATATAAATTATGTACCACACTTGGTATTATCCATAGTCTTAGGGATACACATAGTGTCTTGAATGTTTATGCCCCTATGGCTAAGGTGAAATTAATGATTTCATATTTTAAGAAAGGATTATATGATTTACCTAATCAACACTAAGTCACCTTTTTCATTTCTGGTGACTGACAAATTACTCGTTGATCTATATTTTGTGTCCAGTTATTTCTGCTCATACTGGGGATGGTAACAAGGACTTGCTGATTTCTCCTATGAACCCAAACATTTGGCATGGACTCACAAGATAAGAAGATATTTACCCCAGAAAATCTTTAGCAATATTATGTAATATGCTAACACTATGTGTATATCAGATTCAAAATATTGAATGTTGATTTTTTTCATTTTTGCAAGCAAGAGTTTAATGAAACTTTAGTTGATTTTTACATCTAAACAGTAGAAAGAATCTTTTTATCCTAGTGGCATATTTAGATTTTTTTCACACATCTGCAATTGCCTCACCAATTATTGCCTAAAATGGGAGGAATGAGTCAAGACCTTAGTTTTCAAATTCTTCACAGCAAAATTTATGCTTTAAGACATCTAGATATTTTATCGTTAACATTGGTAACTGTTTTTAACTAATTATAAATTCTAAATATAAATAATATTAAATGCATTTTTGATCACACAATGTAGCGAGTCAATTAAATCAACTGAAATGAATTTATTTTGTATTATCTATGCCATGATTAGATACTTTTATGTCATTCATTCCTACCACAATGCATGTGAGTATTTTCCCCTTGGTATAAAGGGTACTTTGGTGCTGTTAATATAACTCTATTATAAAATACCTGATTTTTCCCACTACCTCATTTTTTTCCTCTCCTAGAAAACTATGTCGTGAATCCGAGGTGGATTTATGCTTTTATAGTGCTGTCTGTTGCCTGCCATTAATGGCATAAATTTAGTAATTTTCTGTTAAATATTTCATGCACACATGCATGCACACAACAGTCAATAATTTTAACATTGATCTTTATGCTTTGTTATAGAATGATGTGAATCTTCAATGAGTATTCAGAACATCCTTTAATGTACAAATAGGAAAGAAACTGAAAAGATAGGAAAACTTATGATGCATGCACTTTTTTAAAAAATTCCCTTGGTGTTCACAAATTTCGGGTTGCTTTCATAAAAATATTTGTTGAGGGCCAGCATTGTGAGAGAGAGAGAGAGAGAGAGAGAGAGAGAGAGAGACTCCGTTATCTGATGGTTCATTAATCAAATGCCCACAGCAACTCTGACCAGTTCAGGTTAAGTCCATGAGCCCAGACTCCATGAAAGTCTCCCATGTGGGTGACAGAGGCCAGAGTATGTGAGCCCAGCAGGCACTAGCAGATAGCTGGATTTGAAGAGCAGGTGCAAGAAAGGGAACTGGCACTCTGACATGGGATGTGGGCATCCTAATGGGAAGCTTCTCCTTCTGCACCAAAACACTTGTCTCTGAAATAATCATTGAATTGATGCTGACCTGGAAAAATATGACCAATATGTACTTTTATAGTTATATAAAATATCTAAAGATGAATAATTAAAGGTAGTATAAATTTTGTGAAAATGAATCCTCTATTAGCTGGGTAACAGCTAATGAATCTTCTATTAAAGTTGGGTAACAAATGTGAACAAAGTATTGTTTTTTCTCCTTCCTGGGGGATATGTGAGTCAGGTTCCTTTGGTGATCCACAAATAACAGGTGATTATTTCTGTTAGTTTACAGAATACTTGAATGAGTATGAATTTTTCAAGTCTGAATTCTCTGCATCCCTTGATCAAAGCTACAACTCATTGCAACTTATTTCCAATGCATAGAGCATTCATTTTCAATAATTTCATTTAATATTTTCTGACTTCTCTGGAACATCTTATCACCTGTCACTGCTCTTCATGGTTTTGTTGTATTGGAACCAGGCAGGGAGTCCAGCGCCTAGCCTAGTCCCAGCACGTGTATCTGGCACCAGGTTACAATGCAAACCTTATTACATTAAAATGATTCCAATATACAAGGACCAAATTTAATGTAGTTTCTAAAAATTTGCTTTTAATGTGGAATGACCTAGATTGATGGGATACAATGTCCTATGATGCATAAACTTAGTTGATAGAAAGCTCTAGCCATATTTCTAAAATCATGTGCTGTGGTAACTCCAATCTTGCTGTGTGCCCAAACAAAACAATAAACCTTATATTTTCCTTTGTTAAAATTTCAACATTTTAAACATGAAAATTAAAAAGGAATTACTGGATGTTCATCCAAAAAAATTCTTTTGTGAATTTTACTAAAGGAAAAGTGGCCAATTCTGAGCTTACTCTGTTAACATTGTTCTGATGGAAGACTGTATCCATTATGTTGCATATATATTTGTATACATAGTGTCACTGTGCAGGAGAGGAATTATAAAAATGAGGCTAAACGAACAATGGTGAACCTGGAATACTGTTTTTAATCAACACTGGATGTAGCTATTTGCTCACTTTCATTTTCCAACTTCATTAAAAGCAATTCAAAGCACAGTTTCTTTACAACCCTAAATTCAATTTTCTCCCTGAGAATACCTTCAGTGAAAGCTTTCTCGAGTGCATTTTGCATGAAGATTGTACTTCATTTTTGTTTCTTAAGATAACTTGCATGTGAAACAGTAGACAAGGATATTTGTGCCATGGTAAGCATTAAGTGACTTACTTCTCAAGCAAAGCGCGGTGTCCTTAAAATTCTATCTGAGTACATTTTACTGAAAGATAATCTGGTAAAGTCACAGAGTTAGAACATATCCTGCTTTCATGGCATTTTTGGTAATTTCCCTGGTGGCTTTCCTGCTACCTGAACAAATAGAAAACAAGCCCAAAGACTGCTTCCCATGAAAAACTACTTACCATATGGTACTGAGTTTGATTTCCAAACAGGAATCTGGCAGAAGAAACAGTAAAGCAAGTTTTTCCCATACGCATGATTCATAAATAAAATATTATTAATGTTAAGAAAAGGGCCAACATTTCAGAATTTTGAAATTTTCTAAGAATGCTGAAATGCAGGCTGAATGTAATTGATTTCTGACAATCATTCCTACAAGTATTTTGTAAAGTTACTGAAGTCACGATAACACTGAAGACACAAAAGAAACACAAAACCCTATAAATTTCTATGCTTAAATAATCACATGCATATGTAAAGCCAGATTGTCATATGAAGCTATCATAATTTTCAAGCGGCAATCTAGTTCATGTTTTGTATATTTAGCATGGGTTGTAGAAGTCACATCTTAAACTCTGGACTATAGGTTTTGTTCCCCACATGCAAAGAATAACGTAAATACCAAGAAATGGTCATTCAGTATCTTTAAGACACAACTGTTGAAGTACAAGAATGAAAAGCCTTGACCAAATTTTAAGTATAGTTAAGGAAACTGAACTACATCTAATTTGACTGTTTCCTCCTTTATCAATTAATGAATTTACAGAAAATATAATCATATTTATTATTATTAAAGGGATAATCTGATTAGGTACCTCTGCCCCAATATGAAAGGAACAAAGGAACTATTCTTCCTCACTTTACTTTTTATAGAGTTTCTCTTCAGTATCACTAAGCACTACCAAATATCTATTTTTAAATTATAGATCATGACATTTGATTTTAAAATTCAAATGCTTCCTTGTTCCTGCATTTAATTGAACTCTTATTGGTTTCTTTGACATAGTTTAATGCCTTATCAGGAGGTTCTCTTTTGGATTTTTTTTTTTTTTTTTGACTGTGCTCAATTAGCTCAAAGCTGTGGATTTCCCAGTCATTCTTATTCTCTAAGTGACTCATTGGATGGTAGCTGGATTAAGAACATTCATGTCGTTTGTAGCAGCAATTTCTTCCCCTTTATAGTATCAGTATAAATGTGTTGCTATCCATTTAAAGCTTATCAAACAGGTTCTTTCAAAGAGTACTTTCTACTACTACTGATGAGTCTTAGAAAGTACATTGAATGGAACTTTAAGGAAATTAGAACATTTGAAGTGAGGATCGCTTTTCTTATTCTGCCAGGAGATGGTCCAGCATTACCTATATAAAATGTTTGAGGATTACATCTTTGTACAATTTCTGCTTTTCCCTTCTTTCATTTTTATACTAAAAGAGATGCCCGGTCTCTTCCAAACAACAGGAGACAAAGAACACATCGTGGGAGGCTGACAAACCATCTCAGCCTTGGGTTTGTGAGTTGGCTCTATTGTCATGATTGCACCAGGGAGGGCAGAAAGGCTGCAATTGGAACAGAATTAAAGAGCATGCTGAGGCTTCAAACACTGTGATGTTAATTTACCACTCAGTAAATGCAACATGCTCTCACTGAAGTTTGCAGGTCTGGAGAGGGAGGCAACAGGAAGGTACCTCTATGATTCTTTATTACAGTGCCCAGTTCTATTATTTTATAGCACATAGCAGCACCTAGAATTTTATTTCATATCTTCATTGTCACATTGTTACACTTGAGAATGTAAGTCTTAAAATCTAGACTTCTTTCTATATTGTTTAATGAATAAACACACAATATAATTTGTTTGAATTAGATGAAAAATAAAATAGTATCAACTAGTGTGTTAGTTACACAATCATAAAAAGTCTCATATTCTTATTTGAAAATTTCTATCTTTAAATTTACTATTAGGGTAGAAGATAGTCAACTGTATAAGGGTAATTTTATCATAAATTTATATAAACTCTGTGGCTTATAAAGCAATTTTAATCATTTATTTCATATACCAGATAACATATTTATAAACTTTTATTTAATAAATATAAATTTCCAAAGTACAGCTTTTGGATTACAGTGGCTTCCCCCCCCCATAACTTCCCTCCCACCTGCAACCCTCCCATCTCCCGCTCCCTCTCCCATCCCATTCACATCAAGATTCATTTTCAATCATATTTATATACAGAAGATCAATTTAATATATATTAAGTAAAGATTTCAATAGTTTGCACCCACACAGAAACACAAAGTGTAAAATACCATTTGATTACTAGTTACACCATTGATTCACATAGTACAACACATTAAGGACAGAGATCCTACATGGGGAGTAAGTGCACAGTGATTCCTGTTGTTGATTCAACAAGTGACACTTTTGTTTATGGAGTCATTAATCACTGTAGGCTCTTGTCATGAGTTGCCAAGGCTCTGGAAGCCTTTTGAGTTCTCCAACTCCGATCTTATTTAGACAAGGTCCTACTCAAAGTGGAAGTTCTCTCCTCCCTTCAGAAAAAGGTACGTCCTTCTTTAATGGCCCGTTCTTTCCACTGGGATCTCACTCACAGAGATCTTTCATTAAAAAAAAAAAGAGAGAGAGAGAGAGACCAGATAACATGTTTTTTTTTTTTTTAACTTTTATTTAATGAATATAAATTTCCAAAGTACAGCTTATGGATTTAAAACACTGGTGTAATAGTTTTAATTCTTGGTTGCATCTCTGTATTTGTACTCTGTGTTCTAAACGATAAAAAGGAAATGTGTTTTTATTTCACAATTCTGAGAGCCAGACACCTTATCACACCACAGACAAGTGTATTTAAACTTGAAATAAGTGATTTGATGAAATGTAAAAGGCAAACCAAAAACAACCACCATGCCAAGAGGGACATGTGTAGTTGGGGACAATGGTAACTTACACAAATAAGTAGGCTCAGCAACATAGCAAGTGTAAGTTGTTTAACACTCTGTGAGATCAACAGTGTTTCTATTTCACAACAGTTAAACAAAGGGAGACATGTTGGGTTAAATAGCACACTCCAGTCCGAAGAAGTAGTAGCTGCTGGAACTTACATCTGAACCCATGCAGGTTGGTTTCACAGGGTCAAAAGGTGGTTTAGAACACAAGTAAACAAGGAGAAGCATCCCTATATCCCATGGTATATAGGCTCTTAAATCTTAAAATCTCTGCTCTTTTTTATATTCAAAACGCATGAGGTAGTATTTGTAATAATGGATAACCAAATCTTAGCTTCCTTTCAAAAAGCAGAACTTAATCACATCATGACCATATAGATCTCCTATGTTATTAATGGCATTTTTGGGAAACAGAGAGCTGGTCTTTCTATAAGTTTTCTGAGTCTTTTTGATTTCTTGTACAGAGATGTATATTTTGATAAAATTGTGAAATTATAATGCTATCTAATGAGCAATCAACAGAGAAATGCAATTACTTACTAAATCATTGATACCAAAATGTTTTTGCTGCCTCTAAATAATTTTTCTAAATAAAAAATAATTTCTATAGCAATATTATACTCAATTGTATTTTGCATCTGAACACTTTTCCTGATATGAAACTGGGAATTAAGATTGGCAATAAAATTTACTCTTTATATAGTCATAAACTATTTTATTTGACAACATGTATTTCCTCATCCATAACTTATATGGCCAAATAGCCACATAAAATGTAAAATGTGTATGTGTGTGTATTCGCTATTCTTTTAAAGAAGTGAAAACCATGTGTATATACATTAGTGGATAGGAATGTAACCACATCACAGGCAATTCCTTCTCGCCTATACTACACTAAGCTTTATGTTTATTAAATTTGTTTAATTGAAATATCTTACTGATCTCTCAAAATAATTCCTTCCATTTTTTTGCATTGTTTCCTGAAAACAAGTACCAGAGGACCCCTCTCCGAGCTACTCTCTTTAAATTAAGATAAATTTTTTATCTGTTAAATGAATAGTGGTGACTGTATGCCTGCCAAAAAAGTTAACATAATAAAAACAAATTACTAAAAATATGTAACATTTGTACTTCAAAAAAAGGAAAAGAAAAGAGCTTGCCAAAAGTGTATCACTGGAGTAGTAACTAAAATATAGACAGACTAAACTAATGAGTACCTTTTCTTTTCCATTTTTATTACAGATTTATATTCCTGGAGCTACTGTTAGAAACGATAATTCTAAGCCAAGTATCTACATTAATCCTACCTCAATCAAAGCAAGATGAATAACCTTGAATTCAGGAGATTTAGCTTGTCTTATGTTCTTCCCTATCTGTTCAATCCTCAGCAGAGAGTAGGGAGAAATGTAGAAGTCAATACAATTCTAAACTAGAGAGATCTTTTAGCTCCATTGCTAAACAAGACTGAGCATTGCCTAATCCACGATCTCTGTATTGATCTCAAAACAAGTATGGGGGACAGACATCTGATTCAGCAATTACGACAACACTTGGGGTACCCGCATCCCGAAACAGTATGCCATGGTTCTAGACTTGGCTTTGCTCCTGGTTCCAGCTTTCTGATAATTACACCCTGGGGTGCAGAGGGTGATGGCTTCAGTATTTGCTTACTTACCCATGGGAGTCCAAGATTGAGTTTCCAGCTCCTGACTGAGGCCTGGCCCAGCATGGGTAGTTGTGGGCATTTGGGAAGTGAATAATCAGATGGTAGACTCTCTCTCTCTCTCTCTCTCTCTCTCTCTCTCTCTCTCCTCCCACTTTCTGTCTCTGTCTCTCTGCTTTTCAAAAAGATAAATATATAGATAAATTTATTTTTGTAAGCATGGATTTTTTTCCTTGCAGGATTAGCTTAACAAATCTAACAAAATAAAGTAAAAATACTAAGATGGCATCAAGACAATTGATTATGATAAAAATATTTTAGTTGAAGAAAAATAATTATCTTTGCTTTAGGTCCATTTTCTCAAAGAAGAGCCTAGCCAGGGATTATCAATGATTGAAACATTTTGAGACAGTGTGGTTGGAGAAAGCCCTTGGAGAGTGAGTGAAAGGGACCAGGAAGGGTCAAGGCTGTGCCCACAGGAAGTCTTCTCTAGTGGAATCTACAGAGGGGAACACCTTTTTAACAAGGATCATGTTCAAGAATCGTCCTATGGTTTTTGACCTGGTGGGCCATTCCTCTGTTGGAAGACTTGGAGACCCAGGCAAGCAGCTCCCTGGAGCCCGAGCCCCCCAATCAGCACTCATGACATCATTGGACCTTGTGAGAAAGGTAAATTCTCCTCCTTCACTCCCAATTAGAGCTGAGATTCAGTGGTTTGTGTTGTCACATTTCTTCCATAATATTGTAATGTCTAATATAGGGAAGAAAACCCTTGGGCTAGTGCAGTTCTCTGAGCAATTTGGCCAGAAAAGAAAAGCTAATTAGAGTGAAGAACAGGTAAACTTTGAGCAGTTATGGTATGGAATTAGTGATCTCCTGAAGGGGCAGCAAGCACATCACTCAACTTTCTTGCTCTCATTGGTTACCTGTCTAAATGATTAGAGAAAAGAATTGGGAATGCATCGGATGAAGACAAGACAATAAAATTTTATAGAATAAGAATTTTCACTTTGACATCTGTATCAGTTACATATCAAGCACACTGTGGTGTTTCTTTTTCTTTCTTTTTCTTTTTTTTTATTTGACAGGCAGAGTTAGACAGTGAGAGAGAGAGACAGAGAGAAAGGTCTTCCTTCCATTGGTTCACTCCCAAAATGGCCACCATTGCCAGCACTGCGCTGATCCAAAGTCAGGAGCCAGGTGCTTCCTCCTGGTCTCCCATGCAGGTGCAGGGTCCCAAGCACTTGGGCCATCCTCCACTGCATTCCACAGCAGAGAGCTGGACTGGAAGAGGAGCAACCAGGACTAGAACCCAGCACCCATATGGGATGCCAGCACTGCAGGCGGAGGATTAACCAAGTGAGCCGCTGGGCTGGCCCACACTGTGGTGTTTCTAATGAGAGTTGAAACATTAAGCTCTTTAGCCATGGAAACATACAGCAACAGTGTTTGTGCTGAAACATTTTGAAATTAAGAAAGAGAAACCATAAAAGGTAAAGTTCAAGACAGTTAAAGATCACCTAAAAGGCCATATGTAGCCAGAACTGAACACTATGTACACATATCCAGACAAAAGCCTCATAAAGTTGTAGCAATATATAGCCTTATAAAGTAAACTTGAATAATTCATAAGAAAAAACACAAGTACTTATTTGAGAGTGAGTGAGCATTCCCATCTGCTGGTTCACTCTGTGCAGTGGTCTATCCTGGACTTGGCTGCAGTCAGGAGTGGAAATCAACCCAGGTCTTCCACATGTTGGCAGGAAGCTAATTACCAAGTTGTGAGGGCCGACTTGTCTACCTGACAACCCTGGTTGTGATGAACTAATTCCTCCCATCTTTCCTCCCTTCTTTTTTCTTCTTTATTTCAATGTTTCCTTATTACAATTCTTCTTTCCTTCATTCATTTTAAAATTCAAACAAGTAATTAATTCATTCATTCATTAATTCTAAAGCCAGAGTGACAGAGAAAGAGATGGATGAAGAGATCCTCTATTCACTGATTCACTCTCCAAATGGCCTCAGCCACCCAGTCTGGGCCAGGCTGAAGCCATGAGCCAGGAATTCCATCCTAGTCTCCCACATGGGTGACAGGGGCCAAAATATTTGGACCATCATGCACTGCCTTCTCAGGTTCATTAATAGGAAGCTAGATCAGAAGCAAGAGTAGCCTGGACTTGAACCAGCAATCAGATACAGAATGCCAGTGTCTCAAGCAGGGCTTAACCCACTGTGACACCAACCCAGGCCCTCTTCCTTTCTCTATTTGTTTTATTCAGGTGGAAGTGAAAACAAGTTTTGCAATGACAGCAAGGAGAATGTTAGTCTGTTTAACTGCAGGAGTAAGTAAGGGCGTAGGTTTTATCCCTGGCTCTGTCTCCTGATTCCAGCTTCCTGCTGATGCAGATCCTGGAAGACAGATGAGAAGACCGGAAACTCAAACTTCTTTTCTTCCTAGTAAATATATATCTCTTTCTTCATCTCACACCTTTTAAATAAATATTTTCTAAATAAAGCAATAGCAAGATCTTCTTGCTCCATTCCCTTCCTAATGTCCCTGTTAAATAGTGCATCCAGTGTTTAAACACTAAAGTTTTATTCAGAATAGCTGCTATTTTCTATGCTTTTGTTTTTCAGTGGAAGAATCATATTTCCCAATAAGAAGTTTTATACTTTAATGACTCATGAAAACGTGGAGCCAGGTTGAAGATGCTTTAAGATACTTCTTGAATAATTCTATGTCATCAGCATTGCCTTATAGAAATAACGTTGTGGATTTACATAAAAGAAATTCACCAGATTTTTTCAGTCCTCTACCATGCAAAAGGCCAATATCTTTCCCACTTCATCACAAATTCAGAGTCCTCAATGATGCATTCAGAAAACATGCATCCAGTTAAAAAGCTGGAATTGGACTCACAATCAGAAGTTTATTTCTGACTCTGAAAACTATCTTCACATCAAGTTTTTTTTCTGTTTTTCTTCTTCTTTTTTTTTCTTTTTTTTTCTTTTTTAACAGGCAGAGTGGACAGTGAGAGAGAGAGACAGAGAGAAAGGTCTTCCTTTGCCATTGGGTCACCCTCCAATGGCCACTGCAGCCAGCGCACCACGCTGATCCAATGGCAGGAGCCAGGTGCTTCTCCTGGTCTCCCATGGGGTGCAGGGCCCAAGCACCTGGGCCATCCTCCACTGCTCTCCCTGGCCACAGCAGAGAGCTGGCCTGGAAGAAGGGCAACCGGCACAGAATCCGGCGCCCCGATGGGGACTAGAACCTGGTGTGCAGGTGCCGCAAAGCGGAGGATTAGCCTAGTGAGCTGCGGCACCGGCCAAGTTTTTTCTTAATACACTGAGCAGATCCAATGAGAGATGAGAATTCATTTTTATCTAGGTGCATGCTAGCATTAAAAACAATGGATAAGAAAGTTCAGCTAGTAAAACTGGAAGTTTTCAAATTAAAATCTGTATTTTTGTAAAATATCTATAGAATGTTTGCTAAGTATTAACTGAGGAAAAATAATTTTTCCAAAAGAATCTTCTAGAAAGATTCCAAGTAATTTATGTACTTTTTGAAAAGTAAGAGCACAATGTGATTATGTTTATTAAGTGTCCTCTGCCTCATAGAGCTTATACTGTAATATTAAAAGAATGTCATTCTGACATATGTTACATCTTCCACATATTAGCAAACTGAAAACAGCTCCAGTATTATTATTCAGAACATCGTGAAACTAGCATTCATTAAAACCACTTTCTGTACTTATATTCAGAAATTTTTGACATAGGAGCTAATATAAGAATTTTTAAATGACAAGTGAACTAACTCAAACAATGTTTTTTGAGGTAAGAATAAAGAAAATAAGTGCTGGAGTGTGGTTCTCTTGGATCTCTTATGTTTCTCCCACGTACCTTAGTGAGACATTGTGCTTTTGCTCTGGGCTGTCTTTTCAACGATTACATAGCAAGCAGTCTTGCAAGATACAGTATCTCCTTAAAAAGCACAGGTCAGTCGTGTTTATTGTCAGTTATATCAGATTCTGCTTCGCCAGGAGCGTGGCTCTCTATTGCAATACTACCCACTTGGAATAAGCCCTGGAGATTGGCCCATGACAATTAGGAGTCTGAACCAAGATTCTCCTACCATCTACCAGCATCCAGGCAAGAAATCTTGCTGAGATATGTGACAGTGCTTGACAGGAAGTCAGATTTCTTACCATAGGGTCATGAAAAAATATGCATTAAGTCTCAGTAAACTGTGTCTTATGATATATGATGACCATTGAATATAAAGGTGAGAGATATAGCCAAGCATTTGGTGTAGAGGTTAAGGTATCAGTATAGCCACATCCCACATTAGTGTACTTGGGTTCAACTCCAGGCTGCAACTACTGATTCTTGCTTCCTGCTAAAGCAAGCTGTGAGAGGCAGTGGTAATGGTTCAGGTAGTTGGGTTCCTCCCACTCATGTTGTGGACTTGGAATTCTCCTGAATTTACCTCTACTGCTAGCCATTGAGAGGCATTAAGGGAGTGAACAATCTATGGAAATTTGTTTCCCTCCCCATCTCCCTCCCCCTCCTTCCTCCCTACTCCCCTCCTCCTTTCCTCATCTCCCCATTTCCCTCTCTCTCTCCCTCTCTCTTTCACTCTCTCTCTCCTCCTCTCCTTCTGATAGATTATGGCTAAACAGAGGGTAATTCTAAGCATAAACATGGTGAGAATTTATGGGTATAAACTTAGTGCTCCAAAACATTAGGGACCATCATAAATGATCCCATCTTGTGACACTTTCTACAAACTAACTAAGGGGATAGATAATTAAAATATGCAAAATTTAAAATTCCACTGGAAGTATGCATTGATTCATTGAAATATTCAGATAAGAAAAATTGTCATTTTCTACCTACTATGTGTGACTTCCTCATGATAAAAAAAAACTTATGATATTGTATTCTTATTATTATGTATTTTTATAAGCTAAGAGTAAGGGGAAGAATATAACAAAGACTTTTTACTTCTAGAATTTCACAGTATCCATGCCAAAACTCAGTACATGACAAATACACACAAACATGCACATTTCTACAGACGTGAGAATATGCAAATAATAAACACAGAGAACGTAGAATTGGGTATTATAAACTTGTAGTAATCTCGTTGTCTTCCTTTGATAAGGAATATAATTTTCTAAATTCTCAAGTAGACGATAGTGGATAAGCAAACTTTCTGAGGAATTCATCAATGCTTTATTTAACTTTAATTTACAAACTCCCTTTGGCTAGCTTCCACTTTCATCTGTGGTAATAAATAATGCTCAACTAGATTGATTGTAGTCTATATTCCGAAGTATTGTTAAGAGCTGATAATATGAGAATGCTTCAATAAGGTTGTGAAAATGGAATTAAAAGAAATTTATTCAAGGGTAAAATTTTTTTGAAAACTGCATGCCAAGGATATTTAAAAATTTCAAGAAACATGTATATTATGAAACTGCATAGATTTCAACAATTTTTTGCATCAAAATAAACTTTTCTTTTAATTCCACTTTCCATGTAGACTTGTAAGACCTGATCCTTGCTTGTTGGCAGCCGTGGTAACATTATTATATGCTTCAGCTTAACAAGTATTTGGGCTCATTTTTCATGACAGCCCTCTGGCTGTACAGAAATTGTTGCACCATCGTAGAGAATTATCTTAAGCTAGGAGCTCTTAACAGGTTGGCTTGTCTTCTAACCTTCAAATCCCCAACCATCAGTCTATTTCTTGGCTTCATTGTGGCGTAGATTTGCCAACTCACCAAAGATAAGTCCCTTGGCAAGGAGATACAATTGCAGAGAAATGCCCTGAGTGTCTGGTAGTGTCATTGTATGTTGAGTCTCATCTTTGATAACAAGTGTCATAGTCTTGTTTGGAAAGTATTCTTTTGTTCGAAGTCATCAATATCCTTTTCAACTTGCAGTTGTTTGAGATTGTTACTGCTTAATTTAGACTAACTGTAAGAGGAAAGGGAGTTCTAGTTGGCAAGAGGGAAGGAGGCATGTAAAACATTAAGATACAGTCTTATCCAATTAGCAAACAGAATGAATGAGACAACTATTGTAGGACAAAAGAGATTGTTCAAAGAAGCCAAGCCTATCTCAGTAAGTGACTACATTGAGGAAAGGGTTTTCAAAAATGCCACGATAATAAAAACAATATGCTTGACTACTCTTGACTTCTGAGTGCATCTATGTAAAGAGCATATGGAAGTGATAAACATCTGTTACTTAATTTACTATCTATATCCTGGGCATTTCATTCTTAATATCATATGATCCGCTACACTACATAAGATCACCAGAAAGGAAAATATATGAAAGAATCAAATGATCAAATGTTAAAGAGTTCCCAAGCAATTCTTATTACCATCTTAATTCTGTGATGGCTGCCTCCAGAGAAAAAATACTTAGTACACTGGATTTTCTTTTCCCAATTTATTATTTAGAAGTGACATGCACGGCCATTTACCTTAAGAAATGCCGAGATCCTTAAGTACAGTGAATGTGCCAAACCTGCATGCCCAGTACCAATAAAATAATAAGAATCTTCTTTCATTTGAGTGATCAATTTGCCCTAAATCATTCCCAACTGAGATATCCATCTTGATCATGGTTAATTCTATAGGATATTTACTCACAAATTATCAGTTGTACTGAAAAAGATCCAAAGACTTTTTCAAACTTGATTGTATGAACCTATGTATGCCCTTTAAGAAATAACAACCCATGACTTAGAACAAGATTTGTTTCTTTTTCTTAGCATACAATTAACTGTCACTTAACAATAATAATGGGGAAGAGAAGGGATATAATAAATAAATTAAAACAGAAAACAATCGCAAAGGCTGTGTGACTGAAGAGTAGCAGATATTTTTGTTTCTTTCATTATGATTTTCAGCACATACTTATTTTCCTATTTATGATTTACTTGAACCAATATTAAAATCAATTTATATTTCCTGAGCACATTTCAATAGGTAACTAGAAACATTCTAAGTGGAATAGATAAAACATTCATTTATTTACAGTGAGAAGGAAAAACTCAATAATACTTCTCAAAGTATATTCATTGAAAAGGGTACATTTAAATTATTTTAGGTGCTTCCTAAAAGTGCAGGCTCATAGCCAATATTCCAAAATTTCTTTCTCATGCTCTCTGGGATAAAATATCAAGACATTTCATTTTAATTTATTTCCCCATTGATTCTTAAACTTCTTAAATTTTGACTATGTATTCTCATGACATAGATACAGCATTACTCAGTTCTAAAACCTAGGGTGTACCATTGCTAGTCTCATGCAATACATTTTATAATATTATTTTAATCATGTTTCAAATAAGTTTGTTAATTTTTTATTAATTATTTCTACCATAGAAATTTATTGAGCATCTGCTATGTGCCAGAGACTATTTCATTTGGAATAATAAGTTAAGGGAAAGACCAAGTCACTGTCTTCCTATAGTTCACATTCTACTGAAAAAAGCTGAGATGTTAGTTGATTAAATGTAATCTAACAACTTGAATATCTTCTGAAAGGAGACATACAGTGCACTAAAAGGATATATAGTGGTTATTATGATATGCTTGCTTGAGAGATCAGTATAAAATTTCTGTGGAAAATCTCATTAAAATGAAATACAAAAAATATAATAACTAAATATGTAAGAATTTTATGAAGGACATTATTTTAAGCAAAAAATATTATGCAAATGTCATATCAAATAGAGAGTGTGAAACTTACACAAAAGAAGAACCATACTGTGCTTTGTTCAGAGAGCAAATAGAACATGTTCATTCCATTGGATGTGTTGTTATAAGCCAGACTATGCTGTTACTTTTTTACTAAATGAGATGGAATGAACTTATTTTTAAAAAAATATTATTAATAAAAGAGAATAGATTTCATGCATTCTATAGGTACATTTCCAAGAAGACAACCACACTTCCCTCACCTTCCTGCTCTCCCACCAAATCCCATCCCTCCCTCCACTCTCTTCATCAGTTCTTGCAAAGACATAATTGAAATCCACTCTCTAGTCACAGGCTTGATTCACTACTAATCATAATATTCAACAAGTAAAAAGTAGGAAGACACAGTCTCACAGGAGTATAAACAAGGGCTAAAATGACTATTATATCCCAAAATGTCCATTTCATTCCTATACTTTTTGTATTCCATATTATTTGCCATTATTAGAGAGAACATATGATATTTATCTATTTGAGACTGATTTATTTAATTAAGCATAATGGTTTCTAGCTGCATTCATTTAGTTGCAAAAGACAGAATTTCATTCTTTTTTATGGCTGAGTAATATTTAGTAGTGTATATATACCACATTTTTATCCAGTCATCAGTTAATGGACATCTGGGTTGATTTCTTATCTTAGCTATTGCAAAGTGAGCTGCAATAAGCATGGAGTACAGATAACTGTTTCATATGTTGATTTCATTTAGTTTGTGTAAATTCTCAGGAGTAATATATCTGGGTCATATTGTAGATCTGTTTCAGATTTCTGAGGAATCTCCATCCTGTCTTCCATAATGATTGTACTAGTCTACATTCCCAGTAACAATGGATTAGTGTACCTTTTCCCCCATATCCACACCAGCATTTATTGTTTTTGATTTCTGTATGATAGCCATTCTAGCTGTGGTGAGGTGAAAACTCATTGTGGTTTTTATTTGTATTTCCCTCATTACTAGTGATCTTGAGCATATTTATATGTATCTGTTGACCATTTGTATTTCATCCTTTGGAAAATGCCCTTTACCCATTTCTTAACTGAATTGTTTATTTTGTTGTTGTTGAGTTTCTTGAGCTCTTTATAGATCCTGGATATTAATCCTTTATCAGTAACATAGTTTGCAAGTATTTTCTTGCATTCTGTCTTTTGGCACTTCATTTTGTTGAGTGTTTTCTTCACTGTGCAGAGTCTTTGCTTGATGTAATACCGTTTGTCTATTTTTGTCTTTTTTCTTAATATATTTGTAGCTTTTTAGAGATTAAACAGACATGATATGATCAGACTGCTTTGCCAAAAGTATTTGAATATGCAGAATGGAAAAAATGTAGAAGGAATGTATAACAGCTTTTTTTGAACAACAAACCATACCAAATTTTAAAGGCTTAATATTGCCATCATTCATGTAGCTCAATATTCTGTGGATTAGCAATTTATACTGCAATCAGTTGGCCTTACCCATATATGTGTAGTCAGCTTCCATTCAACTGGGAAGATCAACATCTAAAAGCTTAATTTCTGTTGGCTGGTGCTCCATTGGAGACCAGGTTGTGGGTCATTCATCAACCATGACCTAGGCAAGGCTTTTTCTCATGTCAGTGACAGGAATTTCAAGGTAGAGTAAGAAAAAGGAATCCTTACTATCTAAAGGTTCTTTGGTTTCTCTTTGGCTGATACTTGGAAATTCCCAATAATCAAATAAAATCACAACCCAGAGTTAGAATGAGAGACCATATGAAATTACATGGCTATGGGTGGAAATAAACAAATTATCTGTGGCTTTGTTGTTAATCTATTATGCCAGGATATGATGCATGTGAGTTATAATTTGTATTCATAAATACCCATCAATTTTCCTCCTGAATCTGAAAGATATTTAGTAGAAAAAGTAGGCAGAATTTGATAATTGATTAGATATAGGGAATGATAGTGAATGGCTATGTGTAGGAAAAGGTGTATTTATTTTTTTCAAAACTACAGGCACTGTTTCCACTGAGACAAAAAAAAAATATAGAAGACCATGAGAAATTGCAGACATATATTGAACTGAGTTGACTTTAAGAATTTCAAGATAACGTATAAAATAGACCTGTGGAGTTCATAGATGTGTGTTAGAAGCTCATACTAAATTTTAGTCTTTTGATTTAAAACATTGCAATCTATCAGTAGATGGAATGTAATTGAAGCTTTGCATGAGCTAGCCATCACCAGATTGATAAAAATCACTTGATAAAATAAGAATCTTTAAGATCCCATTTTAAAGAAATTTAATGACAAGTAGGAAAATGAATCCACAATGAAAATCAAGAGAGGGAGCGGGAGATGGGAGGGGTGTGAGTGGGAGGGAAATTATGGGGGGGAGGGAGCCATTGCAATCCATTAACTGTACTTTGAAAATTTATATTTACTAAATAAAAATTTTAAAAAATCAAGAATCAAGCAGAGGGGCCCGCACCGTGGCACACTAGGTTAATCCTTTGCCTGGGGTGCCAATATCCCATATGAGTGCTGGTTCTAGTCCCTATTGCTTCTCTTCCAGTCCAGCTCTCTGCTGTGGCCTGGGAGGGTGGGGGAGGATGGCTCAAGTGCTTGGGCCCCTGCATCCGCATGGGAGACCAGGAAGAAGCACCTGGGTCCTGGCTTTGGATCGGTGCAGCTCTGTCCGTTGCAGCCATTTGGGGAGTGAACCAAACAGAAGGAAGACCTTTCTCTATCTCACTCTCTCATTGTCTGCAACTCTACCTGTCAAATAAATAAATATATAAAATCTTAAAAAAAAGAATCAAGCAGAAATAAGGGAAACCCTCTCTTAACCATTGTGTCTTTGAATCTATTGAAGAGAATACTCCAGAAGCGGAAGTTGACAAGAGGCCAAAAGATGTTGAAGAAATCACATAAAAAGAAGATTAAAAAGTCACTGTGGTGATTTTACTAAAATATTTTTGGGTTAATTTAACTTTCTTTAGGCAGAAAGTAAACTGGAGATAATTGCCAAATAAGCACAGTTAACTCCTAGAAGAATTCAGAATGTATGTGGAAACATATACATACACATTCATACACACTTGCACAACACATACACCACATAACACACAGAGATGTATGCATACCACATACATATCACACACACACCACAACATGCACATACATGTGCATATATGAAGTGCACACACAGAGTACATACAATGTGGGCCTTTCTTTTTTTACAGCATTGTTATAATAAGAAGTGCAAAGGTCATGAAAATAGATGGAGAGCAGGTGATGAAGGAAGAGACTTGGAGTAATAATGTACAGGGTTAATACAGTGCTTAATATGTAAAATGCATTTTTACTAGATATAAATTAATTTCTTCTTCTTCACAAATCTATAAGAAGTTGAGTAGTAATATTCGTATTTATTTACACTTAAAAAACAGACTATTGCTGTTGCCCAATTTGACAAAGCAGATAAATTTCAGAAATAACTACAATCATTATTAAACATTATTCTTACTAATAATTCAGACTTTTTTTCCATCACGCAGGGTTTTCTCCTATGTAAAGGTGGCAAATACAAACACTGAGTCTTGGAGACAGGCAATCTCCTATGGAAACAGAGACACACATTGCCAAGAGTGGAGAGGCCCCTTGTCTGGTGGGAATGGAGACCATGCAGTGAGGAGCACGGGCTCTGTAGACTGCCTGTGTGTGAGGCCTGACCCTGCACCTGCCACCCTCATGTCACTAGGGAAGACACTCCGCAGCTCTCTGAGCCTAGGTTTGCACATTTGAAGATAGAGATAACAGTTATGTTCTTATGAGAATTTAATAAATTAGTGCAATCAATTCATAAACATGATCTATTTCCCCATGGAACACTCCTATTCAAAGTACCAGAAGAAAACATAGAAGTTATTGTAATAAACAAAAGAAAAATTAATTTATGTTTTTCCATTCTCAGGAGATTTAAACAGGTATAATATTTAATTTACTAATTTGATAGTTAAGTATATGAGAGAATATGAAATCTCCTTTAATTGAAAAATCAACATGCTATCTTCAAAATTCATACAGAATAAATAAAACATAAAAGTTGGACAAATGTACTGAGAGTCTCACATACACACACACACACCATAGCATAAACGAGTTGAAGAAATTTTGAAAGTGCTATGGAATTGTACAAACAAAATGTAAAGAGGAAGCCATTCATGATTTAGTTGTAAAGCCTTTCCTGCAGTGGACCTGCTCATACAATTGCGTGATTGCCTTGTGACTGGTTGGTGTGTTTTGTTTGGTGTCTCTCTCCTGATGTAGCCTCCCAGGTTACCACATTGTGGTGAGAGAGAGTGACAGGAAGTATACCTGGCTGCTTCTCCATTTCATCTCTGCCACATGCCAGTCAGGTGACACTGGAAGGGAGCCACGCAGCTCAATGGTTTCTAAAAAGAGAGAACAAAGCAAAGCCCACTGCATGCATTATTGCACATACCTGTTACTTCCACATTAATAATGCAAGTTAGTAAAATTGAAAAAATGAAAAAACAAACAAAAATTCTTTAGGAATAATCTTGCTTTATCCCATTCTTGTTCACATTCAAATAATGTGTAAAAGCTCATATAGTTATGATGTTTTAAATTATTAAGAAAAAAATGTTAAAATCCTCCACAATTGCTCATGAGAGATACTGCTGCTTATATGATAATGATTATGAAAAGTGTGTTTGTTTAGAGACAACATCAAAGACTCGCAGAAACACACAAGCACCAGCTTCTGTTATTCGAGTAATAGGTAATCAGATTGGGATCCACCAGAGGGGCGGGGACTCCAAACTCTGAGCTGTGATTCCTGCATTAACCTTCCTCTTTCTCAGTAGTGTGCATGATTGAATGAAAAAGACTCCCCAGGATACCCCCATATCTTTGACTCAGCCATCGTTTTATGAACTAGACCACAGCAAGGTTTTGCATGTCATCAGCACCATTCTCTAACCAGCCAGATTCCTTCTGTGCCAGAACCTTCTCATTAGAATATGATATGGAGAAAGGAGGCAATAGCAAAGAAAATGGCTATATTACGCATTTAATAAGAAATCTGGGGCAGAATTCACCTTAGCACTGTAATTTATGGAGACTAGAATGAAACAATTGTTCCTTAGGTACAGGCACCCCCAAGAAACTAAATGGAGTAACAAGAGGAAAAATGTCTTTTCCCAGCTTGTTTTCCAGAAGTAAACAGGTAAGCACATGTTCTGATTCTGATTCTGCCTGTGTTCTAAAAGAATTTCTGTAAACTTTGTTTCTGTCCCTTTCTCCCATGTATGTGGTTTTCATTCTTTGCCCTCTTCCTTTCTTCCTATACTCTCGAACCATAACTGACTCACATAAAGGTAACAACATGCTTTGCGTTTCACAAAAGAAATCTATGCATATGGGAACACAATGTTAGAAATGTGATTCTTCTTGGCATCCCAGTTGTGACATAAGGCAGTGGATTGTTATAATAAGCTAAAAAAAGTTTCTCTTAAATAATGTTAAAGATTTAATAGAGAGCCACAAATGCTTGGGAACATGCTAAATTGCTGATTGCATTTAACACATTAACGAGAGGATAAAGGGTTTGGAAGGAAAATCAAGAAAAAGAAAACCTAATTGTTGTATTTAGTTTAGAATATTACACATTGTCAGGTACATACTTTTCCTTTTTCTTAGAGATAAACATGGTGCTCTGAGTTGGGAAGGTAATGGGAGACACATCTCATCGGAGCTATAGGGGATGTCACTTAGAATTCAGTCATTAAACAAAGAAATCCTTCCTGTTCTACAAAAACTCAAAGCAGTGTGAAGGCTTGTGCTTTGTTCATATTGCTTGGAGCATATGTACAGTAATGATTGTCACCTGAAGTATATTTGGAATATCTGGAGTTTTTTTTATTGTCACCATGGAGAGAGGTGCTACTTGTATCTGGTATGGCAGCCAATGGTGGGGCTAAACATACTAATATGCAAAGCACAGCCCTCCCCAGCAAACAATTATCCAAGCTGAAATGTCAATCAGTAGTGCCAGGACTGAGAAACCCTGGCTAAGGGAGTTTACAGACAGATCCAGTTAGTCAAATGCTCCATAATTTGTCAGTTTCCATAGCATACACAGATGACCAGAATGACAGAAGGACATGAATAGGATTGTAAAATAACTTCCTAACAAATTTGTCATTACATAGCATGGCACTTCTGAAGTGTGAAGCTCAGTTTGGAGCTTGGTGATGACAGTTTGGGAGAAGAGTAAATTATAGGATGTTGAACTGAGTTAGAATTTCAGAGCCCAGTGAGAAGTTAGAAATCATCTAATATAATGCAGGCATTTTACAGATAAGGAAAATGAGAGTTGAAAAATAAAATATGCAATATCATAGACTTAAGTGACAGAGTTCATATAAATTGAATGTCTCTGTGTTGTCCAGTTCTCATTAGTAGCCCAAGAAAAACCTTCACATACTGTTCTGAAGGGGCACACTGAATCATTCTTGAATTAAAGGACATTAAGGCAAGAAAAACTCACACAAAAGAAAAAGACTGAATTTTAACATAAAGACAAATTTTTAAGCTATGTGATTTTGGATAAATAATCTAACACTTAACAATCTCAACTCAAATATCTCAACTGAAAATGAGAAGAAAAATATCTTGTTGAGAAAATTTAGAAAATATATACCTGTTTATAGGGTCTCACCTGCAGTTATTTTACGTATCTAAAATAAGTGGTTTCAATATCATTTTACTTGCATATCTGCAGGTGTGACTCCTAAAAAGACTCACCTATGCACATCATGTACATTTATTTATTTATTCTTGAGATTTTAAAAAGCAAGATTTATTAGAGTCTAAGATCTCCAGCAAGAGAAGCATGGAAGGGGGTTTCTAGAGAGGGAAAACCCAAAGTGGGGGGTTTAAGCACAATTTTGGATGACATTCAGTTACCAGGTGGGGACAAAACCCTTTTAGCAATCCTTTTTCCTGTCTGGATTGCTCATAAAACAAAAGAGCCATCACAAGGGTGGGATACCTAATTTGTTTTCATAATAAACTGGGAGCTCAGAAGGATGGATTCACCCTTGCTATTCTCATGGAAAGATTGGAAGCTCCCAAAGAGTGGGAAGGCAGGCACTTCTGGCCTTGCTAAGGATAACTTTTGGGGGGAACAATTTCCACCCTCAATTTCCAGACTGCCTATTAACCCATGATTTCTCTCAGTCACCCCTCAACAAGACTGGATCCTAACTTCTGTTAGGGGTATTGGGCGATGATTGCTTTGGCTGCTTCATGTTGTGCATTTAAACAGCAGTCCTGACATTTGTCGTGCAGCGACTCCAGGCAGGTTGTTTAACCTTTGATATATCAAAAAAAAAAAAAATCAAGTATTCAATATTGACATGAACATTGAACATGATGTTGATTAAATTGGAGAGATAACCATTGCATACCGCAATAACAAAGAGGATTTAGGAATTTAATGTGCAAGAAAACCTCAATGTAAGCGTAAATCTAGCCATCATACTAAACCTCATCAATCATTCTCAGAAGACAGAATGTACTGAAGTCAGTATGTAAATTGTTGAAAGCATGTAAATGAAAAACTGATGAAATGCTACTCATGTACATCTCAAACACCTGAATAAAGATTATATCAAGATACTAGAAAATATTTATCATCAGACAGAACATTCAAATTTTTACACGTGCCTTCCTCTAATGAACAACTTAGAAAGGCAGGAAGGATGCCCTTTCTGTCAGCCTACAGAAGGAGCACAGCCGGATTCTCAGCATCTGTGTGTCTCAGGCAGTGGTCAGAGAAAAAGTAAGCTCAGCAGAAAGCAAACATAGTTGCAAGGTGGTGAAAAGTGACAACCACAAATCCTTTACATGGCTTTGGTGCAAATGCACACACACACACACATACACACACAAAGTCACCAAGGTACTTCAGAAAGTTCTTAGAAGAAGAAGAAAAAAAGATAAATTTATTTTGCTGAAGAAAACTTCTAAACTCTATGCAGAGTTTTTCTTAATACACATTTTTCAATGAACTTTTGAAAACTTCTTTGTATTGTTTTTCAAAGACAACATATCATGTGAATTTCTGGAGTAAAACATAACCAATATACATATATTGAGATCCTATACATCTTGAGTAGCATGGGAAAATAGTATTGTTGGGTTATCAAAGCAGTGGGAAAAAAAAGAACCGTCTATAAAACCACGTTCTCTTTTTCTGGCCATGGAACAAATTGTTAAGAATGTTTTTGCTCCTCCAATTGTTCCTTAACTGATAAACAATGTAAGCAGTGGGGTATTCCTTGATATAGCATAAAACAAAGCAAAACATGCATATGTGCTTTAGTGGAATGCACGTCAATGCTTAATATCACATAACCTGACAGAAAATACCCAGGACAATAACTCCAACCCTAATTTTTCTTTTTTTTTTTTTTTTTTTTTTTTTTTTTTTTTTTTTTTGACAGGCAGAGTGGACAGTGAGAGAGAGACAGAGAGAGAAAGGTCTTCCTTTGCCGCTGGTTCACCCTCCAATGGCCGCCGCTGCAGCCGGCGCACCGCGCTGATCCTGGCAGGAGCCAGGAGCCAGGTGCTTTTCCTGGTCTCCCATGGGGTGCAGGGCCCAAGCACCTGGGCCATCCTCCACTGCACTCCCTGGCCATAGCAGAGAGCTGGCCTGGAAGAGGGGCAACCGGGACAGAATCCGGCACCCCAACCGGGACTAGAACCCGGTGTGCCGGCGCCGCAAGGTGGAGGATTAGCCTATTGAGCCACGGCGCCGGCTCTAATTTTTCACGACAGTTATTATTGTGCACCAACCAGTGCCTAACTCCTGTGATAGGATTAATATTTTTTGTAATTTTAGCTTGAGTATATTAAATATTAATGCAAGGGACAGGGTGATTTGTGTCAACTTAAAATTTCAAGTGTGAAAACTGTAAATAAGAATTCAATAGGAAATCCTTAATTATTTTACTTAAATATAAATGAAACATTCAGGTATTTTCTGATGTTAGGAAGATGAATTAATATCATTGCTTAATATTCTAAGGACTCTCCTGGGCTATTTATTTGATGAAATGGCTCATGTGGTCATCATTGAAGATAAATACTGTTATTATTCCCTGTTTCTAGAAGTGAAAATGAGTGAGCAAATTATTCAAGATCAAATAGGTTGTATGAAATAAGAATAATCATATTCTATCACCATAAAGGCTCACCCACATTTTTAATACGTCATATGAAGAATCCCTTCTGACATTTTCCTGTTGAATCTGTGTATTAAAGGAGTTGCAAGCCAGATGGATACTGATTCTGCTGTTTTCGTGTAGTATTTTCAGTTTCTATTTACTTAGAAATCACTGTTCTAGAAAAAAAATCTTAATTTAGTAATTTATTTTTTTAAAGATTTGTTTATTTGTAAGTCAGAGTTACATAGAGAGAAGCCGAGGCAGAGAGAGAGAGAGAGAGAGAGAAAGAGAGAGAGAGACAAAGAGAGAGAGGTCTTCAATCTGCTGGGTCACCCCCCAATTTGCCTCAATGGCTGGAGCTGTGTCAATCCGAAGCCAGGAGCCAGGAACTTCTTCTGGGTTTCCCACATGGGTGCAGGGGCCCAAAGCCTTGGACCATCTTCTACTGCTTTCCTAGGCCATAGCAGAGAGCTGGATCAGAAGTCGAGCAGCTGAGACTTGAATCAGCACCCATATGAGATGCCAGCACTGCAGGAGGCGGCTTTACCACTAAGCCACAGTGCCCGCACCTTAATTTTGTAATTTCAATGTGAAGTGGTAGACACAGCATTTGTTAGACACACAAAAGTTACCCAGGAGGTTATCAGAAAGTGGTTTCAAAAATATGAAGTAAGGCCACATTAATTGTCCTAACTCTGATGATTTTGATATCAGGAAATAAAAAAAATTAATGTTTTCTTCTGTTTCCAGTTATTAACCCACCTTCCTGCTTCATTGGTTTATCTTGAAGGGGTTTGTATTCAACTTAAATCTTAGTCTGTGGCATGGGGTTTTGGCAAAGTGAATGACAAAACTGAAAGAATATATAGAACAAGTATTTTTATTTAATGCAATGAATTCCTATCTTAGTAAAATTTTAACATTGCTATAAATTTATACACTGTGATCCTCAACTCTCCAGACATAGTTGACAAAATCTGAAAATCTGCATGCCTTTAAAATGTATTGATTTTTGATTTGCAATCTCTTTAAATCAAATAGGAATATCCAGGAAAGATATGCTTTGGTCCTAGACTGTAGGTAACTATATGGGAAAAATGGAATGATAATTTTATGTAAGCAAAGCAGTATTTCTGCTATTCATCATCAAACTTCAACCCTCATGACAATAGTGTTACTGTTTGTTCAGGGAGTCACGATTCCTGACTGACAGGCACATAACATGGCTAAAAACAAAACAAAACAGAACAAAAAACCAATAGTAAGAACAGGTGTACAAGATAGAACTAAAAACAATAATGTGCTATCAAATTGCTGAAAATTCTCCTCTTTCTCTCTCCACCCCCCTCTCACCCATAGAACTCTTAAATTACTGAAGTCCAGTGAAACGCTGAACACAGATGAGTGAATCCACAGAACGCACCTTGCTAATAACATTCCTATGTGGGGAAATTTGTCATTGCCAAACCATACAAGTAGAGGACATTCACATCAGAGTCCTTTCAATGCTCCTGCAAATACTGGAGGAACTGGCACATATCACCAGGTATCCCTCTTCAAATTTCTTTCAACTCTGAATAATCGGCTTCCTTGTAAAGAAGTTTCTCTCCTATCACTTCTTTTAAGCTGAATTGTTTCTTGCATTGGAATTACCCTAAATTGGACTCCAGTAAAATATTTTAAGACTGTGAAATGAGGGTTGCAGCACTTGAACTGAATAATCTAAGGAGTGGCACCCAAAAGTGAAAAATAACCACCTGTTAATTTGCTTTTTATTTTAATACACAAAAGAGGATGGAATCGTATCTTTGATAGACAGTTAATTGTAGTTCCAACAATTTAAAGGAGTGAGAATGAAAGGACTATGTTTTTGTGGTAGCAGACTATTATCTTAGAATCCTTAATTTGCATTTCATTCATTTCATTTTCACCAAGTCTCACAATGCATTTCCTTCCTTTCTAATTGTTCTCTTTATCGGAATTGGTTCAGAGGATCTTTAAGTTCAGTTTTTTTAATTCTATTTGTCTCTTTGTCTAGTATCTTGCTCATGTTGCACTTGCCTGATTTAAAACAGTTGCATGGCTGCATACTGTGTTCCTGTGTCCCACACATAAAATAGCCAGACAGAAATTAAGAAAAGAAAGTCTTTTGTGTTTAGTGCCCTGCATTCACACTGCCCTGAATTAATGTTAGCTTTGAAGCCACATGATGAGCAATAGAGGTTTCTCACCATGAGGCTCATTAGCATCCCTTTGTGACTTGCAAAAATAATTTGCACAGTTCCAAGTTTAATGCTAACTCAAAGCTGCCTTGTCAAGTGATAGCTTTCTAACCACAATAAACTCATTTGCTTTTCTTTTGATTGACTAGCAAGGTGCAAAATTGATGTACATTTCCTTCTTTCTTCTTGCTTGACAATTAGCAAAAAATAGGATATAGTAACTTGATGGGTTTACTTGGCACTTGATCATATTCACGTACATGTGTGTGTGTGTGCATGTGTGTGTATGCTCACATATAATATAATCTATATGTGTATGAGTATGTGTGTATACATCTTCGAATTGATTTATAAACCAACCTGAGTTGTTTTGAAATGTGAAGACAAGATTGTCTCACAAGGAAACATAAAGCAGCAGTCTTTGCCACACAACTGCTCCAAATTATAGGAGATTTTTCAAAGATCATTCACACTCTGCTCCATTTTTCTCTTTTCCGCTTACATAAAACAATGTAACCTATGTAGACAAATCTGTTTGCCTCTACTTCCGTATCTTAAAGCGATGAATTAATTATTACTTGCGCCTGATATGATTGTTTCCATGGAGTATGCAATAAGGAAAACAAAGAGCTCATCAGGTGGAATGAAAGAATATAATAGGCCGGCACCGTGGCTCAATAGGCTAATCCTCCGCCTTGCGGCTCAGGAACACCAGGTTCTAGTCCCGGTCAGGGCGCCGGATTCTGTCCTGGTTGCCCCTCTTCCAGGCCAGCTCTCTGCTGTGGCCAGGGAGTGCAGTGGAGGATGGCCCAAGTCCTTGGGCCCTGCACACGCAAGGGAGACCAGGATAAGTACCTGGCTCCTGCCTTCGGATCAGCATGGTGCCGCAGCGGCCATTGGAGGGAGGGTGAACCAATGGCAAAGGAGGACCTTTTTCTCTGTCTCTCTCTCTCTCTCACTGTCCACTCTGCCTGTCAAAAATTAAAAAAAACAAAGAAAGAATATAATAGTAATTGTTAAGTAGTATCATTAATATGAAAGAAAAAACTCACTTTATACATGTAAGCCACATAGACTTAGAATACATGCAAAAAAGACAATAGCACCTATAATGACTACCTAAACTGAAGAAGACAAGTGCAGGAATCAGCTTGTATTTTGAGCTAGTCCACCGAGGTTAGGGCGATCGTACTAGACAGTTTGCACAGTACCATCTCAGTTTTTGCCTCAATGCAGAATCTCGATAGTTTTTAATTGAAGAGTAATGTTGTGTGATGACATTTGAATTAAATCAGCATTTAACTAGGGTAGACAAGGTTTGCACAACTTTATCTTTTACTCCTGATGTTCCCTGTGCTCTAGAAATAAGTGCAGCACATGAACAGCGAGCAGAGCTCTCACCGTAACATGCAGTGGAGTCTGAAAGATCTGGAGTAACACATCGCACTTTTCTTCCTGGGTGGTGGTAGGAGAAAAACACGACGCTGCTCCCTCTTGCAGACAACGGTGTAGATGACACTCCTGCGGTGGTACTGGAGATACCCCTGAAACAGTTAGTCTGTCTCTAGTTAGGGGAATCAGTGGCAAACGTGAGTTTAAAGGTTAGTGTTTGTGGAAGATAGGTAGAGAAACCAAAGACCAAGATTTCTGCCACATGAGAAAAAGGAACAAGTGCTGATCCATGATGTAGCATGCTGAACCCAAAAACATCAGTGTGAGCAAAAGCTGGCAGACACGACAAATACAAACTGTGCAATGCCACTTACAGGGAATGTGCAGACATGGCCAATCTACAAAGAGAGAGAGAGTAATGATCAGTTTCCTGGGCTGTGGATCGGGAATAGAGAGGGTAAGCAAATGGAAAGAAGATCTGCTTTTAGCATGATGTAAATGTTCCAAAGTTAGACTGGGTGATGATGATTGCACCTTACTAAAATTCATTCAGATATTTACAATGAGTGAATTTTATGTTTTTCCCTGTGAAAAATTAGTCTACGTGTTCTTCCCATAATGGTTTTGGCTTTTATTGTATGTGAGAACATTATACGAAAATACATTTTTATCGCTCAGTGATTGTGTTCTATTTGGTAATAATTGCTTTCATCAGCAATAAGATAAAAATGGGAGGAGAGATGGTGGTAAGCTAATGAAAATTAATAAATCCTCATATCCCTAGAAAATTAAAAAGAAAGTTTAACATCAATATTTAGCATCCCCGATGGAGGCCATAACGATATTCCTGAGTGTGAAAATGGGAAGACGTAGAACTGCTCAAGACACAAGGACAACACCTTGGGGAATTTATGATTATTTTGAGAAGGACACATTTTAAGTGAGTGTTTTTGTTTTGAAGTGAATTTTTTTTAATTTATTTTACAGGTAGAGTTATAGACAGTGAGAGAGACAGAGAGAAAGATCTTCCTTCCACTGGTTCACTCCCCAAATGGCCGCTATGGCCAGCGCTGTGCCGATCGGAAGCCAGGAGCCAGGTGCCTCTTCCTGGTCTTCCAAGTAGGTGCAGGGGCCCAAGCACCTGGGCCATTCTCCACTGCCCTCCTGAGCCACAGCAGAGAGCTGGGCTGGAAGAGGAGCAACCAGGACTAGAACCGGCACCCATATGGGATTTCAGCGCTGCAGGCGGAGGATTAACCAAGTGAGCCATGGTGCCGGTCCCAAAGTGAATGTTTTAACATGTAAAAAACACAGTGTTTATATTTCTAAATGCATGATTTTCAGTTACAATATTCTAACTCGTCATTGAATTTTTAATTTTACATTTTCTTGTTCAGAATTGAAAATTGAAGCAATTGATGTTAGTACATTGATTCTGGTAGTGGAGAAAGCACTGCACAAACAATAAAATGATGCCCTGTTTTCATCACAGACAACACAAGCAGAAAATAGAAAATCAGCTCATTTCAAGATGGCTTGGTTTTACCCATCCAGTTCATAGAGTATAAGCAAAGCTTTTGGAAGTTCATTCTGTCCAAGGTGAAACATTTAACACTATCATAAGTGATGGGGTAAATTTGATTAAAAGTTATTTTTTCCCAATAATGATGCAACTCACACATTGCTGAATAATTAAAGTAAATGAATGTGATTATTTTTACAAAATCTATGAAAAATATTAATCTATAAATTGTTTCTTTTTCATACGTAATTCATAATTGAATCAAAGTAAATATTCTAATAATCAAAATATTTTTAAATATTTATTTGAAAGGCAAAGTTACAGAGAGGCAAAGGCAGAGATAGAGAGATCTTCCTTCTGCTGATTCACTCCCCAGATGACAACAATGGCTGGAGCTGGGCTGTTCTGAAGATGGGAGCCAGGAGCATTTTCCAGGTGTACCAAGGACTTGGGCCATTTTCTGCTACTTTTCCAGGTCATAGCAGAGAGCTAGATCAGAAGTGGAGCATCCAGGGCTTGAACCAACACCCATATGCCAGTGCAGCAGGTGGAGGCTTAGCCCACAAGGCCACAGTGCCAGCCCCCAAAACACAATTTGAAAATTATTTATTTATATTTATAGGTTATATATATATATATATATTAGTTTCCATAAATAGTAACTATGTGTTAGGATGGTTTCTATATATTTAATATAACTGGACTACAAACTCCTATGATAAACTGAAGCTGAATACGTCTTGTATTATGATGGCATATACTTCAACCCTTAGTTGCCAACAATTTAACTTTGTCAATGTTTAAGATTTTGAAGAATGACATTCAAAGAGTTGAAAGGGGGAAAAAAAAGCGTTGCTGAGAACAGGATAATCTGTTTTGTTTTTTTTTTTTTTTTTTCATGAATAGCTGGTGGAAGCGTCCAATGATTTCATAGTCACTTGTAGAATCCCAAGTTATTGTATGGGGCTAGCTTCTTCCAAAGAGTGCTTGAGTGTAGATTTATAGAGTTCTGGGTGTCTCTGTGTGTGTGTGAGAGAGAGAGAGAGAGAGAGTGTGTGTGTGTGTGTGTGTGTGTGTGTGTATAGGCTCAGCTTGTGGTCTCTGATAAATAGTTCTGAATGTTGAAGGACAATAGTGATTTGAGTGTTTTATGTTGTTTTAATTGAGTCATGAATCCAAGGAGAAAACCTTATGACTAACAAAGTCCTTTCCATCAAAAAAAAAAAAAAAAAAAAAAAAAAAAAAAAAAAAAAAGTCCTTTCCATCAAAAAGACTCTCAAGAGGCCGGCGCTGTGGCGCAGCAGACTAATGGTGCTGGCATCCCATATGGGCTCCTGTTCTAGTCCAGGCTGCTCCTCTTCTGATCCAGCTGTCTGTTATGGCCTGGGAAAGCAGTAGAGGATGGCCCAAGTCCTTGGGCCCCTGCCCACGTGGGAGACCCTGAAGAAGCTCCTGGCTTTGGATTTGTGCAGCTCCAGCCATTGTGGCTTACTGGGCAGTGAACCATCAGATGGAGGACCTCTCTCTCTCTCCCTCTGCCTCTCCTCTCTCTGTGTAACTTGAACTTGCAAATAAATAAATAAATCTTTCAAAAAAAAAAAAAAAAGAAAGACTCGCAAAAAGAGACTTCTTTCACTGCTGTGTCTAGAAAATTAAGTTATTATTTTAAGTCACCTGAGAGTTATTAAAGGGGATGTTGAGGGAAGGCTAATTGTAGCTGCTGATAACCAAACTGTGGGTTGAGTAAGTGTGTTGCAACATTTTATACTGTCAACTTGCAATAATGCAGCATTTTGGAATAGGAAAGTACTCATGAGCATGTAGGACACTCAGTTATCAGTTCAAAGGTAAACTACTAAGGACTCTTGCAAAAACAAATTCTGGTATATCCATACTATGACCTACTGCTTGGCAATAGAAAAGAATGAACTAGAGATACACACTACAAATGTGTATAGAGAATTGCAATGCAATTGTGCTGAATGACTCAATCCAGACAAAATGCAGTATGTATAATTTTGGTTTCTTTTTTGTTTTTTAGAGATTTATTTATTTGAAAGGCAGGGTTACAGAGAGAGGGAGAAACACAGAGAAATCTTCTATTCACTGGTTTACTCCCCAAATGGCAGGGCCAGGCCAAAACCAGGAATGAGGAGCTTCATGCCATGTGTGTGCAGGAGCCCAAGGGCTTGGTCACTTGCTGCTGTATTTCCAGGCATATTAACAGGGATCAGAAGTGGAGCAGCCAGAATTCGAACCTCTGCCCATAGGGGTGCTGGTGCTGCAGGGGTTTAATCTGCTACACCACAGCACAGGCCCCATATTTCTGCATTTATAAAATTCTAGGAAATGCAAACTAATCTTTACTGATACACAGCATGCCACTGTTTTCCTGGGCAAAGGGATAGAAGATAAAGAGTTAGGAGGGATAGATTATAATAGGAATGAAAAAACTTTGGGAGATAAAGAAATGCATTTTGTTTATTGTGAGGAGTTTTCAAGGCTATATGTGTAAATACACCAAATTGCATGCTTTAAATATGTGCAGTTTATTACATATTAATTATAATGATACAAAATTTTTAAAAGGTGTATTATTATATAATTTAAATATTGTTTTCAAGTTTGTAATTGTAAACTATTTTTAAGATGGATAACTTATTTAGAAACTTTGAATCATGTGAAATTTAAATTGTCTTACATAATAATATTATTATATGTTACCAAAACCATAGAGAAGATGTACCATTGTACCATTATTTTTTTCCCCACGATTTATTTATTTGTTTGATAGGCAAAATAACAGAGAGGCAGAGGCAGAGAGAGAGGTCTTCCTTCCGCTGGTTCATTCCCCAGATGGCCACAACTGCCAGAGCTGTGCCAATCCGAAGCCAGGAGCCAGGAGCTTCTTCCAGTCTCCCATGTGGGTACAGGGGTCCAAGGACTTCTGTCATTTCCACTGTTTTTCCAGGCCACATCAGAGAGCTGCACTGGAAGTGGAGCAGCAAGGACTCAAACTGACGCCAATAGGGGATGCCTGCACTGCAGGCGGCAGCTTTATCTGCTACACCATGGCGCCGGCCCCATAGGATTATCTTTAAAACAAGATTGCTAATTGCAATTAGTACAAAGCTTTATAGAGTAATCAAAAATTGTATGTATACTTCAAAAAGTATAATTTAAAAATCTGATATTATAACCAAAATTTAAAAATTCTTTAAAATCATTTTAAAAGGTTTTCTTTTATCTGGAATCAAGGACTTGTCTTCTTATCATGTAACTATAGTAACAAAAGCTATTATTTAAATTTACTTGTTCACATTTCTTAAAGTGAAAAAAGCACTTAATTAATTTTTTCTTCATTTTTCTTAGACATTTTTAACTGTTTATCTGAACTAAATATTCCCAGAGTGTTCGCATAATAATAAATGATTACTGTTTTTCTGATCAATTTACCTTTTACATTTTCTAAGTAAGGGCAAAAGAAGAGAAAAAAAGAGAAACAGAAAAAAATAATGACAGACAATTTATCTTTAGAACAATTTAAAATAATCAGTGTTTGCCTGGACTCTTTGGATTTGATAGAAAGAGGCACAGGGAAAGGTCTGTGAGGCCTGGACTGAGCCCTGTGGTGAGGAAGACAACAGGGGAGTCTGAACCAGCAGTGGGGAAGGGAAGAATGGGTGAAGAAGGCAGGAGAGCCTGGGTGGGAAGGGCCCGCAGGGAGGCTGTCTCAGGGCTCCACATTTTCCACCTACCTTCTCTGTTGGTGTCCTAGGGCATCCATAACACTTACATTTCTCAAAGTCCTGGAGACCAGAATTCTCAAATCAAAACGTCCGTGGAAGCACAGTCCTTCCTGCGGGCCCTGCAGAAGAATCTTCCCTTGTTACTCAGCTTCCGGGGGGTCTGCAGTCCTAAGCATTCTCTGCCTTGTAGCTGCATCCTGGTTCTGGTAAGCATTACTTTTTCTTGCTTTGATTTGAGCTGTTTCTATCCTTCAACCCTGGATAGATTGTGTTTCTTTCAAATCATACTACTGAAAATATTATTGGTTAATTGGCTTCTAAATTTTAGAATCCATATCTAAAGAAAGTATGGCAACTTAATAAGGATCACAAAATTGATGACTATGTTACAAATCTAATGATTAATATCATCCATCTTGTGGGGAGGAACTCGGACTAGACTAAGTTACTCGAATTAAGACTTATTCTATGCATCTGCTCTCCCACAATATGGAGCTGGGAGAGGAGTAAACAGCTTCTACGCAGCTGCCTCTCTCCAACTTGAGTGATGACCTCCAGGAGCTGATCCTGCTCCTGATTGGAGGAGAGCAGCGTACTCGGCGTGTGGGTAGCAGAGTTGGGATTGGTGGAAGAGGACTATAAAGGAGGAGAGAGACAACATGCACCAGGAACATCTAAAGGGAACATCTATCCGAATAACATCTGAGCAGCCCCCGAGAGAGTCGGCCTGCTGTGTGCCGCTCCCCTGCGGAAGTGGGGAAAGTGGCAGGGGGAACCGCCCTTCCACGGAGGTGGAAGGATCAGCAGCCAACCCGGGAAGAACCAGCAGCAAACCCAGGAAGGGCCAAGCAGACAAAAGAACAGTGCAGGGTCCTGTGTCCTTCCTCCACGAAGAGGGGGAGCGACACATCTGATAGGAATGCGGAGACCACAGATGAGGAAGGAATCACGAGTCATTAGTTTCCTCGTTAAAAGACAGGAGGGGCCAGTGCAGTGAAGCAGAGATTAACCCTCCATCGCCTGCAATGTCCATATACAAGAGAGCCAGTCCCATCCCTAGGTACTCTGCTTCCTATCTAACTCCCCTCTAGTGCACCTGGGAAACAACAGTACTTGGGCCTCTGCCATCCATTTGGAAGACCTTGATAGAATTTCAAACTGCTGGCTTCAGCCTGGCCCAACTCCAGCAGTTACAGCCATTTGAGGAGTAAACCAGCAGATAGATGTCTCTCTCTCTCTCTCTCTAATTCTGCATTTCAACAGAAGGGAGATCTCTCTCTCTCTTTTACTGTTGCTCTGCCTTTCAAATAAACTTAAAAAAATAGAACTAAAACATAATTTCTTGCTTTATCTTGTTTTGTGGAAGATTTATTTATTTGTTCATTTGAAAGGTAGAGTTACCAAAAGAGAGAAAAAGAATGAGAGAGAAAAAGAGTAGGAGACAGAAAGAGATATCTTCCATCTGCTGTTTCACTCCCCAAATGGCTGCAGCTACCAGGGCTAGGTCAGGCCAAAGCCAGGAGCCAGCAGCTTCTTCCAAGTCTTTCACATGGGTGCAAATGGAGCAGCCAGGACTAGAACCTGTACTCATATAGGATACCAGCGCTGCAGGCAGTGACGTTACCCACTACACCACAGTGCTGGTCCCAGAATTTCTGTTATTCTAAGGTTAACAGTTTGTTGTTATGATGGTGGTGGTTGACTTCTATTATTTTTTTTTTTTTTTGGACAGGCAGAGTTAGACAGTGAGAGAGAGAGAGAGAGAGAGAGGTCTTCCTTCAGTTGGTTCACCCCCCAAATGGCCGCTACAGCTGGTGCGCTGCGGCCTGTGTGCTGCGCCAATCCGAAGCCAGGAGCCAGGTGCTTCCCCTGGTCTCCAATGTGGGTGCAGGGCCCAAGCACTTGGGCCATCCTCCACTGCCTTCCCGGGCCACAGCAGAGAGCTGGCCTGGAAGAGGAGCAACAGGGACAGAATCCGGCACCCCGACCGGGACTAGAACCCCGTGTGCCAGCACCACAAGGCGGAGGATTAGCCTAGAGAGCCGCGGTGCCAGCCGCCTTCTATTTTTTTAATCTGGTGTATGTAAAGTTTTAATGGTTTTTAAAATAATGTGAAATAATAATGTAAAATATTTAGCAATTTACTGAGCAACCTAAATGAAGATTTACATAAACTGAAACACGATTGTTGTAGCACTTAAATCATCAGTTATTACAAAGATATCCATTCTTTACAAGTGTGTGAAAATACAGATTCACAGTTTCTGCTTTTAAAGTGTAAGTTACAAATATGTGTATAAATATTTCTAGAAACCATAAGGGAAAGTTTTATCTTTTTTTAAGCTTTCACTTGTTTATCTACTTATTCCTCTACTCGAGAGGCAGAATGTCAGAGGGAGAAAGAGGGATTTTCCATTGGCTCATTCACTCCCCAATGCCCACAACATTCATAGTTGCCAGAAGCCAGTATCTCCCACTTGTGTGTCGGGGAACCATGTATTTGAGCCATCATCCACTTCCTCCCAGGATGCATTAGAAGGAACTGCAATGGAAACAGAGTAGCTGGGCCTCAGAACAGCATTCCAATATGAGATCTGAGTGATGTACTGAAACACCAGCCCAAAGGAAAGTTTTAATAAGTAATCTTCCAAAGGCAGTATTAAATATAAACAAATAGAAATGATATACTATATTCTCAAAAATATCAGCAGATCATAATTAGAAACCAGAGGGAATAAAATGTCTAGTGGAGGAGGGGAGATTTGGAGCAGTGTTTAAAAAGCCACTTGGGACACCACATCTTATATCTGAATGCCTAGTTTAAGTCCAGACTTGCTTCTGATCCAGCTTTCTGCTAATATACATGCTTAGGGGGCAGCAGATGATGGCTCAAGTACTCGGGCCCCTGGCTTCTAGCACTGGGCTGATCCAGGCCAGCAGTGCCCGGCATTTGAGGAGCAAATCAACACATGGAAGTTCTCTTTTTGCCTCATCCCTTGTCTCTCTCTCCATATTTCAAATAAAATGAAAAAAAGAAATAAAAGCTAAAAAATTGTAGTAACTATGTACATATTCAATTTGCATCCCAAGTCACTACATAAAAAATTTTTACTAACTGGTGCTCTTACTAAATAAATGAAATTGGACCAATCTCTTACTTCTAATAATAAAGCTCAAATGGATCAATATTGCAAATTTAAACGAATGGAAGCATAGCAGTATTATAGGAATGTAATTGATTCTCTTACACATACACATTAATGATAGAAGTGACAGGTTTTCCTGTGTTTTTTCTTGGGGGGGGTGAGGGTGGGAAATATTATCATGTGCTGAAAAATAGTATGATTTATGGGGGCTGCTCTGTGGCATAGTGGATAAAGGTGCTTCCTGTGGTGCCGGCATCCCATATGGGCACCAGTTCATTCCCCTGCTGCTCCAATTCTGATCTAGTTCTCTGCTATGGCCTGGGAAAGCAGTAGAAGATGGCCCAATTCCTTAGCCCTGCACCTGCATGGGATACCCAGAAGAAGCTCCTGGCTCCTGGCTTTGGATTGGCTCAACTATGGCCAATGCAGCCATCTGGGCAGTGAACCAGAGGATGGAAGACCTCTCTCTCTCTTTCTCTGTCTCTCTTTCTCTCTGTTTCTGCCTCTAAGTTTGTCTTCAAATAAAAAAATAAATCTTAAAAACAAACAAAAAGTAAATTGTATGAAATCTATTCTCTGTACATAAATAAATTTTTAAAAAGAGTCTTTTCTAAATGACATAAATCTCAAAGCAATCATTTTGTTTAGAAAAGTGTTTAACAACCTTTTTATTCAAAACAAAATCATCATGATCAAAATAAAGAAGAACACAAAAGGAGGCTGGCATTGTGGTGCAGGGGGTTAAACTGCCACCAACAAAACTGCATCCCGTATGAGTGCCGGTTCAAGTCCTAGCTGCTTCACTTACCATTCCAACTAATGAACCTCAGGAAAGTGGTGGAAGATAGCCGTATGGGAGACCTGAATGGAGTTTCAGGCTGTTGATTTTGGCCTGGCCCAGCCCCAGCTGTTGTGACCGTTTGGGAAGTGAACCAGCAGATGGAAGTACTCTTTCTTTCTCTGCCGTCTCCCCTACTGTATATAAATCTGCTTTGCAAATACATAAATAATTCTTTAAAAAAAATCCCAGTAAAAAATTGTAACTTTTGTCAGTAATGATTTTGCAGATATCATTCATCTATCATAAACTTGCGAGAGTAAGGAAACAACTCAAAAAAA